>NC_056749.1:455593968-455908968 GCF_019279795.1 Protopterus annectens | reverse complement strand
TACAGCGTAGCACAGGTAAACTGCTATTTTCCTGAGTAAATCTGTATGCAAAAACTGTGTTTTGCTGTCTTTCTTTGGTATTTTTCTATATGATTGCTTCAGGACTGTTAGGTATGTATTGCTTTATCTGAAAATATTTTCTTTCAGCTTGGCTTTAAAACTGTATTTGGAGGAACAGCAATGCCTATAGTTGTGTTGCTTTCTCCTCCTAGTGGCCTATACTGTAACTGCAGGCATATTAAACCCTAGGTTCTCATCATAACTAAGCATCTTTGGCTGCTAAGAAACCAGTAGCACTTCCTCTAATCCAAATGTTAAGACTGAAACCTGGGAAGAGTTACTAAACAGGGACTTTTTTGATGAGTGATTCCTTAACTATCTCCTGTAACCTTGGGAGAGCCTGTTTGAAAGCTGAATCAGGGATACCATTCTGACTTCCGAATATGGTTCAACTTTCATCATTATTTTGTCAAGTAGGGGTTTATTGACCAGATTATGTCAAGGATATGATGTAGATAATGCTACTGTTTGATAAATGCTTTCTGTCAAGCTCGAACATTGTAGGTGCTTTTACTTACTTTCAGGGCCATTGTTAGCCTTTTGAGGGCCCTCAGCAAATGTCAACTGGACATTTCCAGTATAAGCATCACCATCTCAGTGCCACCTCTCCTAAACAACCTTTAAGTTCATGCTGTAAAACTGTTAGGAGTACTATGCACAGACTGACCTGTAGTTTTAATGCTCTTACATTGTAACAGGCCTGTATACCATACAATGTTGTCCCATTTCACAGAGCGGACTTTACAGTTACTGGCATTTAGCTGCAACAATGATACATTTTAACAACTCTATGTTGTGACTGGACTTGGGTGAAATAGCGGCCTAGGCCTACCATTTCAGCCCTCCCATACACATGCCCTCAACTCCTCCCCTTTGTTTCCCCCATCTTGGGATTCCCATACTGTTCACGTTCCTTTTAATTCCATTTCTCACATTTTACCTTACTTTTCAGATTTTTCAAGAAGCCATAACTTTCTATATGCTCTGAAATGTATTTTAAAGTTTTTTTTTTCTTTTTACACAACCTTTTCATCAAATGATGGCTTAAACAGAAATTATGATCAAGGAAAGAAATTCAATGTTGCTGTTCAAGTTTAGTTTTTTGCATCTTTTCAACACACCTTCCCTGAACAAGACAACAAAGTAATAAATATTTAGGAAATAACTCAAATAAGCCAGGATCCAAGAAGTAATAAAGTAAAATTCAGCCGTATTTTTTTCTTTCAAGGAAGAACAAAGTTGTATCCAAAGCTTAATGTTCAAAAATGATAAACATTAGCTCACAATAAACTAACAAGCCAGTTGTTGTGAGGATACACAGGTCCTATCTGGTAATACTGACTGCCTCCCTAACCCTTCAATAATTACAGTCACTACCTATGCATCCCTCTGGTGTTAGATTGGGATGAAAGCAGAGGTTCAAATTGCCATAGTCATGTATTTCAAGTGTCTATTGATGTACATAGCATTCCTTGTCACTCATCATCCCTAACCCTCAAAGGCAGTCACCTGTATATGGCCTGATGTGTGATTGTGAGGAAAGTGAAAAAATAAGGATTACAACAATGCATTATGCTTTACTGCTCCTAGACAGTACACTGTTCCTACATAAGCTACAGTATCCTTCTTTGTACACCTCTGAGATCTGTGAGAAAAGTAAAAAAAAACAAAGACCACACTGGCCACAGCAAAACCACAAGCTATAAATGACCTCTTGTGCACACCACTGAGGTCTGACTGTGATGAAAATTAAAGTAGTAATAACCTCACAATCATCCTCCCTACACACACACACACACACACACACACACACACACACACACACACACACACACACACAACCTACAGCAACTTTCTGTACACACACATCTGTGGAGGGCTGGTTTTAGAATGGATGCAGTTGATAGCAAAGGCCATTATCAGCTTTATCCTAAGAGGGTAATATCACATACCTGTCCATGTTAGAGTGTAATCAGAAAATTAATATTTTTTTCTCATTTTTTCCCAACCAGCAACAGCTTTTCTGGGGACCCCACACAGTCAAGTATGACTAAGGAAGCCCTCCTTATCCATTTATACAGTCTGGGGAGTGGGGGCCACCAGACTCCTAGAAGATCCAAGTTGTTCTGTGATATATTTTATGCCTTACTTTTGCAATATAATTACTTGTTAGCTGCATTTTTTACTGATACTTAAAAGAATAATGTGTGTGTCCTGGCATTATTGGGTATGTGCACCAATAAACATCAGTCATATTTTTTACACACACATGCAAAAACTATAGTAATAATAGTTTTGTACTTATTTCTGCAAATAGGTATATATTGTGCAGCACTAGTACTGCCACACCAGATCAGTGACTGCTGTTTAGCAGTCCCCAAACAGCAGCAGAGGTACGTCACTTATTTACCTCACTGAGGAGTAATGCATACCTGTCACTTTCTCTGATGTCACAGACCTTCCCTGATTTTGCTCATAATTTTGTTCTGCTGTACATAAAATGTTTTGATTTGCTGCTAAATCATTCAACATTACAGACAGTTAATAAATCCAGACATCAGAGTTTTATACTTCTTATTGTCCAAAAAGTTTATGTTGATGCAAAAGGTGTTATTCTATTAACTTTTTAAGTGAGTTAGTGTAATATTTAAAATAAGTTTCTGATTTTGAGCCTTTATTCTGCGATTATTTTTGGCTTTGCCCAGAATTCTTGAACGAAGAAGTCGAAAGTTAGTATCTGGTTCTACCAGAAGTTATAAAATTACCTGAGAGAGAGAAAAACATTCCTGAAAATTGGAATCATCAACTCTTCTTAAAATCCAAGTTATGCACTGAAATCAGTCACTGTGGGCTGTTGATATCTCTAGCTATTACCTTGCTTTTGTTCATTATTAGATTTATCCTAACAGGATCATATAACAGCCTTGTTCAGGTTAGAGTGCGTAATCAGGAAATTAATACAATTTTTTATTCCTCATTTTTCCCCAACCAGCAACAGCTGTCATGCGGCCCCCACACATAAAGGATGATTAAGGGGGTGCCCTATAGCCACAGGTATTGCAGGTACCTAAAGGTGATTATGTTGTTAGTTTTATGGAGAGAATGTCATTTTTGATGACCCCATAAAATGGCAAACGAATTACATCTTGATATTTAAAAGCTAAAAAAATGGAGGACATATATATTTACAACTATTTCAACTCCTGCATACAGGTGTCTGAGATGCTGTTACTCAACAAAGAACTTGTCTTAACAGCAAGCACATCAGTTTAAGTCACTAGTACTTTACTAATACTAGCCTAAGAACATGTCCCATAAAATAAATTGAAAAGGTTCAGCAGTTCTTGACTAGTAACATCACAGCCTAGGGTTCCAAAACTTGAAGTACTCTGAAAGGCATCAAATACTGTCAGTTGTTGTTTTTTGTCTTTCGGCCTTTCCCGGTTAGGGGTCGCCACAGCAGAACTCCGGTCTGCTAATGATTGGCCGTTGGTTTTTATGGTGTTGAGTTGCCAGCCCAACCTTCAACGAAGGCACGCCCATTCAGCGCATGTCTTTCGAATGCCCATTCGACCACAGGGAGGACATGCAGACTCCACACAGAAGGCACTCCCAACCCAAGCCGAGAATCGAAGGGAGAACCTCTTGCTCTGAGGCAACAACGCCACCGCTGCACCACTGCGGATTATCAAATACTATCAGTATATTGTATAAATTATTTAGAGGATTCCTCTACCTTGCCAGTGAAGCAATAACTTGTCTGGTTGTACATGAAGAAAAAATATTACAAACACACCCCTACTGTAGTTAATTAAGTATCATATAAACCCAGGACAGCTTCATTGATCTAAAAGCATCACATAACTCTACAAATCCTACACCATTTTAATAGCTGAAAATTATAATGCATTACCCATGAAATTATAGTCTAGTTAGGTTGGTGCAGCATGTTGGGTTACAGAGGAAAGAAGTCAGGGAAGAAGTGGGGATGGAAGAGGGTTAGGACTATATATGGAGTGGGAGGTTCTGAGATGATCCTTTTTAGTGTGGGTATGTTGCTTATGAAGACATCTTGCTAGCATGATGGTGACTCATTGCCAAGCCAGGTCATCAAGAATATGAGTGAGGTAAGCCTTTAGAATTGCTTGGCCTACGTACCTCTCCTCTCAACCTCGTAGCAGAAGAATTCTGGACAAAGGCAAAATAATGGGAAGGGGGCAAAGGCCCAAAAATCAGGGACAGTTTTTAAATATTGTTGTTATATACTTAGAAAGTTATTAGAATAAAAGATCTTCAATTATCATGCCTTTTCTGAAGGATAAGAAGTCTAAAACTCAAATTCTTGTCATCATTTAGCAACTTAATTTTTTTTATGATTTGCTAGAAAAGTACAAATTGTATGAGGAACAGATCAAAATTATGAGGCACAAATCTGGATGTTTTGCAACAAATCTAGACATTTGAGAGGCATGTTGACTAGAAAGTTGTTTTCATTTAGAGTTGGTTAGTCAGGTATAAGTTTAAATTTTTAGGACAGATTGTGAGGATTTAGCCTTCTGGAACAGCTGTAAAAGGGGACTAGCTAGAGTAAATTGAGTGCAGAGGGGGAGAGCAAACAAAAAATAAAGACGAGAGAAACAAAAAAGGTGAAGGAGGGCTTGTTTGGAGGTAGATATGTTGAAGTTTAGGTGGAGCATCATGGTTCCCCCCTCCCTCCCCGTGTGCTACGTTGGACAGGTAGGACTATGTATCAGACAGCTTATTTTAAGAAAATAAATTTATTCATTTAGTTAGCTTAATTAACTAAAAAAAATAGTCATGTTAGGTATCACTGCTGAGTGAGATTTGTTCATCTTTTTGTTTCTCTCTTCTTTACTGAGGGAGTTAATATTGCATGGTGCCATGCCCTAGTAACCTCAGCCTAAAAGCTCAGCTTTTACACATTGCATTGTGATTTTACTTAAGTGGTTAACATCAGTGAGCTGGGTGGGCCAGCCTACTCAGACCTGCTTAAGGGGGAATTTCAAAAGGTAAATTTGTTTAATAAAAAACAATTAAAAAAAAAAAAAAAAAACAGAAAAGAAAATTGTGAGGCAGGGCTTGGAAGCAATGTGAAAAAAGTATGGATTAGATCACCGACTTGTAAGTGGTGGGAAGAAAAAACGATTCAATGAGGGTGGGGTATAGCTAGTACAAAGTTATGTAAAAAAATAAAGAAAAGAAATATGCTCATGCAGATCCCAGCAATGTTTTGGGATCAGGGACAGTCTCTGAGAACATATATTAAAAAAAGAGAGTAAGTGTGTATAGAAGAAAGGTTGCTTGAAGCACATAACTCTTAATGTCTTTGATAAGAATTCTGGGCAAAGCCAGAAGAATGGAGGACAAAGGGCAAAATCAAGTACGGATTTTACATATTGCTATTATAAACTTAAATACTTCAAGGGTAATAGATTTTCCAATAACATGCATTTTCTGAAGGCTATGATTTCAAACACAAATATCTGGCATAATTTTGTACCTGTGGTCAGCATTAATTTAGTAATAATTCTCCAAACTCATCACTTTTTAAAATATTTAACCTCAATCCAGCTTTACTTAACCCACTAGCCATACTTGCCATAGTTTCTCTCAATCATACTATATTTTTGTTACAATAGCTAAAATCATCTGCATATGAAATACACACAGATATTATTACACCTTTTTCCATTTCCCATCTTGTATCTCTCATTTAACTGGTATGTGTTTTCATTACTAGTTTAAGTAAACAGAGTGACTTGACACACCAACTTCACCTCTTTTTTTCAATTTTCTTTCCTAACCAACTATTTACAATAACCTTTACCCAAGACATCTTGCAAGACTTCTTTACTATTGTTTTCCAACCCCATTCACCTAAAATATCTAATATTGCCTCATGACTTACTAAATCAAATGTTTTTGCTACATCACAGACTATCAACATTACATCGTTGGTCTCCATTAAAAAAGTGTATAGTTCTTTTTTTTTGCTACAAACAATTACTTCAGTTGTTTTCCCTTTACCCTATATACCCCTTCCCCACTCAACTGTTATGAAAAAAAAAACTCTATTCTTAGTTCATAGGGCCTTAATTAAGTACTAGGCTAGCTACACTTGATGGCCATTTTAAACCTAGCCAATTTCCCCTTATATGCTTAAATCAACCTATCCCATTTATTTAGAAATTGGTCTTACCCGTTCCAGGCTCAACAATTATATATGAACCCCTAATGAGAAATCTCAGAGATCATAAAGCATTTAGTAGCTGCTTCTGTCCATTAGTAGAATATGGGCAGTTGTGCTTGAATGTGGACAGGAATGAACTTTGTTTAATGTGGATGGGGAGAATGTCCCAGAGCATCAGTATCCTCTGTAAGATATACCTGACCCTCGGAACTGTTCTGTTAATGTTGCAGAAGATGTTTATATCCATAGACCAAGAATTTCAGATGCCATTTGACTTGTTGATGTGCAGTAAACCTATTAGTACTGGGTAGGAAAAAGGCTTGTATGCCAGATACAGGTCACTTCTTATCAGTCTCTAGGATACAGAATATAATAATATGGCTTTGAGTCAGTCCATGAAAACATGTTGCTTAGGCCTTGTATCCATTTAGTAAGGTATATCTGTGGGCATTCCAGTTATTGCATGTGTGTGCAATATATTTGGAAAGAATTTATAATTAATATTCTCTAGTGTTATTGGCCTCAGGTTCTTCACATTTTAAATTTATATTGAAGAAAGATGACTCATTAGCTCAGCACATATCTTTTCAACTTATTTACCTTCTTTTAACCTTTCATTACCCATTTTCACATAAAAGTTTCCCTTACCCTCATGCCCTTATAATATCCGTAACATAACCTATCCAAGCCTGCTGCTTGTTTCTTGCTTCCCCTCATTTATAACTTCTAATAATACTTTAAATTCATTTTTTTAACATTTTGCAAATTTTCTCTACTTCCCATTTCCACATTTCAACTTTCTGCTCCTATATTGTTTCTAAAGATTATTTTACTATTTCCATAATTTCATCTACCAATGATCTAATCTTACCTTCCCCTACTTTTATTTCTTTTCCCATAAAGGGGAGAAGCATCTTCCCTCTTTCCCTTTAAAATATTTCTATCTCCACAACATTGTCTTACTTTTCTCATACAGTTTCTTGTCTATTTCTTACTGCATTACATATTTCTTCTGCTCCTTTCTCAATCTTTCACCATGTTTTCATATTTGACTTTTTTACTCTTTTTTGCCAAGCTCTCTACTTCCAAAACCTTTTTAAATTTCCTCTTTAAATGCCACCTATTTTGCCCAGCTTTCATAAAATACTCTTGTCGTCATATGTTCTTTCACTAATCCATTAGCTTTCTTCTTCGGGTATCTTTACTTACACCTCCTATTAACCCCTGTAGTCTTCCTCTTTTTACTTATTCATTCATTATTAACTAATACAAACTATATTGCTTTATAATCTGACAAATCAATTCCTTCTGCCACATATGCCACTTCCTTCATGTCGCCTGAATACACAATATAATCGACTTATTTTTAGAATTCCCATTTTGTACAACACTGTCTACTCTTTCCTGCTTTTAAGTTTCCACATTGCAAGACTTCCTTTATCACCTTTTCATTTTACATTATTTGATCCTTGCCTTACAGTTAAAGTCCCAATTCATTATGACTGACATGTTTACTATTAAATATTTGTTTAAATCTACAGAGATGTTTTCTTTGTGGCATGTTTATATACGCAGATATTACTATTGCCCTCAAACAACTTCCATTTTTTTTCTCAAGTCACATATCATCAGCCTTCCTGGTATCGCATTTGTTACATTCAATATTCTTAATTCATCTTCTTTTACTAACGTCCTTAACTAAGAACATGTTTCATAACCCACTGACCATTTAATCCTTTTATCCAGAAAGCTTAATTTTTCACTTTTTTCCTGTTTAACATATCTGCTATTCTGAAATATAGTGCACCCATCTTTTTCTTTTTGAGTAATGCAACAACCATTAAAACCTCTCTCTTCATGTCTCATACTATTCACATTTAGCACCAAGATACATAATACCATACCTTTCATTTTTCTTTCTTTTTTTTGCATCTTTTTCCTCCATTATTTTCTGTTTTTCACCCTCCCTAAAACAAATTTAACTTATTTCTGCTTTTTTGTTCCCATTTCCAGATCTCTGTCTTCCCTTGCCAACCCATCACTTATTTTCTGTTAATATCTGAATTTTTTCTACCATCACTCTTTCCCTTACACTTTTTTCTTCAGCTTGAGTCATTTTTCTTTCACTTGGTTCCTCATTCACATCAGCCATTTCACTTTCTTCCTAAATATTGTGAAATATAAATGGTCTTGTCCTCTATCAGTTCATTGTCATGTATCCTTTATTTTTCTAGCACTATACATTCAAACAAAAATGGACAGACTCTTTACATTCCTTACAAAAAGCTCTGCACTTTCTAGCATCATGGCCTTGCTCTTGAAATTGACCATATCCTCTTTTTTGTGCTTTCTAGAAATTTTTTTTCATCCCCAAATTAAAAGCAAGCCTCCAGATGGCCTCAATATCCAATAATTGCTCTTTTTTCATTCACTATTATATTATTTGAAATATGCCAACATTTTACAGTGCATAAATACATTGTAACCCACACTCTCAACTCCCTACCCATACATTACTATAGCAAACATTTTTTTATGGTATACACTATCACTTATTGTCAGAAAAAAATTAAGTTCAAATTCTTATATTATAGAAATTCCAAATTTCACAGATGTTTTTTCAAAGTATTGAAAAATACAACATTTGCAAGGTGATGTGTTAGTTCTTTATTGTGTTTCCCTATAAACTTTCTGTTACTGAAAAAGTCTCAAAAGTTACATCAGAAAAGTCCTTTGACACCTTACGTATCAATGTCCTTATGCCTTTTAAAGTAAATCCTAATGACAATATAATGTTGTCCGTGATGTCGCATTTGTCAAAAGCAGCACATGTTATGCTTCTTAGTCTTTGAACAATTTTCTTTTTTGAAGCTACAGTCTTCTGCTCCTTTCAAATGCCTCCATTCACTTTGTACATTGCTTTTTTGCTGTTTGAGTTACAGCACTTTTACATGTTTTTTTTTCTTTGCTTCATTTCTTTCATCAACAGCACCCTGTTCCAATGGCATATTATTAAAACTGATTACACCATCAGTTGATCATGTCTGTCTACTTTCAGGTCTATAGTCTACTTTCTACCATATTATGTGCTTCATTATTGGCATGGTTCTGTAACACTTGATTCATCACAGCACTCCAGCTCACTACTTCTCCTTCATTTGTCTCTCCTTTCATCAAACTCTGCATCACCTCTATATTCAGACCTTCTCTCACAAAAGCTGTATCTAGGATTTTATCTTGCCCTGTTGTGTAAATCTTCAGAAACTCTCCAGTAACAATGTTTACTCCTTCCTTCATCTTGGAATTCTACAAGCACTAGTACCATCCGTCTAGCACCACCTATTGTTTTTAAAAAAGCAGAAGTCTTTTATTTTTATAAAAAAATAGCTTTTATAAAATACTTACATATTTATAAATATTTACAAATATACAAATAGGTTTAAAAATATTTATAATTTGCTTTACAGTCTTACTAAATTTTCATCCCTATTAGACCCCTTCTCCTTTTTCCATAATCACTGATTTTACTTAAAATTGTTGCTAAAATCCATTTACCATTAAACATAGTTTAATTTATTCTTTTATTCCATTCTTCTATTCTTTTAATCCATTGTTTTGCTCTATTCTTATAATATCAATATTTAATCATATCCATGTTTATTTTATCCACTTCTTTTATATATTTTTCTTTACATAGTGTTCCCATAACTTTTTTACTCTTTTACATTTCAAAAAGACATGTTCCCTAGCTGCTGCTTCTTGACAGTATGAACTTATTCTATCACTTTTTTATATGGCATATTTTCTTTAATTAGCAATTTATCTACTACCACAAAAAATCTTGACATTTTACTTTCTATTTACACTATTTGCTTATTTTTATAGCTTTTTTTATCCGTTATATTTTTCCATGGTTTTACACAGTAATGTTTTATCATTACATTCTTATACCACATTTTTCTATCATATCCATTTTATTTTTCACAAAAATATTTTTTCTTGGTAACATTTTATTTCTTCATTTATACAGTCTCTCTTTTACTCTTTTTATAATACACCAACATTTATCATACTTCTAAAGTTTACTACTAATCTCCTTTTTTCTTTTACCTACTTTAACACTTTGTATAAGTTTAAAGAAACAGAAAATACCACTGGGTAAATTAACCCTAAAACCTCTTTGTTTATTTATTTCAAAGACTTCTCTTTTTATTGGGTTTAATCTAGAACCTCAATATAAATGAAAAAACTATCTGCAATATGTTGACATTATAAATATCCTTGCTAAGCATGATATTATCCCATTAGTACTGAATTTATAAAATTAGACTTTTTTCTGAATGGTAATTTATATGCTGTCTAGAAAAGACAGGTGTGTTTGATTTCTTTTATTTTTTTTCTACTTGGATCTTTATTCCCAAATTTTATACCCAATACAAATTTAATTCATTATAAAATATGTAATCCTGATCTTTACTACATCACTTAAACCTTTACTTGTATCTTTATATAAAGCCATTCATATCATCTCTAGACACTCATTTGTGCAAATTATTACTTCTTTTATCCAATTTTATTAGCAATTGTTATAATGTCATCTGCATACGGTAACAGAATGAACAGTTGGGTAAAAGTTTACCATAACTGTAGATGTCCTTCTTTTCATTGTTGCAGTATTTATTACAATAGGGATCTCCTGTCAAGGGTGGCCTAACATCCAGCCAGTATATGAAAGTCTTTAAGTTGCTTTAAGGTATGCTGTATGTCACAAATATGCTCCCCATGCAGCTTGGGGCATAAAGGTGACATCTGGGTATACAGTCTTCATAACTGAGAGCCCCAGTAGGAATGCCAGTGCAAGGAGTAGAAAGGTTATCAGTTCATCCAGAAAAGAAGTGGACTGGGGGTGAAAGGAAGGAGTCAGAACTACAACAGTGAAGAGAAGGCCATCTACCATTATGGTAAGATTTTACACAACTGTACTATGTCCTTCCATTTTACTGTTGCAGTATTCCTTACAGTAGGATTAGTGCCAAAGCTCAGGAAGAAGAGAGGGAGGAGGAAGGAGCAGAGCTCTCTAGGAAGCTATGAAGGATGGCCCTGGCAAAATCAGGTCTACCTTTGGAAATCCTATCCAACTTGTAGTACCGGATAAATGTATGCACAAAAGACCAGGCAGTTGCTTCAAGAATAGAGTTAGTACCCAAACCCTTGAAAAAGCACCAGAAGCAGCCACAGCTCTTGTAGAATGAACCTTAACAGAAGAAGGAGGCTCTTTCCATGAAATGAATAACAAAAAGAAATGGCTTTAGAAATTCAAAAAGAAAAGAGTGTGTTTGGACTCAGGCAATCCTAAGCACCTAGGATGAAAGGAAACAAAAAGCTGATTAGATTTATGAAAATGCTTAGTCTTATCCCAATAAAACCTGTGCTGTTTATGCACATCCAATGTGTGCAGCACCTTCTCACTGCTAGATTGCAGAAAAGGGAAAAAGTGGACAAATGAATAGACTGATAAAGCTACAACTCATTCACCAATCTGGGCATAAAAGAAGGATTAGTACTAAGGGACACCAAAAAAGGACAACCCATAATGGTTTGCACCTCAGACACCCATATCGCAGAAGTAAGGGCTAACAAATTTACAGTCTTCCAAGAGCAATGCTGCAAGGAAACTTAAACTGCAGGATCAACAGGAGCCTGGTCAATTATTCTAAGACAAAATCAAGATCCCAGGGAGGAAGAACAGGCTTCCTGGGGTGGCTAATTTGAAGGAGGCCTTTAAGAAACTGTTTAGCTTTAAATCTAAAAGCTAAAGGAGGTGATAAAGTCAGACAAGCAGAGATAGAGAAGTGAGCCTTAACTGTAAGCAAATTCAGCATTGAGGAGTTCACATTGATAGGAAGGAACCAAAGGAACATCCACAGAAATGGATCCAGATTATGAGAAAGACACCAAGCAGAAAATCTCTTCCATTTGGATAAGTAGAATGTTCTAGAATTGGGCTTCCTGGCCTCCTGCATGAAAGACACTAAGCACATCCTCAGAATAAAGGTGTCTGTGTGGAATCAAAATCCTATCAGCCACAGTGTCAGCTGAAGAGTGGATGGGGAGGATGAATGAGAGATCCCATGTCTTGCATGAGTAGGTCCACTCTTTGAGGTAACTTGTGATGACTGCCCTTGGCTAAATGTAGAAGAAGAGGGAACCAATACTGTCACGGCCAAAAGGGAGTCACCAACATGATTCTGGGAGCATCCTGTTGAATTTTGAAAATTACTTTTGTAATGAGAGGAAAATCATAGAGCAACATCTCCTTCCAGGAAAAAGAAAGGGTGTCCACCCTCCAACCAGAGGACTTGGGATGCTGGCACAAAATAGAGTCTTTTAAGGGGAGTAGATGACCAAGGGGGAGCTGGAGCAGAAGATTCCTGAGGAGGTTTCAAAGCCATCAAAGCAATAAACAACCCCTGAGTGAAATTCTGCCACTCACTCTGCAGATCCTTAGGAGCTGTAAATATATGTTGTTTAGTCTTCTGCTTTTTCTTCAAGGGGACATCCACCTTATAAAATTTAGAAGGCTCAGACCACAGATGGCATTCAATAATAATAGCTGGGACGTCTTCTCTGACCAACATTTGAGGAACACCCCTAGGCCCCTTGGAAATAATCAACTGCTGTCCCCCCTGGCTGTCTGAAGAGGCAAGGTATCCAAGGACATCCTTAAGGCTAGATCCACCCCAGTCTCTAAAATGGTCATGACAGATGAATCAAATGGTGGAGCCAGGTGATTTTCTGGGATTTCACTCACCTCGACAGAGATGCCCAGTAGAGGCTGAACAGCAAAAAAATCTGGCCTACATTTCTTGGCCTTCTTCACAGACAGCTGCCCTCAGAGTGGAAAGTTCCTTACATTTTGTCTTTAGCTAAAAGCTTAAGACGTCAATTATCCAAATACAAGGCCAAAGAAGATAGCTAACAATGGAGGGTCCTATGAACAAAAGCCTGACAAACTGAGCAGGACATATGGTTGTGGGAAGTGCTGAGACAAAACGAGCACTGTTCGTGACCGTCTTTATGGGGAATCTGTCTCCCACACTGGCATTTACCCTTTTCAGATGAGAGGAAACCCCACAAGCAACAAAAGTAAAAGAAAAGACACAAACCCCCAAATGGGGCACTTATCTGAAATGGCTTGGTGAACCAGCACTGAAACAGGTGTTCAGACCAATGATCAAGAGGTGGTATTATCCATATGTTACCTTTATGCCCTATGCTACATGAGGAGCATACATGTGACATGTGGCATACCTTAAGTAAAGCTAAAGGTTTTGGTATACTGGCCGTAAAGTTAGTCACCCTTGTAACAATGAAATGGAAGGACATCTGGAATTCTTAACCCTTTCGGAGTTATAATTTATTTCACATACTATCATATTTTATTTTATTTTATTTTATATTTATATGTTCATCTGACCTACTCACCCCAATATTAATTCACTTTCTTTTCAGCTATTTCCATTTCCCTCTCTATGAAATGTTTAAGAGATACTTCCTGCTATCTTGTTCTACTATGATTTCATTACTCCCTTACTTTTTATACCACTTAATTATTATTATTTTTTATATTAGAATTTAGTTCTTAACAGTTTTTATACTTAGCATCAGTAAAGTTTCTAAGTGGAGCTTATCTCCCCGGGCCTCTACTGAAAATGGACATGTATCCAGCTAGACTAGCCCGGTCAACAAATGTAAAATAAAATAAATAAAAAAAAATATTATATTCTTTCATTATTGTTATAAGGTTTCATGCCCACTTGTGCAAATTCTTTATTAAGGTCTCCTATCATGATATTTGCTTCTTCTTTACTGTTCATAATATCATCCACAATTTCTCATTAATTAATAATTATTGACAGCCCTTTCCCTTTATACTATATATGTTACCTTCCATAATATTTTCCAGTTTAGCTTCAAATCTCCTTTGTATGATTCCCATAAAGATCTTATAATCACTACTACTCAATAATATCAGTCTCCAGATTTTTAATTACCTTCTTTCTTCTTCCATATGAATTTAAGTATTCCACTATGCAATTCTTTAAACATAAAACCTTCATTTAACTATTCATTTAAAATCTTAAATATATATATATATATATATATATATATATATATATATATATATATATATATATATATTTTTTTTTTTTTATTTTATTTTTTGACAATCCCTTAACGTTTTATACATTTCACACCCTATTTCATCTGGGCCTCCAGTAAAGTCTAAAGAAATCTCCTTTTTGAACTCTTTATTCTTTTTTTTGGTTAACTGTTTTACTTTTTATGTTTTCTTCACTACCTTCTCTTTTCCCTTAAATATTTTTGTTCATATTGTACTACACTATTGATAATCTATTCCTGAGTACATTTTTTATTTCTCTCATTACAATACCATCTTCCTTTACTAATCTGCTTAAGTAATGCAATATTTATTCTCTTTTTCTTTGTAAAACTCATCTTTGATTATATACAAGCTCTTGTATTTTTGATTGATTTTTTTTTCATATAATTCTTTTTATTTGTCAAACTACTTTCTATCATTATGCTCTAAATATTCTAATGTATGATTATATGTTATTTTATATTTTTCTTTTTCTACTTTTCTCACATCATACTGCCACTGTAAAACATTTTTTATATTTTTCCTTAAATATCCACCATTCAGACCTATGTTTACAAAATATTCTCATAGTAATTTGATCTTTCCATAACAGTATTACTAATCTATTTACTTCTTAATTCCATGCTTTCTCATTTATCCTTTTTACTCATTTGCCTATTTTTATATATTCCTTATTTTCCTTTATCTCTAGCCATACTGCAAGATGATCAGAAGATCTTGGATCAACTACCTCCCCTTCTCCTATAACTAAACCTTCTGATATTATAAAGTATTTAGATCAATACTATAAAAGTATTTAGATTAGATGGGGACAGTTAATCTTCAGATAGTCAGGGACAGTTACTCTTCATAGTGAGACCTATCCTATAGTATTATTCTCATATTTCTTGTGTGTGAAACTCTGATGTTTATTGGAATCAGTTATTCATTATTTACATGTCTTAAATATTTTTATTTATTATTAAATGTTTTACTACCTCTTATTGTGGCTAGTTATTTAGTTAATATTTTTTAATAATTTGAGAATGTTTATGCTTCTTGTGATAACACTAGGGCCATTCCGAAAAGTCTTACTGCTTGGGATATATGCTATCATTTGTTTCAATATCCATTTCACTCAATATATTTGAACTCCCCTTTTGAAGAGCACTGTGGTATTTGTCTGGTGGGAGCCATTACTTTATAATTTGGTCAAAAATACAGCAGGTAATCGGTGTCAGTCTTTTCAAAAAGTATGTGTGTATGTGTGAATTTCAGATATTTAAAGAGTGAGTGTGTCAGATACCTAGAACTAGGCCACAGTGCTCTGCAGTGGTTAGTGTGGAGACCCGTTTGGGGACCTGGAGTGAAAAATATAGTCCAGTCCCATGTCTGGAACCTGTTCCTGGTGTACTCTTGCAAAAATTGTGTATTTCTATCCCTACTTTTAGTGACACTCCCTTACCAGAGACAGTGGTTTAGATTGAGATGCCTTGGTTATGGCCCTGGGGTAAAGAGGGCTTGTCAAATATTGGTGGCAGTGGTGGGATTTTAATTGAACTTTAGTAGCCTGTGGATAGTTTTCACCTAGGTGTGCACTGTCAACAGCCACAAGATAGACATACAGACCTTCATCATCACAATTTTCTTCATTTTTACTCAATTTAGTCAGGGACAGCAGGCAGAGATATCAGCAGAGGATTAGAGAAAGCTGACAAGGAACCAGTTGGCCAAGGTGTGCAAAGTGAAAGGACTGCTGCATGCCAACCTGACTAAGGAAGCAATGATTTCAGCTTTAGTTAAAGCTGCAGTGCAGGCCAGCTGCTCGTAGGATATCCAGTTTGGCTTTATGGATAAGCAGACTGACAAGATAAGACAGTTCACCTTTTCCTCAGAGGACTTAAAAGTCCATCTGGAGTTAAAGAGACTCAAACTGGAGGCTGAAGAAAAGCAGCATCAGTATGAACTGTGATGTTTGGAGGCTGAGGAGAGGGAGAAAGAGAGAGAGAGAGAAGGAGAAGCAGCTCCAGCATGAACTGGAGACCAATGATTTGGCTAGGGAAGCTGAAGAAAATGAGAGGCTGAGACAGCACAAAAAGGAGCTTATAACCCTTTGACAGGATGATTTTATGACATTTCAGGAAGAACAAAGTAAAATAGAAGTCAAAGAAGAATTTTTTCAAAGAAATTTGATAGTGGAATATAATAGGTACAATTATAGTTTGAGAGATACACTACAAAAAGAATGGAATAAATTTGTAGCCCTTACTGACATAGAGGAAATCAGTAACATTAAACCAAAGATTATATATAGAAATTCAAAAAGTATAAAGAACATATTAGAGAAAAGGAAAAAGAACACCCCACATACAAGCAATAATAAAAAGTTTGGAACGTTTAAATGTGGTAGGTGTAATCAATGTTCTTTTATTAGTAATAAGAGTGAAATCTTTTTGGAAAGTAGAAATTTATTGATCAAAAGTAAGGGTTTCTATAACTGTGATACCAAAGGTGTAGTGTATTTAGTTATGCGTGATAAATGTCCCTCCTACAATGTAGGAAAAACTGAAAGAGAGTTAAGGAAAAGAATGTATGAACATTCCTATGACATTTTAAAGGAAAAAGAAACTAATGCTCTCTTTAAACATAGTAGGAATTGTGTGGGGTGTAGTTTTCATTTCTTTGTCCTTCAACAAGTCAAACAAGATGCCAGGGGTGGTATATGGGAGGAAATTCTAGAGAGTAGGGAACTGTGGTGGCAGGTACACTTAGAAGCAGGGAAAAAGCCTGGTTTAAATGATTTTCTATGTATTGTTTCCCTATTAAAATTAAGAGCAAATAAAATATAAAGGTAGTAAGAGTTTTCAACACTAGAGGGCACGGTTGCCATATTTTAAACACATTCGTATTTTAAGATATATATATATATATATAATATATTTTATTTAATTATTTACATCAAATTATACTATTTATTTATATTTATTAGCCTATGGGTTTATGAAACATACATATTTTCCATGTATAATATTTATTTTGATGTCGTCAAAACATTTATAAGGTTTTTTAGTAATATGGTATTTTTAAAATGGTTTTAACTAATTAATATTCATGAGGCTTGGACAAGGTTGATTTGCACATTTAAAAGTTTTTTTTTTAAATTTAATTGGTTAGTGTTTAATAAACGCCTGTATATAATAGGTAAATGAATTATCAATGGTTGTCTGATGAAGTCCATTTGTTTGGACGAAAACGCATGAGAGTACTGTGGATTTAAACGTGTTAATGTGTACGTTCTATGTGTGACATTAAAAGTTCTTTAAGAAGCATCAAGTGTTCCTTTTGGCTATTGCACTCTGTTTGGACTTTTTTTGGTTTTATTGAGTGCTTTTCACACTTTCCTTTGACAGGATGAGCTAGGTAATGGGAAATGGAATGACTGCACTCCAGAAGCAATAAAGTCAGTAAACTTTTTCATCAGTAGAGGGAGGAAGATGACTTTGATAGCGTTATTTATATATTTGAGAAGGTATGCAAACAGTATAATGTTGACTAAGGGCTCTGGGTATGGTTCCTGACCCCCTTACTCCATCATAGAGCAGCTGTTAATGCAATTGTTAAAGTATCTGATATTGATTGTTTGAATTATGACATTGTAAAACAATGTTTCCTTGATTGTTTTAAATTAACCCCTGAAATGTATAGGAAAAAATTGTTAACATAGGAGTGAGGCAAATGAAAGTGTATGAGATTACATTGCTGATTTAAGTACTTAATTTCACAGGTGGGTGAAGGACAGGCAGATTGTTTGGTGAGAGAATAAGCTCTCAGCACTTTGCCTGAGGTCTTGAGGATTTGGTTGGCAGACCAAGAGTGTAACTCTGCAAATTAAATGGGGAGAAAATGGGATCTCTACTTGGAAAACAAGGCACCACTCCATAAGAAAGGGATACCCAGTGCTGCACATGGACATAAGGGAACCCATAGGGGACAGCCTAAACCACTCCAACAGAGTTCACCAAGTAACAAGGGAAGCCACTAGTTCAATCACATGGTCAGGATTAGGGATTAGATGCTTCAAATGTAATTAGAGTGGTCATGTAGCATAAAAATGACCATTGAAGTGAGGGGAGAAATAAAAGGTGAAGGAGCTTGCAAGTGGGAATGACAGAATGCCAGTAGTAAGTTGTCTGGAAATAACATCGGTGCCAAACTATCACCAAAATGTGTATCCTATCTTAGTGGATGGAAGACAGGCCACTACTAAGAGAGACACAGCTTCTGATATAACTATTGGGAGTTCTGCAATAGTTAAGGAGGAGCAGTACATGACTGGGCAGTCCACACCAGTCAGAGCTTTGGGTGGTATCCCATTCCAAATACCTTTGGCCAAGGTTCATCTTGACTGGGAGAGTGGAAAAGGGGACAAGCAGGTAGGTGTGTTTGAGGATATCCCTGCAGATATCTTAATAAGGAATGATTTTGATCATGTAACTGCATGCAGACAAGGCACTACATTAAGTCAAGCTTGGAGACATGCATGTAGGTCTGGTACCCTGGAGGAGACCTAGACAGATCTGATGCCTGAAGCTGGTGCTGGTAATGTAGTTACTTCAGGGAGGAAGCTACCTTGTAACAGTGAGCCTGAAGGTGAACCAAAGCTGCTGGTAGATATTAGTGTTCCCATGTGCATAATAACTGCAATGACAGAGTTGAGTAATAGTACCCAGGCTGACAGCGAGGCACCACTGTCAGAAGGTACAAGGCTTCCTGTGGAAGGGGGGCTTAGAGAGGTACAAAGACAGATGAGACAGGCTCAGCTTTCAGATTCTACTTTATGAGGCTTGAGACAGGTAGCTAAGGAGGCACCCGATGCTCAAGAAAAACTGGGAGTCTGTATACTGAAACAAAGGTTTACTGTACAGAGATTGGACCCCTAAGGGAGGACTAGAGAGTGAGGGAATACAGAAGTTGGTATCTACCATCTGGCACCTCTAGCCGTAGCCCATGACATTCCTTTTGCAGGTCATGTGGGTATAAAGTGTACCAAGAGTTGTATTATTTAGAATTTTTAATGGCCTGGGATTGTGAAGGATGTAACACGGTACTGTAGGACCTGTGAGCAGTGGCAAAGGGGAGGCAAGGCAGGGTTTAGGTCAAAGCTCTGTGAATGCCTTTGCCTGTGACTGAGGAGCCATTTCAAAGGGTAGCTAAGCATCTTGTGGAGAGGTTAAACTCTGCATTAAAGACTATGCTATGGGCATTTGCAGACCAGTTTTAAGAGGGAGTGGGACAAATATTTGCCCCATTTACTATTTGCTAGAGAGAGGTCATATTTTGTAGCATCTTTAGGATTATATCAGTTTACAAGGATGCCCTTTGCGATGAAGAATGCTCCAGAAACTTTCCAGAGGTTAGTAGATCATATCTTAGTAGGAGCAGCAGATTATACTGTCACTTATTTGGATGATATTGCCTTTTACAGTCATTCCTGGCAAGAGCACCTTCAATATGTCAGGGAGTCCTTAGGTAGATTAAAAAGGGCAGGGTTGACCACTAAGCCTAATAAGTGTCAGTGATACGGCAGTGGTCACCTGCCTAGGAGCAGCAGATTATACTGTCACTTATTTGGATGATATTGCCTTTTACAGTCATTCCTGGCAAGAGCACCTTCAATATGTCAGGGAGTCCTTAGGTAGATTAAAAAGGGCAGGGTTGACCACTAAGCCTAATAAGTGTCAGTGATACGGCAGTGGTCACCTGCCTATGATATAGAGTAGGGATTGGTAATATTAAGCCAGAACCTGCTAAAGTGGAGGTTATTCAGGTGTGGCCTGCCCACGTTACCAAAAAGCAGGTGAGAGCATTCCTAGGGACAGCAGGTTGCTATAGAAAATATGTGCCTGACTATATCACAATAGCTGCAACGATTACTGACCTAACAAGGAAAAACAAGCCTGATAAAGTAGTGTGGACCACAGATTGTGAGCAGGTATTCCAAAAACATAAATATGCTTCTGGAGGAACCCCTGTATTTGCCAGTCCAGATTACAGCAATGCCAGCGCAGATGGAGTCTCAAAACAGGGTGGAGGTGGATACATTTTCAGTTAGCCTGATTTTTCTCAAGTGACTTTCCAGGGTCACTTGAAAATCTAGCTTGAGTTTTCCAAGGGGGAAGAAATGTGTGGATATCGGTTACCTGTGCTAGCAAGACTGGCTGAAGTTTTGTAAATAATTGTAAATTACCCTGTGTCATACATGCCAGCATGACTAGCTATAATTTTGTAAATCAATTCATGTCTTTTGATTATCACTCTGATTTATGTAAGATGTTTGAATGTCAAACAGTGTTCTTCTGCCAGACCAAAGAGAATTCTGAATGCATGTTATGCCAGAGTCAGCTGACCTGCATGTGTTGTCATTGTGTGCCAGGGCTGGGAGAATAGAATTTTCACTGCAGCTGTTTGTTTACATTTTAAAGTCTGATATGAGAGTAGAATTCTCATGGCAGTTTCCTGGTGCTTTGAAAAAGATATGTTACAAAAAGCAGCTTCTGAGTCAATTGTTCAGTTATTGTTCAGTAGTTGTTTTCCAGAGTTGTTCAGCAGTAGTAGTCCAGTTGTTACCAGGAGAGTAATTGTTCCAGTCGCTGAGGACAGACAACAGCCTGGAGTGTGGACATTATTTCTCATCTTACCTTGCAGAAGTAAGAGTTATAATCTTGCCTTGCTTAAGTATTTAGATTAGATAGGAACAATTAATCTTCAGATAATCAGGGAAGTACAGCTAGATAGTTAGAGGTTTTCTACAATCAACATGAGATCTAGCATGCATTATTATTTTCATATTTCCTGTGTGTGAAACTCTGATGGTGGTTGGAATCAGTCACTCAATATTTAAATGTTTTAAATCTTTTTAGTTATTATTAAATGTTTTCCTATCTCTCATTGTGGCTGGTTATTTAGTTAATATGTTTAATACTTGCTTATTGTTATAACAGAAGGACCACTCAAAAGCCTTACTGCTTGGGATATATGCTACCATTTGTTTCAATATCTATTTTACCCAATATATTTGACTTTTGAAGAATATTGTAGTATTTGACTGGTGGCAGCTATTAGTTTGTAATTTGAGCAATGAAACACAGCAGGTAAATCAGTCTTTTCCACGAGTGTGTGTATATGTGTAAATATCGGACATTTAAGTGAGTGTGTGTGTGTGTGTGTGTGTGTGTGTGTGTGTGTGTGTGTGTGTGTCAGAGACCTAGAGGTAGAACACAATACAGTGCACTGGTTAGTGTGGAGACTGATTTAGTGACCTGGAGTGAAGCATGTTGTCCAGTTCCCAGTTTGAACCTTGTTTCTAGTGTACTCTTATGGGAAATTGTGTCTTTCTATCCCTGCTTTTAGTGACACTTCCTTACCAGAGATAGTGGTGAGGACGAAGACTCCTTAGTTATTGCCCTGTGGTAAAAAGGTCTTGTCAGAAGCACATCAGATGTTTCTTGAAGAAAAATATATATAACACAGAATGAAATGTATTGCAACCCCCCCCCCCCACACACACACACGTTACTGTCCCTGATTTTGTCCATAGCTCTGCTCTGTGTAACGATCTCCAGTTTTATGAATCAATTCAGATGACTACGAATGCATCACATTTTGGCATGGCACTTGACAAAAGTCTTTTTATTTATCAGAATGCCAGATATGTTGGAAAGCTGGTACAGAACCCTGTTGCTGCTGATAACCAAGATACTAATACTAATGTAGACAAAAGAAAAAATGTGCTTATATTCTGGGACATTTAAACTATTAGGTCAAGTACACTGCAATATTTCTGATACAAGAAAAAAAAATATACCCAGATTTTAATACTATCATCTGAAGCATAATACTGATATACAGGAGCATACAGAAAATGGGGCCAGTACTGATGAATATGTTATCTGATCATCTCCCGGGACAGATGTAAAATGAGGAAAGTATGGTGCATGCTTCCCCCTCCCAGGCTAAGATTTTAATATTGATGTTGTTTCATATGATCACAATAATTTTATTAATATCCATTATAACAATAAGGGAATCACTTTATTTAGGACATTTTATAATTACTGGGCACAGTCATAAATCTTTGTTATTACAGATACATAATAATGATATTTCATATCACTGAAGACAATTTAATGTTGACTCTAAAAATTAAATATGCAGGTTGATAAACATAAAAAAAATTGTAGGGGCAGTAAGGATTAGCAACATATCACTACAAATGCAATTATGAATGTTTAACATAAGTCATCATTGATAAATAAATGTCAGCTAGATATAGTAACTAATTTTGATTGAAAAACTACCCCAATAGATAGAGTGCAGCCCTTTTCTGACTTTTCTGATCATCTGTTTTAAACAATATAAGCAATTTTGGCAATGTGGTAGTGGCTAAAATACTGTATCACCCCAATACTAAACTTGTGTGGTAGCCATTATACCTATAACTAAAATGTTCTATATGCAATATTGTATACAATTTTATTCCTCCCTTCATTTTTGAGTGTAATCTTCTAAGCCTGGATTGGTCAGTCCTGAAATTGGACTTTTGGATCAATGTTCTGCTTTGCTAAACAAATTAAAATAAATAAAAAAATGTATATATTTATATCATAATTTCAGTCCTTGTACAAAATGAATCTGCATCAGTTTGGTTTTGTGCACTTACTAAGAATAAATTGATTTTATTTAGAAAACTTTTTTCTTAAAGACAATTAATCTACCCTATATTTGGATGCTATAAATATTTAATGTTCCTAATGCTACTGGACACATACAAGCACCAAACTTCCACAGACATACAGATATTGCATCATGCTTTTGATTAGTTTTGGTTATAGAGTGAAATATGATGTCTGATTACTTCTGTTATTGGAGTACTGTTGCTATGTTTGACAGAATAGGAAGGCATAGGTAAGCCCAGGGTTTTCTATTTATTTTTCTCTTATCAACAATAACATAAAACTGAGACTTGGATTAATATTACAATATTTTCTGTTAGTTATCAGGAAGACAAGGTCATAAGAGTATTCTCATTTCAAAGAGTATCCCTTCAAACCAACAACTGAAGAAAAAACAGTCCTTTAATACTGTACTAAACTACTGAAATAACCTATAATTGGACATGAGAAGAGAGAAACCTCTTTTAAATTAAAAAAAAAATAAGGAATACCTCTCTGATGAAAATAAGCACAAATGTTTAATAGATTTTCATTGACAGTATTTCAGTCTAAAACCTGCACAGAAACAATTTTAAGACCAAATGTCACTAAATACTCATGTTTCCTTTATTGTCAAAATGTTGCTTCAATGTAACTAAATTACTAAGTGCTGTAACTGAATCATTTAGATGTTATGTATTGTATTAGTACTATACATCTAATTTGTTATATTTCTGTTGTTTTCTGGGCCTGGATTGTGATTAAAAACAATGACCTTTGGCCCAGCTCACTTTCCCAGTTAAACTAAAATTATTGGGTTCAGTAGAGATATATATGCTAACCAGACTTTTCTGCAACAACTATTTAACTAGTTCAACAAATAACAGTCCACCTGAAAGCAAAGAACTGGTAGTTTATAACACAATAAAAACAAATATTCATAAAATACCAGAATCAAATATTGTGTGCATTAACCCAGCTATAGTGTGAACTTACACAGCAGTTTTCATCATTGGTTATTTTTATACCGTCAGTAAGGAACTTCTACCATAAACACAACAGCAGTGGTTAATGCTTACTGGTTCAGATGAGTTTAACTGGTTGCAATAATGATAATTTATGCACACTTAGAATTCTGAAAATGAAGTGATGTGCTACTCAGCTCTAATCTTTTCATATTGTATAATAACTTCTAAAATGGATTCCACTCAGCTCCTATCCAGAAATAATTGGATTTTGGGAACAAGGCATCTAACAGAGGCATTAACTTGTCATACGTAACAGGAGATTTGTCTTAGTGAACCACTAAGCAGCAACTCCTGAGTAACAAATACCAGACTTCTTCCTTCTCCACACAGATGTCAGCCTCATGCATTCATATCCTCTTGCCTTTGAAATGTGAAATTAGTTTTACTCAGAGAGATCTGAGCTAAAATTCTACTTTTTTTGTTGCAACAGCTTCCCTCCCTTTACATGAATAACTAGGTGCTCTTTTGTAACATCAACATAGAGAGTTTAAAAGCAAGACACTAAAATGTGTGCTCCACCATCAACAAACATCCATATTCTCTTCTTGACATAAAACTCAGCCTCAGAATAACAGTAAAAACAGAATATATATTTACTGCACATGCTCCTACTTGTATATTAGAGAAATGTCTATCTCCAAAACATTGAGAACTAAAATACAAATAAATTAAGGAAGCACAAATGATTCTGTATTCTTTGTCTCATATTCAGAAGTGTGTTAACATCCTTCTCACATTCCATATAATATTTGTCGGTTTAACAGTTGCTTAGCTTAAATGACACATAAGTGAACATAGTTCAGAGAAAATGAGAAAGACAGCGAATGATGAGAGTGTTGTGAATGGCAGTTGAACAGCAGCTATGTGCGAGTATGAGCACTGCATTAGTTATAAACTAGTTTAACAGGATTTTAAAAGGCTTGTGTCGATACATCTCTCAATACTAGCTGTAGGAGCCATCAATGTACTGAAAGCACGATAACTCATTTTATGTCATGCTTAGGTTACTAAGATTGGTACTTAATTGGTCATGCTAAGGACTCCAACACTGTTGCACAAGAACCAATCTCCACCAAACGTGGTAAAGAAACAACAAATTCACCAGGAAAAAAAAAACAAAACATCACCACTGCAAGCTGTAGAGTCAGGCTGACTAAGTGCTTGTTACATAGGTTCATAGGTTGATACTAGGCTATCTGCCCTAGGACATTTATAAGCCTAGCCAGAGTGTGTTTGGCTTTCGCCACTCTTTGAGATTAGTTGACTGTGCCTCTGTATAGTAGGTCACAGAAGGTAGCCCTTTTAAGGTTAGTTTACTGTACCTCTGTCAAGCAGGGACACAGAAGAGATCCCAGGGGTAAACTTACGCTCTCCCATCCACTCGTCAAGATTTCTCTTGAAGAGGGTCAGTGAGGGGCTCTGCCTAACATGGATTGGGATTTTGTTCCAGAGTGAGGGGAGCCTCTGGGATATGAATCTGTCCCTCCAGCATGTCCTATTTATTTCTGTGCTGAGGTTCAAGTCCCTGGAACGTGTAGCTCTAAGGTATTTGGATTTCCTGAGGTGAAGCATGTCCATTAATTCTGGGTTGGACATGGCTTTAAACATCAGACACAGATCGTCTCTGAGTAGGCGGTACTCAATTGAGTAGAGCTGGAGTTTATTTAGCCGAACTGCATAGGGCATCTGTTTGAGCCATTTGATCCTCTTGGTGAGATACTTTTGGGGTCTTTCCAGTTGCTGAAGGTGTCAGGTAAGGTACATCCCAAACGGGGCGTTGTACTCAATTATGGGCCTGATAAGTGATGAGTAGTGGGGCACAATGACCTCTCTTGATCTAGATGTGAACCCTTTCATGATAAGGTGGGCTATATAGAAGGTCTGTCTAACCACTTTGGCAACGTGATTGTCAAAGGAGAGATTGCTATCTACTTGGGTCCCCAAGTCCCTAATTACTTCTTCGGTACTTAATGGATTACCACCTATGTGGTAATTTGTGAGCACTTTGTTTTTCCAAAAGGGGATGACTATGCACTTTTTGGCATTTAGCTTTAGGCCATGGCTCTGGCACCAGTTATCCATCTCTGTGAGACCCTTTTGGAGGATGCTTGTGTTAGCCAGAGAGTCGATTACAGCACCCAGTTTGCAGTCATCTGCGAACTTGGTCAGCCATAGTCCACCCTTGTTAGCCTGTACCTCAGAGAAATATATACCGAACAAGAGAGGTCCCAGGACTGAGCCTTGTGGGACACCACTTGTAACTGGTTTAGAGTCTGACATGGCACCTGCTATTCTGACCATGTGGGTTCTATCCCTGAGCCAGTTTGCAACCCATCTTGTGACATAGGGTTGATATTTAAGCTGATGAGTTTATTTATGATGCTCGAGTGGGGTATTGTGTCGAAGGCTTTTGCAAGGTCCAGGTAGGCTGTGTGGACTACCTTGCCTTCATCTATGGCTTTGGTAACTGTTTCAAAGAAGTTGACCAGGTTCAAGAGGCAAGATCTGCCCTTAACAAAGCTGAATTGGGTAGGATCCAGTGTCTGGAGATTCCCAATGTCTTTGTTTATGATTTCCCTGATGATACGCTCCATAGCTTTGCAGACCAGGCTAGTCAGGCTTATAGGGCGATAGTTTCTGGGGTCTGTTGTGGCACCACCTTTGTGGAGTGGGAACACTGTTGCTGTACGCCATTCCTTGGGTACATATCCTGTAGTATGGCTGAGATTGAACAGTGACTTTATATGAGGGTTTAGTTCTTCTTGGAGCGCATGTAAGACGCAGCCCAGGACACCGTCTGGTCCCATTGATGCTGTGTTTTATGCTTTGGAGAGGGCAGCTCTCACCTATGCATCTGTGATCTCAGGAAGGCTACACTCTGTTGGGATAGACATTTGCTCTTTTGGGGGGGGGGGAGTTTGCACTGAACCTTTCTGCCAGGATGTTGGCAATGTCTGTGGGTTCAGTGTATTTTTTGTCATTTTGCACTAACTCAGAGCATATCTGGGAGTTGCCTCCCAGGTTTCTGACATAACTAAAGAAGGCCTTGTGATTATCTTTAGTGTCTTGTGCAATTTTTCTTTCGAAGCTGGCCTTAGATGATTTTATGAGGGATCGTAGTTTCTTGCTAGTACTGATCAGCGACGCCTTCCCTTTTTGGGATTTTGCTCTGTCATGTAGTAGCGTTCTCCTTCTGTTGTATAGCTTATTTATGGCCGGGGTCCACCAGACCGGTCTCCTGCCTTTGGAGGAGTGAGTTTTGGTTTTATTTGGGATAACATGCTCCATGCATTCCTGTAGGTGTCCATAGAATGCCTTTATAAAGGATTCTGCATTTTGGGCCGTATTTTCCACTGGCCCGGGGGCTTTGAAGGATTCCACCTCAGTTTTGAGAAGTGTGAAGTTTGCTTCTGAGAAGTTCTTCACTGTGGTTTCCTTGGATAGGGGTGTGGATGGAATATGGATGTCCAGCGAGATTTGTTTATGGTCTGATCTTACCAATGAGGGGTATACCTCTGGTGTGGGAACATAGAGACCCCATGTTGGTGATGACCAGATCGAATATGTTTTCCCCTCTTGTGGGAGTGGTGACCAGTTGTTCCATAGCATTTGAGTTTATAAATTCTAGGAACCATTGGGCAAGGCTGTTTGGGCTTGAGTAGTTTTCCCAATCGATGTTTGGGTAGTTGAAGTCACCCAATATAACAGTGTTTGGAGAGACCTTCATATTCTCCAGTGTTCTCAGGAAAGCAGAGTGAGTTCTTTATCAAAATAATTCCAGCAGTTACATTAGATAAGGGTCCCCTGTGTTTGATTTTCCTTATTTAAGGAGTGAGTGATGTGCTGTTTTTAACTCTGATGATGTCCCAGGTTTATGGTGGGCGAAAGCACTCAGTTCATTGTGTTCCACAAAAAATATTTCTTGCTTTTATGAACAACAGTTTTGGACTTATTTGGATGCAACAAGCACTTAGTCTGCCTGACTCTACAGCTTGCACTGTTGCACAAGAACTCCAAATACACCATCTCCAATGGGGTCAGGGAACAGTGGCAGGTGAGGAATACATATCCATAAGGACAGAAGTCAGATTTCGAGGCTAAGTACGACATTTTCAAATTAACTAGTAAAATACGTAACTGTGCTATCTTCTCAGGCAACTAATGAGGAAACACAGTACGTGACGACCACAAAACCTTTTATTAAATACAACCAAAAGTATTAATAATTTACACACTTGTTGTAAGAGTTTAGCGCTTTCACCTATCCATAGTAGGCTTCATCAGAACTCATTTGAATTAAAACAAGCGCCATTTTAAATAAACTTTTAGGCGCGAAACTGAGCCAACATTATAACTGTTATTTAAAGTGCTACTGTGCTATTTAGTAAATAGGACGACATTAAAGTGTCCATAACAAATATTGTCTGAAAACATATGTTGACATAATACAATAACTGTACATATCCAAACAGGTTAATATGTTCATTGGCAGAACAACAATAAAGTAGAATTGCACATAAATTAAAAATTGATTCATTATTAACCTGAATTATATATTAAGAAAATTATACATATAAAATAAAAATAAAAATGGAAATAGAAAAAAATAAGAATAAAAAATAACATAGAATTAATGATAATAAAGGGTATGTTATTTTATTTTATCATTGATGGGAAAGAGTTTGCATATTGGAAATACCATGTCAACCCATTAAATAATAATAAATGATAATGTTAACCAGTAAATATGTGTTACTTATAAATACTTGGTATAAAAATCATTAAATAGTTACACATTAGTTTGTATTAATTGATGTATAATATAAATAACTAAATAAAATATCAATAAATATGAAAAATAAAACCTTTAAAAAATTTTTTTTGAAAAAATTTTTTTTTAAAAATATAATAATAATATTATATGTTTAAAAATTGAATATTATAACAATATATTAATATGAATGTCAATAAATAATTGCATAAGCTGTGTTGGTTGTTTGTAAGAAAGTATTGAAATGATAATATTATTGTGCTGAAAATTGGGAGCCGTATAGAAGTATAAATGTGTAAATAAATAAATAAATATTAAATATTTGATAGTGTTATGTGTAAGTTCATTTCATCAGTAAAGGTTTGATAGCAATGGTGTCATTTAATCCAGGTAACGTAGCAGCATCTGTATATAGTTGCCACCATATTTCTCTGTAACTTAATATATCTTTAATGTTACCTCCTCTGGGATCAAACTTGATCTGTTCTAAAATGGCAAATTTAAACCTATGTTGGTCACCATTGCTTTCAACGTGTCTATACAATGCATTGTTCATATCTTTCCTTTTAAAACAATATGAATGATAATAAATATGTCTTTTGAATGCCCTCTCAGTTTTGCCTATATAATAAGCTGGACAAACATCGCATTTGGCAATATAGACAACGTTGGATGTATTGCAATTACCATTAACTGATCTAATTTTAGTCCCATTGCAATTGTCCAAAACTAATTCAGTATTACACATAATGAACCTACACTGATTACAATTACCACATTTCCTGGTGAATTTGCGCACTTCCCCTGCATCACTTCCATTATGTGTTGTAATGCCAGTTTCTAGAATTCTTTTCAAATTGTGTGTCATCTTATAAACTATATGGGGTCTTTCACCTAAAATGTGAGATAATTCAGGGTTAACTAAAAAAATGTTCCAATGTTTGAACAATATTTCTTTGATTGTGTTAACACATGGAGTGAAGGGTAATATACAAGCTAATTTGTATTTGCTTGTAGACATAAGTTCAGTCTCTTGTACCATAGGAAGACTAACACCTAAAATTGGAAAATACTTAGTATCTCTCTGGGAAATTACATACCCTTCAACATCTTTCAACATGATTTCATTGTATTTCCTCTCTATAAACATGTTTTTGATGTAGTCGACCTCAGCTAACAAGTCCTCATATCTAGAAGTCATCCTGGCTGCTCTAATAATTTGACCCTTGTAAATGTTACGAAGCATTCTCCTAGGATGATTACTATCATATTGTAGGTAGTCATTAGAGAAAGTACTCTTTCTATAAATATTAGATTTATAACCTTTTTTATCTTGAGTAACAATAGTATCTAAGTATGGTAAGCCTTCTTTGCTTATTGAGTAGGTAAATTTTAAAAAACTGCTACTGTCGTTGAGAAAAGATAAAAAGTCATTTAATTCATCTAAATTACCCTTCCATAAAATGTAAATATCGTCCAAAAAACGAGAGTAATGGGAAATATGTATAAAATGTTCACTTTTTAAAAGAATTTCCTCTTCCCAGTTCAACATGACAAGATTTGCATAAATTGGGGCACTGGCTGACCCCATTGCCACCCCTTTACATTGTTTAAAATGCTCTCCTTCGAATAATATAAAATTATTCTCCAATACTAGGGACATACAATCCATAATCAAACATATCCTGTCCCAGTCGATGTTAGTGTGTTTCCTTATACTTTCACAAAACATCTCTAAACCCTGTTTACTGGGTATACAGGAGAAAAGATCTATGACGTCAACTGTCACATAATAAAGATTGCTGCCAGTAGTTGATATAGGAAATTTACGTAGGAAGTCCCAGGAGTCTTTTAATAGGTGGGGGATAACATTATATATATCCTTAAGCCAAACATCTACTAACTTACCCAAAGGAAAAGTTTTTGCCTTACTGCCGGACACTATAGGTCTAAAAGGTGGGTTACAGGAGGGATTATGTCAACCGAGCTCAGAACCAATATCAGAAGAGATGGAGGGGGAACAATTGGAACTGACAGCACATAATAACAGCACCAATGGTGATGTAACTAAGAATGATGTTAATTTGAAATTCAGTGGGAATAAGGATTATGGTGAATTTAAAATTTATAATTTTACCAGTTTCAAGGTAGATGAAGTCCATCACAAGTTACTATCAAGGGGAATGAAATTCATTCCTACTCCGAAATACAACTTGGTTGATCATTTGATTGAAACTAGAATATTCACAAGGAAACTGAATTTATCTATTATGTTCCACAATAGTAAGAAAAATGAACTAACCACAGTAGGGGGGATAAATTTATTAAAACCCAAAAGCACATTTGTGCCGCATATGAACCCCGTGGTTGAGTTGTTTGAAAAACAAGTCGACAGAGATTTGTACAAGTTAGCCAACACTATGAAAAATACTAAATATAGGGACAATTTATCCAAAGAAGAAAGAGATGAATTAAGCAAACTAAGAAACAACAACAACATACGTATAATGAAACCGGACAAGGGAGGGGGAATTGTTATCTACGATCAAATGGAATACAGTTCCAAATTGCATACTATATTGACAGAAACAGGCAATTACACTACGATTTCATTGAATGAAATCAATATTGCCTATCAGAGAATTAATTCGTATTTAGAAGAATTTTGGATCGACAATCGTATAAACAACGATTTATACAACTTTTTAAAGGTACAGTATCCAAAAATGGCGACCTTGGTGGGTATTCCAAAAATACATAAAGACCCAACCAACCCACCTTTTAGACCTATAGTGTCCGGCAGTAAGGCAAAAACTTTTCCTTTGGGTAAGTTAGTAGATGTTTGGCTTAAGGATATATATAATGTTATCCCCCACCTATTAAAAGACTCTTGGGACTTCCTACGTAAATTTCCTATGTCAACTACTGGCAGCAATCTTTATTATGTGACAGTTGACATTATAGATCTTTTCTCCTGTATACCCAGTAAACAGGGTTTAGAGATGTTTTGTGAAAGTATAAGGAAACACACTAACATCGACTGGGACAGGATATGTTTGATTATGGATTGTATGTCCCTAGTATTGGAGAATAATTTTATATTATTCGAAGGAGAGCATTTTAAACAATGTAAAGGGGTGGCAATGGGGTCAGCTAGTGCCCCAATTTATGCAAATCTTATCATGTTGAACTGGGAAGAGGAAATTCTTTTCAAAAGCGAACATTTTATACATATTTCCCATCACTCTCGCTTTTTGGATGATATTTACATTTTATGGAAGGGTAATTTAGATGAATTAAATGACTTTTTATCTTTTCTCAACGACAGTAGCAGTTTTTTAAAATTTACCTACTCAATAAGCAAAGAAGGCTTACCATACTTAGATACTATTGTTACTCAAGATGAAAAAGGTTATAAATCCAATATTTATAGAAAGAGTACTTTCTCTAATGACTACCTACAATATGATAGTAATCATCCTAGGAGAATGCTTTGTAACATTTACAAGGGTCAAATTATTAGAGTAGCCAGGATGACTTCTAGATATGAGGACTTGTTAGCTGAGGTCGACTACATCAAAAACATGTTTATAGAGAGGAAATACAATGAAATCATGTTGAAAGATGTTGAAGGGTATGTAATTTCCCAGAGAGATACTAAGTATTTTCCAATTTTAGGTGTTAGTCTTCCTATGGTACAAGAGACTGAACTTATGTCTACAAGCAAATACAAATTAGCTTGTATATTACCCTTCACTCCATGTGTTAACACAATCAAAGAAATATTGTTCAAACATTGGAACATTTTTTTAGTTAACCCTGAATTATCTCACATTTTAGGTGAAAGACCCCATATAGTTTATAAGATGACACACAATTTGAAAAGAATTCTAGAAACTGGCATTACAACACATAATGGAAGTGATGCAGGGGAAGTGCGCAAATTCACCAGGAAATGTGGTAATTGTAATCAGTGTAGGTTCATTATGTGTAATACTGAATTAGTTTTGGACAATTGCAATGGGACTAAAATTAGATCAGTTAATGGTAATTGCAATACATCTAACGTTGTCTATATTGCCAAATGCGATGTTTGTCCAGCTTATTATATAGGCAAAACTGAGAGGGCATTCAAAAGACGAATTTATGATCATTCATATTGTATTAAAAGGAAAGATATGAACAATGCATTGTATAGACACGTTGAAAGCAATGGTGACCAACATAGGTTTAAATTTGCCATTTTAGAACAGATCAAGTTCGATCCCAGAGGAGGTAACATTAAAGATATATTAAGTTACAGAGAAATATGGTGGCAACTATATACAGATGCTGCTACGTTACCTGGATTAAATGACACCATTGCTATCAAACCTTTACTGATGAAATGAACTTACACATAACACTATTAAATATTTAATATTTATTTACACATTTATACTTCTATACGGCTCCCAATTTTCAGCACAATAATATTATCATTTCAATACTTTCTTACAAACAACCAACACAGCTTATGCAATTATTTATTGACATTCACATTAATATATTGTTATAATATTCAATTTTTAAACATATAATATTATTATTATATTTTTAAAAAAATTTTTTTTCAAAAAAATTTTTTTAAAGGTTTTATTTTTCATATTTATTGATATTTTATTTAGTTATTTATATTATACATCAATTAATACAAATTATTGTGTAACTATTTAATGATTTTTATACCAAGTATTTATAAGTAACACATATTTAATGGTTAACATTATCATTTATTATTATTTAATGGGTTGACATGGTATTTCCAATATGCAAACTCTTTCCCATCAATGACAAAATAAAATAACATACCTTTTATTATCATTATTTTTTACTCTTATTTTTTTATTTCCATTTTTATTTTTATTTTACATGTATAATTTTTTTAATATATAATTCAGGTCAATAATGAATCAATTTTTAAATTATGTGCAATTCTACTTTATTGTTGTTCTGCCAATGAATATATTAACCTGTTTGGATATGTACAGTTATTGTATTATGTCAACATATGTTTTCAGACAATATTTGTTATGGACACTTTAATGTCGTCCTATTTACTAAATAGCATAGTAGCACTTTAAATAACAGTTATAATGTTGGCTCAGTTTCGCGCCTAAAAGTTTATTTAAAATGGCGCTTGTTTTAATTCAAATGAGTTCTAATGAAGCCTACTATGGATAGGTGAAAGCGCTAAACTCTTACAACAAGTGCGTAAATTATTAATACTTTTGGTTGTATTTAATAAAAGGTTTTGTGGTCGTCACGTACTGTGTTTCCTCATTAGTTGCCTGATAAGATAGCACAGGTACGTATTTTCAAATTAAAGCATTAGCAGGGGGTTGCCAAAATGGTCAGCATCTAATTTTGCTATAAGGTGATACAATACCTCAGGTTTACAAAGTAGGAGGAAGATAGTACAATGACCCTATAAAATGGCTACAAGACCAGTCCAGATTATTTTTATAGAACAAAGCATTTTTAAAAGCAGAACATGCATTTCTCATCTCTGGCGTAGTTCCAGAGATCCATCTGCTATGGCAAGAAATAATGTCTGAGCTACATAGGCTCCCAGAAATGTAGGTTTCAATGCAACCTTGCTATATGAAACATAACTCAATACTTTCAAGTAGAAAAAAACATCAAGCCACAATCACAAAACAAGAAAATCTTAATAAAAGTAGGACTGAATGTAATACAGAAAATAGAAGTTATTGATTCAAATAATGTACATAAGCTTTTGTACATACTGATACATTAATCTGTGTGAAAGATTATGTAAGTTGTCATTTTTTTCTGCGGGAAGTCCATCGGGGTAATAAATACCCATTTTCAGTGGTGGTCAGGGGGGGAGGAAAGTTCCAGAGAGTTATAAAACAGCTGTATAGATATAATTAAAAAACATATACACATACAATTTGACAGTGGAATACAAAGGATACAATAAAGCACGAGGAGGCACCAGTGATATAATAATGAAATTAAAAAAATATAATATAATAACAATCAGAATAGACAAAAGTACTAGAAACATAGTTAACTATGCTAGAAATTAACAAAAAAAAAAAAAGATTATATAAGCCCCCCTAAAAACGCGAAGAGAGCAAGTGTCGAAAGGTTATAGATAGATAGATAGTATAATGAAAGGTTAGTAAGACTGTATTTGCTTCTTGGTGGGGTTATACAACTATTTGTGCAGATATAAGGTTTGAGGGGTTTTATCTTTGTGCCACTGTTTCTATGCTTTGTCATGCTTTTGCATGAAAATTCTACTTAAATGGGTCAGCCAGGGGCTACAAGTCTTTTTTACTCTTATTTTGCATTTAAAGTATTCATGAATATATTGTTGAATTTGTTGACAGCTTCATCTAGGGTTAGGGTTTTGAGTAGAGACCAGCTGAAGGACTTCAGTAAATTACTGAGTGCATTAGGATGAAAGTTAGAAAGATTTTGGGTAATTCTATATTGATGTTTTTTGTAGCTCGTGGGTGATTTTTCTTTTGTCGAATATAGGGTGATGGTCACTAAGGGAATCAAGTAGTGCCCCAGAATTAGCAAACTGCTGGAGTCAGAGACACGTGTCTCGCCCGAGATAGAATTTTCATGATTTGTTAAGTCGAGTGGAAGAAGAGATTAGTTGTTTGAACTCATACAAATTAAGACTAGAAGCTGGGATATTCTATGTCAACTAACTAATATTAACGCCTCCAAAGATAATGGTTTCTATAGTAATGTATCCAGTTATCCAACAAAGGATTTCTTCTAATAAGTTAATCTTAGGATCTAGCTTAGGGCCTCTCATATTCAGCATCTATGCCAATGACTTCCACTCTACTCTCACTCGAGGTTCAGTCATCCAATATGCGGATGATTCTACTATAATCTGCACTGCCAGTTCCTCACCCGAACTTCTGAAACTCACCCAGTCAGCTCTTAGCTCTACTGGAATATGGATGGCTAACAACCACCTTGCCTTAAACCCTAAGAAAACTAAACTTATGCTATTCACCCCAAGAAGACCATTACTACAAAGGACCTTTCTCCATTTTCTCCCAAATTAGCACTACCATAGGTGTTACTACCACCACCTAGGTGGTCACACATACTAAACTTCTAGATGTCACCCTAGATGAACAGCTAACTTTTGAAATGCATATACACAACATCATCAAAAAAGCACACCAGAAACTGGGCATGCTTTACCAACACAAAACTTTCCTCAGTTACTCCCCAAATCTAGCCCTTGCCTCCTCCTTCCTACCCTATCTCTTCTTTATGGGGCTCCTCTCTTTACCAACATACAGGCCAGTCTTAAATTCAAACTAGACTCGTGCTATTGTAAAATTGCAAAGTTTGTAACTAATGGATGACAACAATTGTCTCACCACTGTGCCTCTCTTAAATTACTAAATTGGCTAGAACTCCCTCATCATCTTACCTATATATAACTAACAACTGCTCATAAACTAATGTTCAATCCATCCGGCTGCTTTGACCTTTTTTTCTATTTACCCTGTACCACCCTAATAGATTTCTCTGCTCTGAAAATCAAATGCTGTTGCAAGTAGAAAAACCCAAGTGCTCTGCTAGCCAAATGCTCCACTCCTTTTCAACTGCTAGACCATGGAACTCCCTCCCACCTGCCCTTAGATGTACTAGCAATGCATCTTTCTTCAAAAATCTTTAAGACAACATCTTTCCTCCCAGTGGCTATGCTCATGTGCTAGTGCCTCACAACCTATAACCTGACTCCGTCTCTCTCCTACTAATCACACCTTTCCTACCTCCATCCTATACAAACATCTAAAAACTTCACCTTCATTCCTGGATGATAATCTACATCTTTATTACTGTACCTAAATATACACATACTGTCACTACAGTTGATTTATGAACAGTCACTTGTCTTCTTACTTTGTTTGTTTGTTAAAAATCTCGTTGCATTTTGCCAATTGAGTATTTTATCAAATGCATGAATTGTATGAATCTTTGTGGAGTTTTTCTCCCTGGCCCTCCACTGAAAATTGATAATTTCTGGCCCAGTGGACTTTCCCGGTAAACAAATGCAAATAAATAAATAAATAATAATACTACCTGGTAGTATGTGTAGGATGACTGAACATGTCTTCTTATCTTCATTAAGTTTGGTAAGAGAGATAAGAAGTTTTTATCTCGAGAAGAGAAACAACAAGCTTAAATATCTAGGATGAAAAATATTTCACTTTTTAAAGTGCAGTCTGAAAACAAGACCATATTGATTCATGCATAAACAAAAAAAAATGTTTCTAGGTTATAGCTATTATTCAAGTTTGGCAAATAAGAATATGAGTGAGTGATTATAGATTTATTTAGTTATTACATTCGTTGACTGGGTATATCCAACTGAGCCAGTAGCCCATTTTCAGCAGAGACCCGGGGAGAAAAGCTCCACAATAATATATAGTACAACAAAACATGTGGTGACAGCTGACATTAATACAAATGAAATTATTTATAGCATCAAGAGACAGTACAATGTAAGGTCCTGTACAAATTAAAGACCCAGGGAGAAAAGCTCCACTGGAGAACAAAACATTCAGAAGTAAAAACACACTCAAATGGCAGTAAACTATAATGCAATCAATCAGTCGAACTGAACAAGTATTGCTGCAGTAACAGCCTGTTGCATAATATATAATACAGTCTGTAGGTCTGTACAATTACAATACAGATAAGCATAAAGACTAGATAGTATGTAGGACAAAGTCAGTAGGCAAGGTGAGAGAGGTAGAAGAGGGGTGGTGGAAAAAATGATTAACCTGGGGAAATGCAGGAGCACAGCCAGTGTCTTTTGAGGTATTCCTTTAAGACTGATTTGAATTAGTCATGTACTGGGTTTTTATTTATTGTGTTGGGAAGGTTATTCCAGAGCTTGGCTATTTTGTGTGAATAGAGGGAGTTGCCGTGTTGGTTTTAGGAGTTTGATACCTTAAGCTGGAGTTTGTTGGAAGATCTGAAGGCTCTGCTATTATTATTTGATTGAACTAATGAGGAGAAGTAGTTGGGATGGTGGATTATATAGATTTAACAAGTGAAATAGTGTAGCAAATGAGAACAAAATGATCCATGTATTCTATAACAGTACATTTAGTGGATTGCAGTAGCACATAATTCACAACAACTATAAGGGATATGATTTTTATCTTAAAGCAGCTTTTAGTTGGACTTGATTAACACATTTCCCTTTAGTACTCACTTCCTGGCATTTTTTACTAACATAAGATGTAATGATTTCTCTCCTACATTCTGAGATGGTTACCTGGCTATCAACTAAACTCCACAGTTTTTCAAATGCTATATGTGAACAGAACCCAATGGCATTTTACAAGTCAGTTTCAGTGAGAATTAATTTATAATTTGTATTATGTTTATGACAGTGAAGTGTTACTTCTAAAAATTAATGTCTGACATTAGTAAGACTCTAATCATGCTTGGAAAATTAGTTTCTCAATAACAAAGTGAGTTGAGGCTGCATATCTACTATTTGTAGGAAGTGTCCTCTTGGCCTTCTGCCTGATAATGTGAAATGAAGCAGTTAAGGGCAGTAGTTTTCAAATTTGTAAAAGGTCACCTATTGTTTCATGTAGTGGTTGTCAAAGTATTATCAGGAGAGTGTTAAAAGCTATTCACAAATGATCTTTTGATAAGTGTGATGTAAAAGTTTCAGTTACTGTCCCGAACCATGTACAGAATCTAGGGCAAGAGGTCATATACCAAGGAATATCTGTTCAGAGTAATTTTTCCTAGTAAACTCCTAAGGACTTTGCCAGCTGTGTTGATACTGCAAAAGGTAATAGGTAATTTATAACAGGGATCTCTGGGGAGCACAGACATGAAAACCTTCAGAAAAATTGCACCTCTATAGCAAAATTCTTATTTATTTTGTGCAGAGATTGTAGCAGTCATGAGCATTTGCCAGTATGGTTTAAATAAGTTTTACAAGTTTAAAGATGGTATATGACAATGAACTCTTTCTCTTGAGCCCCTTTCCTTGCCATGCATTACTTGTATACAATGACTGAGAGTCATGCCCACATTCCCAACGGTCAGCGTGATACACTGAAGATGGGTTTAGTGTTCTACCAAAGTGCCCCTTAAGTCACATCTTAGTCTTGTCATTCATTGAACTGCAAGAAACAGCTTAGGTCTGGGAAAATCCACTTCAGAGCTGTGAAGGCTGCATATCTGCTGTTTGTAGAAAGTGTCCTCTTGGCCTTGTGTCTGATAGTGTCAAATGAAGCAGTTAAGTACTGTGTATGAACTGGCTAGTGGGGATGACAATCAACAACTCCACATCAGATTTCATAACTTTTTTCTTTCTCAGAAAAGTGTACCCTGCTCACTGCAGGTAATTAGATCAGTTGGCTCAAAAGGAGGACTGAAAAAGTGTCTTGGTGTCATGTTTCTGATGGAAAGAGGGGCTTGGGACACTGGCCAGCACATGACTGCAGTGGTAACATCACTACACACACATTATACCAGCTGTGGTACAAACCCATTATATGACAGGGTGACACTAAGGGCTGTAATAGAAGCAACAACGGTGATTTCACCAAGGCATTGGTGTTTGAATACAACAGAGATGTCAGGGCTTTAAAAAGGTGATTTTTCAAAAACTGGACTGAAACATTTGGTGCTTTAATCTTATAGCTAAACTGGGTACAACCCCAATGTTTGTGTTTAAAAATAGAATCAGTCTGAAATCCACCTTTGTGAGGGTTAGTTTCAGAGGAGAATGTTCCATAAGAGATGTAAATGTGGGGCAAGTTAGTAAAGTGCATTTATTTGTAATGGTTCCCATATTACTATTACAGGGTATCCTAAAACTATTTCTGCAATTGGTTGTTATGACTGCAACACTAATGGTGTTGTATACATAGCATTATATGCCTCATGCCCTGTTTTTTTATGAGTATAACTGAGCGGGGGTCTTTGAAAAACAGGATTTACCAACATTTATATGCAATCAGGAGGGTCAGTTTGACAAATACACTCAAATACATTCAAAAGATTATAGTAATTTTAGGAAGCTTTCTTTTTTCTGGGGAAAGGTAATCCCAAATGTTAGAGGTGGATATTGGCAGAGACTTCTGGATCAGAGAGAACTGTAATGGAAAATTATTTTAAATGCAACTGTTGTGCTGGGTATTAATGATAAAATATCTATAAGCAATATTTTGAATATGAGAGTGCACAGGTTATTAATGTCTGGAGTTATTGTCATTATAATATTAACACATTTCTGACTTGGATATTTTACTTATGTTTGTGAGTTTACATGCTTATATATGCATCCTTTACATTTTTTTATTTTGTAGGTTAATGATTGCATGGTTTTAGCTTGAGCATCATCTATTTATTTGTTTACATGTTTTTAGGGTATGTTTTATACAACAGTTGGTTAGAATTTTAAGTAATATTGTAATCTAGAATGCTTTTTAAGGGATCTGAAACTTTTTATTAAAATTGGTTTCACAAGAGTTATTTAATTGATTAATTGCATGATTCTGCCAATACTTCCAAAGGAGGCATGAAATGACACCTAGTGTTGAATCTGAAGTTCTGAATTTACAGACAGAATGAAAGTGCTTTTCTAATAAAGTGCTGGCATTGAAAGGGTCAGTATTTACATATTTATTTGATTTATTACAGTATGTGATTTGTGTCCATTCTTTAACTGTGGTGAATGAAAAGTGAGTCATAGCATGTGTATGACCAGAAGGATTGCATCACAAACACAAGTTGTGGAAATGAGGTACAATTATTGATTTTGACAGCCTAGTGGGGAATAGGCTGCCAATGTATTCAGCAGGACTCAGGCTTCAGAAGAGTTAGTTCAGGTGGTATGAGGTCCTAGTGAACATGCCACCTGGGTGCATCCCTTACAAGGCATTGCAGGCCTGACCCACTGGAATAAGACACCACCTCAAAACCAGAAACATGGAGGTGGGGTTACATCTATAAGTTTTCATGGAGAACCCAGGGAAACTTCAGAATGAACAAAATAGCAAATAGGATGTGAAACTGCACAAAAACTATGACAAAGAAACCAAAAACATGCAGTGTGTGAAGGCAGATTTTCATAGTCCACCAATAATGTAGAAAATGTCCAAAAATACACCACCGTAGAAACCAGAACATGGAAGATACACTCCATAAGGAAGAATGTCCATAAAAATAAACTTTTAGTTGTCCAATTCTGACAGAAAAAAAACAGAAAAGTTTCATCCAAAACAGTAAAAACATGTACTTCTTCAGAACTAAATAATCAAGATCCAAATGAGTTTAAGTTTTCCACTCTGAAAACCTAATTAGGACTTCTGAAAGGTACAACACATGAAAATACTACAACAAAATATAGGTTCATACTAGGCTATCTGCCCTAGGGCATTTATAAGCCTAGCCAGAGTGTGTTTGGCTTTCGCCACCCATTTTAAATTAATTTTGCTATGCCCTTTTTCGAGGTTAGTATACTGTGCCTCTGTCTAACAGTGACACAGAAGTGATACCTGGGGTAAACCTACGATCTCCCATCCACTCATCAAGATTCCTCTTGAAGAGAGTCAGTGATGGACTCTGCCTAACCTGGACTGGGATTTTATTCCAGAGTGAAGGGAGCCTCTGGGTTATTAATCTGTCCCTCCAGCATGTCCTATTTATTTCAGTGCTGAGGTTCAAGTCTCTCGAGCGCATAGCTCAATGGGATTTGGATTTTCTGAGGTGCAGCATGTCCATTAATTCTGGATTGGACATGGCTTTATACATCAGGCATAGATCGCCTCTGAGCAGGCGGTATGCCACTGAGTAGAGCTGGAGTTTCTTTAACCGGGCAGCATATGGCATCTGTTTGAGCCCTTTGATCCTCTTGGTGAGGTACTTTTGGGGTCTTTCCAGTTGCTGCAGGTGTCTGGTAAGGTACATCCCAAAATGGGGCATTGTACTCAATTATGGGCCTGATGAGGGATGAGTAAAGAGGCACAATGACCTCTCCTGATCTAGATGTGAATTCCTTCATGATTAGGTGGGCTATATACAATGTTTTTCTAACCACTTTGGCCACGTGGTTGTCAAATGAGAGATTGCTATCAACCTGGGTCCCCAGGTCCCTAATTAATTCTTCTGTACTTAATGGATTACCACCTATGTGGTAATTTGTGGGCACTTTGTTTTTGCCAAAGGGGATGACTATACGCTTTTTGGCATTTAGCTTGAGGCCATGGCTTTGGCACCAGTTGTCTGTTTCTATGAGGCCCTTTTGGAGGATGCTTGTGTTGGCTGGAGAGTCGATTATGGTGCCCAGTTTGCTGTCATCTGTGAACCTGGTCAGCCACAGTCCTTCCGTGTTGGCCTGTACCTCTGAGAAATATATACCGAACAAGAGAGGTCCCAGGACTGAGCCTTGTGGGATGCCACTTGTAACTGGTTTGGAGTCTGACATGGCTCCAGCATTTCTAACCATGTGGGTTCTGTCCTTGAGCCAGTCTGCAACCCATCTAGTGACATAGGGGTTTATATTTAAAATGGTGAGCTTATCTATAATGGGGTATTGTATCGAAGGCTTTTGTGAGGTCCAGGTAGGCTGTGTGGACCACCTTTCCCTCGTCAATGGCCTTGGTGACTGTTTCAAAGAAATTGACCAGGTTTAAGAGGCAGGATCTGCCCTTAACAAAGCCGAACTGGGTAGGATCCAGTGTCTGTAGGTCCCCAATATCTTTATTTATGAGGTCCATGATGATCCTTTCCATAGCTTTGCAGACCAAGCTAGTCAGGCTTATGGGGCGATAGTTTCCAGGATCCATTGAGGCACCACCTTTGTGGAGAGGGACCACTGTTGCTGTACGCCACTCTTTGGGTACATATCCTGTAGTAAGGCTGAGATTGAACAGTAGTTTTATGTTTGGGTTTAGCTCTTCTTGGAGTTCATGTAGGACGCAGCCCAGGACACCGCCTGGTCCCATTGATGCTGTGTTTTTGCTTTGGAGAGGGCGGCTCTTACCTGAGCATCTGAGATGTCAGGGGGGCAGCACTCTGCTGGGATAGATATTTGCCCTTTTGGTGGGGGGGGGAGAAGTTTGCGCTGAACCTGTCAGCTAGGATGTTGGCAATGTCTGTGGGTTCGGTGTATTTTTTGTCATTTTGGACTAATTCTGAGCATATCTGGGAATTCCCACCCAGGTTCCTAACATAACTAAAGAAAGCCTTGTGATTATCCTTAGTGTCCTGTGCAATTTTTCTCTCAAAGCTGGCCTTAGATGATTTTATGAGTGCCCGTAGTTTTTGTAAAACTGTCATGAACCTATTAAAAATAACACAATGCAGCAATAAAAAGTAAAACAATTAAGAAATGATCGGGTGAAATCGGAACATCCAAATAAATTCATGACGCCATTAAGAAGGCAAGGAACATACATGATTTCATGATAAATAATAATAAGAATGTTACAATCACAATGGAACCGAAGGACTGTATGTAAATATGCCAGACTATGCAAATGACAGCATCAGATATGGTGAATTGATACAGAAATGTACAAGACAGATGCACAGCACTGGTAAATAGACCAGTTCTGAGTACTAATGTCTGATGGTATGTAGGGCTCTACAATGTCTGTAACAGCAGTAGCTACAGCTGGGCAAAGTGTGTTAGTGATCTCTCTCAGATCAAGTGCCCTGTGGCTTTACATGCCATGGTCCGCCACACTCACGCAGTCAGTACTGTCAGTAACTAATACACCAGTTCCTGCCTGACCAGAAGTTCATGGACTTCCATATGGATAAGGAGACCATATGGTATCTCGTCAGATTGTGGCAATTGCAAGCAACATCAAGGGAGATGAGAGGACTGTCCAACCCAATAGATCCTAAGGTATGTTTGGTTCTAGTTGTCCTATCTGAGGGACCTTTCACCAATCAACAGATAATACAGTACATCTAACATAGGTGTCAGCCATGCATCTCCTGCATCATCTCCTCTCCTTTATGCTGAAGAACATAAAGAAGCACATTTGGTTCCCAAAAAAGCCACTCTGTAGGCATTTTATAGCAAAGACCAATATTCCCAGGTACTGCAGACCACTTTTTTTGCAAACAAATATCACCATCAAGGCCCTGCCTGGTCCAAAGTTCCTCAACTGTTAGTTACTGTGCAATGCCCAGGGTATCATCTCTTAATGTTTCAGGCAGCTCCCTTGATTAACACATATTGCATACATCCGCAGAATGCTAACAGTGTTTGTGTGCATGTGTTTGAGGGGGGGGGGGGCTTCCCACAGGGTCAGCTAATGGGTAGTTACGTACAGAGAGATATACAGTCCAGTATACAGAGCTCCCATGCAGTCAGGCAGTAGGCCACTTATAATAATAATATCAAATGTTGCAAGTAAACTGATATCTTCAGTGGCAGATGACCCATATTCTTAACTGCAAGGCCACTGTGGAGAAGGCATATCACACTGGCATTCAGGGACACAGAATCCAGCGGAACACATTTTTGAGCAATTAATAAGATGCTTGTGCTACCTTAATGCATCCATTGGAGCAATGTAGTATTCACTGGACCCTTGTAGCCATACATTTGTTGTTTATGCAGGATTGTAAAAAAATGGATATGTGGAGCAATTACAGCAGCATGGAGACATCTCAGAAGGGTCAACCATATATAGAGGAACAATGGCAGAGAAGCAGAGTTGACAATCAGAGGAGGAACAGGCAGTGGTGGTACTACATGCCAGGCAGAGATGGACATAATATTTCACAGCAGTGGAAAAGATGTGGCATTTTATCAACAGATATGGGATTAGACACAAACAGCACAAATCATTTACACATTATCATGATCAGACTATACAAGATAAATGCATGGATTGACTGCACCATACTTTAAAAATGTACCTTACCAATGCAATTTATGAGGTGAGTAGTACACAGTCATCATCATTTGCACAGCATTATTTGCATATGTGGGGGGAACACACTGACAGGTGACAGCAACCCTATTATATTGACCAGGATAATGGAAGTGGATGTGGTAATCAGGAAATCTGGTTTCAGGCTGGGATTAGTCATGGATCACATCCTCATTTGGTGGGAATGTTTTACTGTGTCATTATTATTGGTAATGCAGACTGAACTAGCATGGTGTTTCAAGGCTCAAAACTGTCCTCGGTAGGAATGGTGCAGAACACCAAGTGAATGTTTATGCAAACTGACAGGATGTCCTGTTTCAGGAGCCAGCAAATGTAAAGTGTCTATGACCTGGATGATGACCTGATTGATGACCAGAAGTAGGTTGCCCCTAGAATATACGGACAGTACAGGACGATAGAAATGCTAAGTGTGCTGCCTGATGAAGTCTCCCAAGTATGAAGTCTGAGGAATGTTAGTGACTATGAAATCAAGACTAGGCACATCCAGGAGTGATGGGTTTTTTGGGCAGAGCCCACAGTGATGCTGTCTAAGGAACATATGCTCAATATGTAATTGACCAGCTTGAATACAGACCCTCTGATGGCAACAAGCAACATAGACTGCAGACACAGAGAAGAAAGCAGTTATCAACTGATGCAGTGTAAGCAACAAGTGACCACTGCAGCAAGACATACCATCTATCCTTGTGGTCCAGGTCACATGCAGGTACTGTACATTGTCACATAGGCTATGCAGCACTCATCTCTACAGTGCTGTAGTGTAGCAACTGTATGTGCCCAGATCACTGTTGTGCAACATATGCCGACTAATGCTTAGTGGTGAATTATCTAATCAACAGACTTGGCAGCCCTCTGCACTATAGACTCTCCACCAAGGGGGTTACGCATACATCAGAAGCAGTGAAGCTCACAGGTGCCATGTTATTGGAGGTTCCTGTAAAATCTGGGTGAAAAAACAGTGACAGGACATCTATCAAATGTGAAAGCTTAAAGTCACATTACATGTTGCAGCCCTGAAACATATGTTTAAATACACCCCAAGCATACCAGTACATGCCACAGTAAGAGGGTAGCAAATGGGCTCATGTATACCTTGTTGTGAAAGGTGTTCCAGCTGTAGCCCAGAAGTAACTAAAAATCTGATATGCAGACACATTTTCCTGAACAGGTCCTCACACATATACAATGCATTTGACAATATGGAAATGTAATGCATTATTAATCTGGTTCTTCTCCAACAGAATCCCACACGGGCATGATCAGAACACCTCCCACATCCATTCTGTCATAGGATATAAATGTCTGTTGTTCCTCGCAAGTCAGGTGCACCAGGGTTAGCGTCACCTTTGTAAGAAACTTCTGCAGTGTGTGTATGTCCTTTGCAATGTCCTGTGCCTGGTTCTTGGCATGCAGTATAGTAATTTATGTCTGCCATATCTGCTGCAGAGTACAGCTCTGAGTTACAAATGTTAGTGTGTGTGTGTGTGTGTGTGTGTGTGTGTGTGTGTGTGTGTGTGTGTGTGTGTGTGTGCATGCGTGCATGTATTTATGTATATGTGTACGTGAGTGACTCTGTGGGGTAGGTTAATGTGAATTTCCTATATTTATGTGGACTGTCCATCCAATGATGCGAACACATACTTCTCACGTCTAGTGTTGTCACCATGCCCTCCTTTTTTGTACAAATTGAAACAAAGAACATTTTAATACACTATGCACTCTAGCATCCGCATTCTGAACCCCTGTACTGCTCTACATCCCCCCAATCCCACCAACATGCATTACTACACCTCACTTAATATATAGGGAAATTTGGGTCAGGTGTGCCATCTCCTTCCCTAGGTGCATATAGAGTGTGTGCACCCCACAGCTGGATATGACAGTGTCATACTATTATGCTGTGAACACACACTAGTATATCCACTTCCTTTACATCCTTGCTTCTGCTATCCACACTAGGTGTTGAATACAGAATCCAAATAAGACATACCCTAGTGTGGCAGTGAAAACAATAGAAATATAAGTGTAAAAAAACAGGAAAGAAGTTTACAATAAGAAAACAATCAAAAATGGAAATAAAAACATTAGATGTGTATGACATTTGGGATAATTTACTTGTGCCTTTAGTATAAAGGCATCATGTGAGCAGTCATTTTACTAGGAAAATGACATTTCTCTGACACTATTTTTAATCTGGGGAAGGGAAGAAAGGGTTTCTAAAATCATGTAAAGTTAGAGAGGATGACAATGTGGAATAGCGTTATTCATACAACAAAAAAAGTTGCTGATCAATTTATGACCGATATTGTAAAAAAGACCTTAGAAGATCATGTGTCAAAATGTGCATGCTTCTGTAAAAGGTAAAGACAAAAGACAGGGATAGCCTGCCAGATGTGGGAACGTGTGTTAAACGTAAGAATGGATAACCGTAAAATTCAGCACATCCCAAGGACCATTAATATCATGGGTGTTCTATGATAACGGGTCCAAGCAAAAAACTCCCTTTTGTGGTGCAGTAATGTTAAAAATGCTTTTGAAGAACATGGACATCCTTGGAGGCATTGTAGTGAAAAAAAGAGGGAAACATAAAAGAGAAACATGTATCTGAAGAAGTAGAAAATGAAAGTGAAATTGTAACCGATATGAAGACGATATACATGTCCGGAAACATGCAACAAACAGAGTGCCCAAAGAGATGCCCTCCTAAAAGGATACAAGGCCTAATCTGCATGTCCTATACACACTGCTTATAGGTAACCTTTTTCTTGCCTACAAGGCATCCTGCAACCCAATGCGGATGGATTTACTGCATATCAGCAAGTCAAATGGCATCAGATACATTTGGTGTAGGGATCTAAACCTGTTTTGCATCATGGTTTGAAGGGACAAGTATATCTCACAGAGGATATTACTGCAATGAATCAGACTCCACATCCACATAAAACAAAATTCATCCCTGTCCATACTGAAGTGCAACTTGGATCGGTGAATGGAAAACAGACATGCTTTTGCAGGAGTGCCCCCTGCACTACTAAATGGAAAGATGCAGTTCCTAAATGCTTTATCCCATGCGCGGTCCCCCTCATATAATCTTTGTTATGATCCCAGGTATTCTCACTAGGGGTAATATATAATTATCAACCATGAGATGGGTAAAGCCAATCACTAACTTAAGGGATAAGTTAATTCAAGCACAAAAAGGGAAGATGGCTAGGTTTAAAATGGCCCACAAGGGCAGTTCGTCCAGTACTTAACTATGAACCTGTCATGGAGAAGAAGTAATAGGAGACCTAGAAAATGAAGAACAGAAAGAGAGTGAGGAATTGAGAGAGTATTAACAGCATCATATCCCATATTAAACCATTAGATATGAGAATCTGAGATATGAAGAGAGTGATGAAGGAAGGAATATAAGATGACAACAAAAAGAGGAAGAAAGTCTTTTCTGAAAAATGAGGGACAAAAAAAATAAAGAGGTCATTAAAAGAAAGACAAAAGGAAACTGATATTTTAAATTTAAAGCCCCTTTAAAAAGTTTGGTAAATTATATGATTTTTTCAAAACTCTGTTTTTTATCTTTGAAAATAGGATATAATATTTTTGGCACTAAATGTCACTGGGTGGATGCTTTGCAAATATGATGATATATGCATTTTGATACTCCATCCACTAGGTTGTGCTACACCACTGCTTCAAGGTAATTACAGATCAGTATAAATGTAGGCTGTTTTATTTCACATTAAACATCTTTTTGTATCCATTGACAAAGGCTAAACATGTAAATCAAGACATGTATAAAAATTGGATTAAGCTATGGGTTGAATAGAAGAAGAAAACACTTGGACTGAGTGGTGGGCTGAATATAAGAAGAAAATTAAAAAAAAAAGGTTTGTTTAGAAGTATAAAGGACAATTTCAGAGAAAATAAAGTCAAGTGTAGACAGTTATCAGAAGATATGATAGATGCGATTGATGAAAAAATTGAAAATTATACCCAAAAAAGAGAACTGTTTGAATAAAAAAGAATCTCACATTTATTAAAGAGACAACAATGGTACAAAAGACAAGCAAAGGAGAATCGCATTTTTAAGGAAAAAATGTTAAGCTGGAAAATATGGTATTGGAGGAAGTAAGGACGCAGGAAGGAAAAGTAGTTAAAAACTTGTAGAAATAGAACACAAATAAATAAAATGGATAACTAAGAGGTATTAAGAGAAGAGACAAAAAGAAAATATTTGGGAGCCAGGTTTTCTAGTAGAAGTCGAAAATGAAGAATCAAGGAATTAAATAAGAATAGAGGAAGGGGAAAGGGTACTTTATAATCAAGAGCACAAAAATCTATTTCAAGTTTACAAGAAGCCTTTTATAGTTATAGCAAGAATCTCCATGGCAATACCCAGATGTGCTCTGAGTTACTGCACAATGGTACCACCTGTACTGAGCCAACAGATACTGTCAACATACTGTGTGCCCTGTTCAATCACAGCCTCACCTCAGGCGTTGTCCCTACCAAATGGTGCACTGCTACAATCATCTCTCTGTATAAAGGTGGAGCAACAACAGACCCTGGGAATTATCACCACATTAGCCTGACCAGTCTGATATGTAAAGCTATGGAGCGCACCATCATGGACCTGATTAACAAAGATATAGGAAATCTCCAAACTCTGGACCTCACGCAGTTTAGCTTTGTGAAAGGGAGATCATGCCTACTCAACCTGGTTGACTTCTTAAGTCAGTCACCAGGGCTGTGGATGAAGGTAAGGAAGTGCATACAGCCTATCTTGATCTGGCCAAGAACTTTGATACTACTCCTCATTTGAGAATTATTGATAAATTCACCAAACTAGGCATCAACCCCTATATCACTAGGTGGGTTGCAAATTGGCTCACAGAATACACAGTGTGAAAGTAGCGAACTCCAAGTCAGACTGCTGACCAGTCATGAGTGGAGTCCCACAGGGATCGGTCCTGGGTCCTCTCTTGTTCGGCATTGACTTCTCAGAAATCCAGGCCAACACAAAGGGACTCGGACTGACCAAGTTTGCATACAACTGCAAGCTGGGAGCTATTATTAACTCCCCAAGTGATGCAGAAAGGCCTCACTGAGACCAATGACTGGTGTTTAAACTATGGCCTTAAGCTTAACACCAAAAAATGAGTAGTCATCCCCTTTGGTAAAAACTCAGTTCGCACTAACTACCACATTGATGGGAGCCCACTGAACACTGAAGGTGTTAGAAGAGATCTGGGGATGCAGGTTGACAGCAACCTCTCCTTCGACCACCACATTGCCACTGTGGTCAGAAAGTCCTTCTATGTGGCACATCTCATTACCAAGGGTTTTGCAATCAGGAAGAAAGAGGTCATCATCTTTCTCTACTCTTCCCTCATTAGAACACTCATCAAGTATAATGCTCCATTTGGCATGTACCTCACTAGACACCTGCAACAGCTGGAGAGGCCACAGAAGTACCTTATGAAGAGGATCCTAGGCATTAAACACGTCCTACATGGACAGACTCAAGACTCCAGCAATTCTCTGTCTCATATCGCCTACTTAGAGGCGATCTCTGCTTGACTTACAAAGCCATGTCTGACCCAGCTCTGTTAGAAATGCTACATCTAAAGAAATCTCAGTCCCTCCACACTACACACTTCAGAGACCTCAAGCTCATTACCACAATCAACAGAACATGCTGGAGGGACAGGTTCTTCACCTAGAGACTGCCCATTCTCTGGAACAGACTTCCCATACATGTCAAGCAGAGCACCTCACTGTCCCTCTTCAAGAGAAATGTGGATGGGTAATAGAAAGTTCACACCAATGATCAGTCCAGTAGCTCTACTTGATAGAGGCACTGGGAACCAACATCGGGTGGCATGATGCCAGGACACTTCTATGGGCTAGGCTTGTAATATCTCCAGGACCATTAGCCTAGTACACACCTATGAACCCAAACGCAGAAGAAAACATTAGTTAATATATTGAATGAATGGAGAGAAGAGTTTATTTATACAGGGAAGTACATTGGAACACATTTAATTAACCGTAGATGATACAATAAGGATAAAACAGAAAATGCTGCAAAAGGTATTGAGCAGCATTTCAATAAAAGACTTGCATGGTGTTAAAGGGAGAAAAGTTCAAGAATTGAAAAGGTTTATTAAATAAGTTGTGTATAAAATAAAGGAAGAGGAAGAAGTGAGAACTACATGATGTGGCATTGGTTAGACACATCATATTGAAACAGAGAGACAGAAATAGCAATTGCGGGTCATTTTGGAGTCCTGAAACATTGAAAGTTGTATATTTAAGTTAATAAAGTCAGGGTATAAGAGTATACGGTGTTACTGTTAATAGATGATGAAGGCCAAAAATTAAAATTGAAAAAGAGTGAGATAAAGATGTGATTTTTGCACTAATAATGAATGCAGTAGGAGGACATAAAAATAAGGTAATGGAGAAGATAAACTATAAATATAAAGGGAATATATAAATACCTTTGATGATTTCATATGAAGATGATGTAGCTGTTATAGCTAAAATACAGAATGAATTGTAGAACTGAAGGACTGGTTTAGTTTTGTTGGTTAAGTAGTAAAAAAAAAGTAAAGTTTATGGAGAGGTGGCTAAAAAAGGCAGAGCTTTATTTTAGTAAAACAAGAGATGATGATATTTGGCATAACTTTTGAAGAATATAATAGAATAAAAAAACAACAATTGCCACACCAGAGTGATTTGGGGCAAAAGATGAGTGGTCCAAGGTACAACTAATGGCCATAGCAGAGTCACCCACTGCAGCTGAGGCAAACTGCTAGCCTGCTGTGGTAGCAAAGGTTGTTTGCTTAACCTTTTCTTTTTGTGGATAGAAGACTGACAATGGGACTGGTAGTCTGTTCCATGGTCAGGTCAAAAATTATGCCTCTTTCCCAAAGAAGACAAGCAGCAAATGCTGATAAAAGTACGTGTCCATAAATAAAGTCAAAAGCACTTTAAATCACTATAGCAGCCCCACAGTGGAAAAACAAACACAACTTCTCCACAAAATATATGTTTTTAGTTAGATTACAAAGGACAACAAGTGCTTAAAAAGAATAGCACAGTGTTGAGACAGTCCATTAAATAAAAACCACTTCTAGTTTTAAAATAACTTTACTGAATTGGAACATTACAAAACATTAACAAAATTTAAGAAAATGGAAGTTTTTCTCCCACTGAAACTTATCTGCCTAGCAAAGTAAAACACAATCAGACTGTTCATCCTCAAAAGCCTCACAGGAGCATGCTCTTCGGCAGCAGGAAATCTCTGAAGGGTTTTGTGCCCAGACATGTTTTTAGACAGCTCAGCTCAAGCTGCTTCACAGTTTGGGCACATGAAAGGTGCCCTGCTGCTTTAAAAGCTGGCTAGCCGTTATATCCTTGGCAGGACATAATCAATATAACTGAGGCTAGTTTAACAGTGATCGATATGAGGAACACCTATCCATGTAATATACCCTTGCAAAAAATGTTTTAGTCAGCATCTTAAATGCATCTGTTGGAGCTTTTCTGGCTGGGCCTCCACTGAAAATAGGGTTCATAGGTTCATAGTTCAGTACTAGGTTCTCATTTGAATTTTTCTGGTCAACAAAGACAAATAAATTAATACAAAAAACTGTATAGGAGAGACTACAAACATTTCTACAATGCAAATTCACAGTTCGAGGAAGACAAGCAACCAAAATTTCAGAGCTAGTATTCTAAAAAGAAAACACAGAGTGTTTCAGCTGTAATAAGTGTAAAGTTGGAGAGAGCTGCATCTCAAGTGTTGTCACCAAGAAATGTTGTAGTGCATTAAAAACTGTTCCATAATAAAAATCAGATGTCCAGAGAGGCAGACCTATTAAATATTCCATATCTGGAAGTCCTATAAAAATGGGTATATGGACTGTTCAAGAGTAGATTATTTTTACTTAAGATTGAAAATTTGCTTTTATTAAATGTCTTTAGAAAGTGCACAAAAAAATGTACAGATTTAAATATTCAAAATTCTAGCTGCAGAGAGAGTCACATATCCTATATTATATCAGTCACCATCCATTAATCCATAACCCTTTCTCCCATTTTTGCACATGGGGTTGAAGTGTGACTTCAACAGTGGCAATCATCAACAGCCAAGGGTCACTAGCCCTGTGTCATGTGTTGTTCCATAACACACACACACACACACACACACACACACACACACACACACACACACACACACACACACACACACACACACACAGGCACAAGCAGGCACACACAGGCACACATGTGCCAAATTTTGAGTGCCTAACCCACCTCCTGCAGGTCTTTGGAATGTGGGAGTAAACCAGAACACCTGAAGGAAACCCAAGTACACACATGGAGTACATATTTTATAGCACACTGACCATTCTTCAAAAAGGAGACGGAGTAATGACCTCACTAAGGCTGAAGTACAACCATTGTTTCTGTATTTGCTGAGCATCTGACCAAAATCCATTTCCTACATCCCTAACCTCCTTCTCTCTCTTGCCTCCTCAATGCTGTTAACTGCCACATTCTAGACAGATCACCGTTGGGTAATGCTCAGATATATTCTGCAAACAGAGAGTAAAAGAGAGTATATGCATGAAATCTACCGTCATTATTAAGCTAAAGCTATATATTATGTTCCTCAAATAAAACTGCACATCGATACAATTCCAAACATAAAGCAGTCACAGAGCCTATTGCAGCTCCTGACAGACATCATGCTGATTTTTATCAATCACACAATACAGAATAACCCCACTACTTCATTCATAGCTACATTTTAGCAGCCCTTTTATCTGCAAAATATCTGCAGACATTTTAGTGCACAGTGAAACAGTAAATTACACAAATGTTCCAACAACAATTTTTAGGTCAAAACGATTAAACGAGAGAGAGTATAGTTCTTACTTACTTCTGAACAATCTCGGAGGTTAACAGACCTTACTATGCCTTGGTACTGCAATTGCTCTTGCCCATTTTCAGTGGTAATAGGCCAAATCACTTTCCCCTAGTTCAAGCTTACATTCTTTTACTCATCAGTTCCCATGGCACTCTTAGAAACAGGCCACTGCAACAGCTTTATATTAAGTCCCCTTGATCTTAATGACATCTACGTCTTCTATTGCAGCATTACAGATATGCACTGTCTGGTCTATAATGGGTACCACTCTCTTGGGAAAAGCCATTGAGACAAAGCAAACAATACCACCAACACACTATTACCAGAAAAGAGTAGAACTCATGTCCAGTTATCTCCATCTGCTATTATCTCTGCAATTAGCTGCTTCATATTACAGTGTGCACAAAATTTATCTGCATATGGTTTGCTACCTGATACTTGCACCTACTGAGCCTCCTTCCCTACCCACTTCATCCTTGAAATCATCAAGTAAGTCCAGATCAGCCCATGACTGCATCTTATGCTGTTTCAACTTAAAATATCAAATTCTCATGTTCTCCTCAGCTGTCTCTCTTACGCACATCTCTCGGTCATCCTTCTGGGACAGTGGGCACCTCTGCCCTTCCTTTACTTCATGCAGTTCGGATATTACATTCTGTTGGCAACCCTTTCCATCACACACTGCCTTGAAGAACCTAACCTCCAGCAATTCCATGGTTAGCATCATCAGTTTGTTGCTGTCTCTCTCTACTTGCGTTTTGTAATTAACCATTTGGTGTTTTGTAATTAACCATTTGAAGAGCATAGCAATGGGATTCTTTAGGCGTCTGTAGAAAAAGTGCCAACCAAAATCTTCAACATAACAGTGGGATGATTCAGTGTGGCCACAGATTCCATTTGCTATCACTTCCATAAAACTTCATTACAGCTCTGTCACATGAAACCTTGCAAACAATAGTCCACTAGGCATTTTATTCTAAGCCCAGCAAGCAACATGTCATATCCTCCTTTATCCTCCATCAGTCACATCTTGGCTTTGTGACAGTGAAGCTTAAAAATGAGATATCTGGCAGTGAACTGATGACTCCCTAAAGGTCAACTATACTATTGGTCAACACCAGTAAAGTCTACTTCCTCAGGGCAAACATTCGCCAGCCCTTTTTGCAAGAAATGCCCAGAATGCCCTCCTTCCCCAAGTTCTTGTAGGGTCATAAAATTTTACATTTCACATTCTGGGGCTACAATGCTACATGACAAGGATTCAACAATTGTGTTTGATACGCCTAATACAGAAATCCAAAGAGGAGATTTAGCATAAAGCAGTGGAATATATCATAATACCTTACCTACAATGTGGGAAGGTATGCCAGAAATGCCCATGTTAGTTATATTTCCTAAATCTAAGAGACTGTTGCATCACTATGTAAGGAGAATTCATCAAGGTACTGCAGCTTTGAATTAGTAGATACCAAAAGCCATCCTCATACTAATGAATTTTGATTACAAATGTTATGAACTGACTTGTTTCATTTCTTCACAAATGTTCTAAATTGCCCTGCCTTAACTGGGGAGTAGCTAATGCCTCCTGCAGTCAAGAAATGCATTTGTTTTACTGTGCCAGGAAAATCTATTTTGCTACACTTCAGTAGGAGTTTTAGATGTCTGCATTTACACCATAACAAGTTTTTGCCCGACTCCATTAAGGTCTTCTCACATGGTTGCAATGCTTCTTGTCCACAGGGGGTTAGCATTTCCAGGATTCCGGAACATTTTTGATCTTCTTCAGAAAAGCACTTGGAGAGACTAATTTTCACTGCCTGCGGGAATTTTTCCTGTTGCTTAAAAGATTCATTGTAATGCTACCATCTTTACTGAGGCTTAGTGCACTACTAGCAAAGGAGAGTATTTTGAGTAGAATGAACATTATTAAATGCTGCTGAGGATGGAATGCAGAAAAGCATATTAAAAGAGTAAATCAGGAAATTATATTGTCAGAATTCTAGGTAGATTAGCAATAATGTATCAGCAGTAGGCAGCCCTGTTTGTTCCTCTGCTAGGGAGTAGTAATTAATCAGGAGAAACAGCAAGTATATAACTGGGAATGCTGAAATACAGATACTGAATGATAGTTTATGTGAAACTGGATTCACAGCTGACAGTCAATAAGATTAAGACCTACATTTAGCACAAACTTTTGACATTACAAAGTAATATATAAGCAGCTAAGTAATTGCAGTAGTCCAGACTGCATATATAAATATATCTATAGACAGAGGGGGGGGTTCTTTATATTTTGATAAAACAGTGTATTATGTGATAGGGTTCGCACTGCAGGAGTATGGTAAAGAAAGCAGATTTGAAATTCCATGCATAAATTTGAAATATATAGCTTATGTTTTCTCAGTTGGCTTTCACGTAACAGGTAAAATGTAGCACTCAGTCATTAATTAGATGGAGAGAGCCACTATACACATAGAAAATAAAATGAACATTACATATGACAAAAATGAAAATGAAAAATAAATGGTTAACATAAAGCGATATTAACATCACTCCTTCTTTAGACTGTTGTCTGAGCTGATAAATGTAACAAGCATTAATTTATAGTCATTACATTCACATTAAATTTTTGAGAACTTACTCATGTTATTGTCTTTACCTCATTTAAAAGTAAAACTTGGTAAAAAGGCCTCAGAAACACCACCACCACAACAGTGACATACCTCTCAACCTGTTAAAGCAAAGAATCAGGACAAAGCCTAAAATGATGGGGGGGCTAAATAGGGACAGAGTTTAAATATTGCTCTTACAAACTTAGAAAGTTGACAGAATAATAGGTTTTGCATTAGCATAAATTTTCTGAAGGATGTGGAGTCTTAAACTCAAATGTTTGTCATTATGTAATGACTTCAATCCTCAGCTATTTGCCAGAAAAGTACAGATTTTAGGAGGAACACACCAAAAATATGAGGCAAAAATCTATACAGTTGAGGGGTATGATTAAGTGACTGATGCAATATTTTTTTGTTTAAATGAGCCCAAGATGAATGAAAAACCTGACAATGTAGTATGCATCCTAACTAGTGCATATGTTGCCAACAAACAATGCATCAGAAAGCACAGCTAATTCTATAAATACATTTTTTTGCAATTACATTTCTTATGCGATATTAGCTGTTACAGAAACTAAGCATTTTAAACCCACAGGACTTTGAAACAGTGCCCCACAGCTAAAATAACAAATGAAATATGCAATGCATTGCATATCAAGTTGCTTTTACTTTTTGTTTTCCAAATAAGCAAACATTTTAGGGTAAACAACAATTAACAGAAAACTGGCCTTCATTAACCCCCTTATATCTTATATGCTGTGAAAATGCCACATGCTTGCTAGCTACTTAACCTGGTAGCTTTAAGATCTGTTTAACTTCTCATCAAAATGACAACAAACAAGATGTATATTAAAATCTTCATACCACACTGCAGAGACCATATGTGGGGTATGAATATACAAAGCATAGTCTTTTGCTCTTCAGGACTCAAACCTAGTGAGGCATTAGCAATGCCATTAGTATCATATTTCTGGCAGTATTCACATGAGATGCTGTGTTCTGTTAGTGCTAGCATTGCCTTAGCATGTTATCTCATGTTCTCTCTCTTTCTCACCTGAATACATACTTCCTGCATATAATGTTATATAATGAGCAGTGATCATATTCTGTACCCACTGTAGTTATCGGTGAACAGTAAATATTTCATTATTTTCTCACCTTGCATGTTACTCTGCTGTCTATTATTTTCCGATATACAATAAGGAAAATATATAAATTATTTTGAGAGAGAGACAGATCTACAGAGAATCTTATGAAAGTATGAATATGCTTCAAAGCACTGTGACTCGATGACTTGAAAACATGGAGATGCAATTATAAGGGGTACATCTTGAAAATAGATGAGCCATATATGAGGTTTGTGATGCAAACTGTCTTGTCCCACAGCTTTGCAGGGCTGTACAGCATTCTTCTCATTAAATAGCTGTACATATTAGTCTCTGCGGTTCCCACCATCAGTTTGATGAAGCAACTTCTGAGGGTCAGGGTCAGCCCCTCACCCATGATCAAGAGAGACTTCAGACTGCATTAAAAAAAAAAGATAGGCAAATATAAATAAAATAAGTATTTGGCAGTTTGGTTTGGGTTGAAGAAATTACCTTAATGGGTTGCCTTAATAGTTATCCCTCTTGCAGGATGATCAGAGATGGGATGTTTCATCAGTGCTAGCAGGAAAAATTGGAAGTTGCTGCTTTGTAAAATAAATTATCCTGCTTTTATTAGATTTATTGCAGGATGTGTTGGTACACAGGCAACCCTCTCCAAGTTAAGCTTGAGATGTCTGCCATTTAAACAGTAATATATGAAAAACAAAGAAAGAAAGAAACACTAGCACGAGATAGTGCCAGGTTTGGGATACTCTGTTACTTTGCTTACATTATTTTATTTCATCCAAGACAAATAAAAGTTAGTCATCTAATTGTCTGTTGGATAGTTTTCATTGGGTTTACATGGCAGCCTTCTACTGGCTGCTGCAATGGGCTTGAGTTGGGTTCCTAATTAATAACAGATTTTCTCCCATCCCCTTCTAAATCCCTTTTTGTCACTGAACCACTGAAGATTACAGTTAGAAAAGGAAAACTGATATTCAGTTACCATATGATTTTATGTATATTTATAAAATAATAGCATAATTAATATGTATTCATATTTTGTGCAAATAGTTTAAGCTTATTTTTCCATACAATAAGTTGGTTAGTTTGGGATGTTGTATATACACATGTTGGTTTGATATAATGGTAGAACATTTGGTGATGGCGTACTGGTTCTGGGCTGGCTCCTGGGAGGTGACATTTTTTGGGGTAGTGGTTTTGTTGTTTTGTGGTCATTACTTTTTTGTCACTGTACATTCCTTTAGGGTTTTGAATGTATTTAAACAATACACTGTGAATATAATAAACAGTCTATTCATACTTTTCAAATGTCCTTAATTTTTAGGGATGCCAAGAGTTTTGATACAAGTTTGACCTGTCACTCTTAAGAACTTCCAAACAGGCATTTTGGTTATTAAGGTTTTGTTTATAATTAAATTAGTGAAATGTCATATACCATCTTTACCTCAAGAAATGCATGTTAACTTGTATTGTATTATTCTATTACACTTCACAAGTTAATATTTTAAATTGTCCCTATTATCCCGAGTATGCGGAACCTCTGTGTCTTGGGAATAAACACTCTCCTGCTTAATTGCAACAGTTGCGCTATCAAAGTAAACCATAAAATGCACCGTAGTAATAATTCCAAAAGATGTAACATAAATCCCAAAGATGGATAAAAAATGATGATTTATTGAATCCAAACTTAATATTCAAATGTAGTGTTAAGCGCTTTCACTTGTACTACAACAAGCTTCTTCATCAAAACAGTAGTTCATTTGATAGAACATGCATATTGGAATATGGCCCACATATAGGCAAGGTTAAGAGAATCTTGACTGTCAATTGGAACATTATATTGGCTGTCCAGGATGTTGTGTCTATTTTAGGAAGAGGTCCGAGATTTGTAAATAAAATTGGAACAAATATAAAACACATCTTAGAGAGGTCCTATGTGCAAGACTTTTAATATTAAGAATACTTCCAGATGTGGTATGTGTAATCAATGCCACACTATATTCCAGGGGGACAATATAGTATTAAACAACTTTAATAGTACTAAGCTCAAGCCTTATAGAGGAAATTGTCAAACTAAAATGGTCATATATATATAGCTTTATGTATGTCATGCCCCGGATTCTATATAGGCAAAACTGAAAGGAAATTGAATAGACGTATTTATTCCCATCTTTACAGTATTAAGAAAAAAGATGAAAAGAATGCGTTATACAGACACATAAAAGAATATGATGACAGCCATTTCTTTAATTTTGCTATTATAGACATTGTGTCAATAGATCAAAGAGGGGGAGCCTTTAAGGGAATAATATTATATAAAGAACTATGGTGGCAAATATTCACAGATGCCTTTACTCGACCTGGTTTAAATGATTTCATATCTATTAAGCCACTTTTGGCTTTGAAAGGATAATACATTGTAACATTAACGTAATAGCATTATTATATTTTAATATATTTTAGAGTAAGCATACATATTTGTGTTATAAATATAATTTGGTTTTACCTTATTTTATGGTTGTACGTCTTTAAATTGGATGGACAATTTAGAACTGCTTTGGCGCCAACAAAATTATTTAAAGATTAGTGGATTTAGTTTTCAGTGTTCTGAAGAAGCTTGTTGTAGTACAAGTGAAATTGCTTAACACTACATTTGAATATTAAGTTTGGATTCAATAAATCATAATTTTTTATCCATCTTTGGGATTTATGTTACATCTTTTGAAATCATTACTATGGTGCATTTTATGGTTTACTTTGATAGCACAACTGTTGCGATTGAGCAGGAGAGTGTTTATTCCCAAGACACAGAGGTTCCGCGTACTGGTGGATTTTACTTTGTATGTCCGTTGTTATTCCACTGTACAATATTGTCGCTATTATCCCGAGGAAGTCTGTTTTTGTCCCTAACTATGAGGTAAGTGGTTGTGAGCCATAGATCCATGGTATGTGTTTTAGATACCAACTCAATTAATGTAGTGAGGTGGTGCCATTCATGGTCATTCATATATGGGAATGTGACTTTCAATTCAGATATTTGAGTTCATGGTTTATTCAGTGTAAGGTTCCCTAGGGTAGCATTCCTAGAGTTTAGCCTTGCTTGTGTAGTTTTCCTACTAGATACATACATGTATGTAAAAGTTTAGTTTCCTTTCCTCCTAGGCAGAATAGGGTATTTGGTGACATGGAGAGTTTTCAGTATGCCACAGCAAGGGATTGGATTTACTATTTGGGAATTTCTTTTCTTTTTATTATGTATAAAAACACATTTTATAAATGTATTTAATTGGAAATTGGCTCTTGATGGCTGGCTACGGGTTCATCAAAATAAGGTGGTAAAGATGACTTTTCATGGAGTTAACTTACAGTGTAAGCCATTCCAATTTGTGTCCAAACTTTTTCATTAATTTGTAAGGTCAGTGCAGTTTTATGGTGCTAATGTAAATAGGGAAAGAGAAAGAAATAGAGGGGCCCTAAATGAAAGACCAGCACCAACAGAGTTTTTAGTAGAATCTAGAAAAGAAGCTGCCATTAAAAAAGGAATAATTAGTAGAGGATATAAAATATTGCATGATAACTGTAAGAATCAATCGGAGGAGGTTAGAAAGGATTGGTAAGAGAGATTGGATAAACAATTCACAAAGAAACAATGGAAGGATTTATGTATGTCTCCCAAATATGCAACAAAATCTAGATTTAGGATTTTTGCCTGGAAAGGTTTGCATAGATATGTCTACACCCCAAGTAGACTCCAGAGAATTTTTCCTGAGGCAGACAGTAAATGTTGGAGGTGTGATGAGGAAGAAAGAGGTAATTTGGAACATATTTTCTGGGAGTTTGGTGAACTGGTGGACTTTAAGGATTCCCTTCAGGATGCACTGTTGGAGATGCTGGGTCGGCAGATTGGTCGACAAAGAAGATTATTTTTCTGATCTAGGATACAGAATTGGAATTGCTTAGGCATGGTAAAGCCTTGCTGTGTCTAATAATGGTGGTTGCCAAAAAAGCAATTACTAGAAAATTGAAATCGAAATCTAAACCAACTATACTAGAAGTAGTGAATATAGCAACAGAGATAAAACAACTGAAACTGAAATCTTTAGAAAAGGTTAGAAGTAAACTACATAGGAAAAAAATAGGAATTGTTTGAACAATACATACAAGGAAGGACTGAGGATTAAAAGCCAGCAGGACTTAAATCAGCAATGTAATGCTTGACTGAAAGATATTGGGTAGATTATAAGTGATGTATAATGTTTTCAACTGGCAGTGTCTCAGTATGGTTTATGATGTAAAACGCTTGCAACTAGGATTGTTTCAGTGTGATTTGTTTTCATTTGTATAAATGTATGACTACCTATGTAGTAAGTGATGGTTTAATAAAAATGTTTCTTGTTTAAAAAAAAAAAGGCACAAATTAAATAATTTATGTAATGTTGCTTAGGCTATATGATATATAGCAATATATGTGAAGTAAAAGGACTATGTTAACTATAGTGTGATTAATGTTATATGTATTTTACTTTTATGCGGTTGGGTGGGCGTTCGAAAGACATGCGTAAATGGGTGTGCCTTCGTTGAAGGTTGAATGTTGAGCTGGCACCTCGGTGTTCATGAAAATCTACTGACAATCATTAGCGGACTGGAGTTCCACTGTGGCGACCCGTAACCAGGAAAAGCCGAAAGACAACAACAGCTTTTATGTTACAAGACATGCATCTGGAGCATTTCTCCCTGGGCCTTCGCTGAAAATTGGCTCGTTCCAAGTCAGACTTTCCCAATAAATGACAATGTCACAAGTAATAATTCAATAAAGGTATTTGGAAAAAAAAAATGTAAACTGCATCTCCCACTGTTGTTAGGCCTGAGCCTTTCATTTCTTTCACTGTATTTATCTTTGTTCTTTTCTAGTAGGAAAATGTTATCATTACAGGAGTTCTATTAGTTGCTCAGGAGTTCAGATGAGCAGAGTTTTCTTTCTAAGGAAATGCCATCTGCCAATGCATAACAATCAATGGATGCTCCCCAGGATTTAGTGAAAATAACTAGTCAACAGGCGGTTGACTTAGGCTACTTCAAAAAGAGGTGGAGGATCCAATAGTTCAGATTAAGCCAAGTTCACCTGTTTTGGCCCACCCAGTTCAATAGTTTCTGGAGGGGGTCAGTCAATAAATAGATTATATTTAAAGAGCTTTCTGAAAGCACTTAATAGGGAAGGAAGGTCTAAGTTGGTTGAATTTACATAATTGATATGCATACTTAACTTCATACACTTGATATATTAGTGTGTACTTTATGAAAATAAAGCAGCTTTGTGAAATTTCTGGTGGTGCTCCAGAAGTTGCAATTAGAATGTATTTTCTGCTCAGGCTGTCTAGATAAACTTAGTGGTGGCCACTAAATACTATATGTTTGACTGGCGATCAGTAATCGGCTCCAGCACTCATACATAGCAGTTGTATAAGGAATGTGAATGTCTGGCATGGAGTTCTAAGATGGCTAATAAGCACTTAAAAGGGCTACTATGACATTTTTACCACCCACAGAAATAAAACATGCACAGTATTTTTGTCTGTGATTAAATATTGCCTCATAACTTGAGTAACAATGACAAAGCCCAACAAACATTCTACTGAAACTTGACTTCATACCATCATTTTACTTCATAAAATAAAGAAACAAATAATTAGCCAATATAGCAACTCCAGTAAACAATAAACTGCATAGCAAAAGTAATTTCAACCAGTTTGAATCTATGAAGGAATTTAAATAACTTATAACATTTAGTCAAGGCAATCCTCAAAATCTGAACATAAAAATCTAGGACAACATATAGAATACATCCAATTCAGTCTGCTGGAAAAATGATCTGTTCTTCACTGAAGGAGATACAGCAAAGAAACAAAGAAATTCAAATAAACTTATTACCTAAACAAAAATAAACAGCTTCTAAAACAGATAGATTACTGAAGGACTGCCGCATGCAGAAAACATAAAAGAAATGGAGTTTGAGGACAAAAGTGTAACCCCCAAAAAAGGGCCGTCTTCACCCAAATCATACTGCAAATATTAGTCTTTCTGATATTCCTTCATATAGACTAGAAAAAGCACACATGATGAAAAGTCTCTTTCTTATGTTAATAAAGAGCACTTCCGCAAAACTGTCTGGAATAGGAACTCATAAGGGAGAATGACTGTACAACAACCTGGAAGCTAAGATGACAATATTGCATGGCAGTAACATTTCTGAATGGGAAAACAAAATGTTCACTCTTCTAACCAGCAAAACCTTTGATTTGAATTTTCCAGTTAACTTAAATTTAAAACACCAGAAAGGAATTAATTTCTGTCTTAAAATAACATCCTGTACTCAGAATCATTGAAATAGTTTCTTATATCCTTCCAGAAAATAAGAAAATTATAATGGATAGCAAATGCTATACCACAGCCTAAATGAAAACAAAACACACTAAAGAAAAACAGAAGGTTGTATATTTGTTCCCAATATAATTTCACAAAATACCTTGTGACTATTACTTCCCCAGGGGATAAAATTATCCACACACACATTCCTTTTAAAAGAATAATGTGACAACAGTTACCAAATCATTATAATTCAATTAATGACATGTGCTGACTTTTTTCTTTAATGCAAGTATATTCAAAGACCTATCATTAAGCCCTGAAGGATTGTGCAAAGTGACATCATTTTCTCAATGTGTCAGATATAAAAGTTCACTGAATACATTTTCTCACGGGGAACAAGTAGTGGGAATTAAAGTAGCTAGACTCCTACAGGTTTATTGGAATGACTTTCTAGTACACACCTATAAAACAATTATAAAGATAATCAGATTCTGTATAAATAAACTTCTAAAGCAGCAAAAGGGATGCGTGTAGTTGTGGTGACAGTCACAATAGCATAGGCTAGAGTGTACTGGGAAGCATTTCTAATGAATAGGATGTACAAGCTTCTCAAAGAGATCTAAAGTATGAGAGACAGAAGAAAGATGAAAATGAGGGTAAAAGCATCCAAGATGTAAGGAAAGCAGCATACAGCTCAATACCTTACAAAAAAGTGTTTTTCCATATACCAAGAGGATAAATTTCATCAAATTCATATGCATTTCAATAAACTATACAACCTCTCATATGCATCAAATTCATATGCATTTCAATAAACTATACAACCTCTCAAATGCACATGTATTTTATTTTTATGATAAATGTGAAAATTGAGATTTCAGTGTAATGTGTGTTCTTACGTATTTCGTGGATGCACTGAACTATTGTTTAGGTGGGGAATGATCAGAAGATCTGTGTTATAAAAAAGAAACCCATAATGTATCAACACTTGAGTGCCATGAAGCTGGCACAAAAGGGTGCTTGCTTTATATTGCACTAAACATATATCCCCTACATTATTTCTTATTGCAACAGAGAAGCTATCTCAGAGGATGCATGGGATTTTGAGGGATGAAGTAGAAATTATATTGTAAATTTGTTTACAGACAACATCATTATAGTTATGGATAATGTGTTACTGGGATTGCTGGACAGTTTTTGTTTTAGACTTTAAGGTGAGTCAGAGTTATATTATTACCAAAACAACTCTGTTGGACTTAAGCTAGAATGAGCATCAAGTTGAAGGTTTACTGATGTACTCTGTAGGTAAAAATTTATTTGGGGTTTGTGGTATAGCTATCTGTTCAAAAAACACTTGATGAGGTGGTCTAGATTGTAGGAGAAAGTTATTTACACATATTAGAGATGTGGTCATACAGAATGTTTTTGTTAACAGGGCACCAATGAGATGGTTAGGGTGATGATCATCCCAGTAGTTTTTTACCCTATTAAAGCAAACAAACCTGTAGCACTTGAATCACACTGAAAAAACTTAGTAAAACTCATTTTATTACAGCAGTAGTCAAGTATTTTTCTCTCAGCTTTCCAAGGATCTTCATCAGAACAACCAAACACTTAAAATCACAATTTTAAATATTATCATGTGTGACTTTGTGAGGTATTGCCAGATGTACCAGGAGAAGTAAGATGGTGCATGTGTGGCATATGCCAGCATGGCTGGCTGAAGTTTTGTAAATAATCTTATGCCAGTTGACTGTCACATTGATTTGTGCAGATGCTTCTATTAAAAATGTTTTTGTAAAAGTTGCTTATGCTGAAAATGCTGCAACAAAATCTTAACAGAATTCTAAATATGAATTGTGCCAGAGTTAGGTGACTAGATGTGATCTCATTCTATAACCAGCTGAAAGACGGAACTCTGGCAGCAGCAGTTTGCTGTTTGCTTTTGTTTTATTTTGGAACCTGATATAAAAGATCTACATCAGTTATCTCAGTTTAGTTGTTAGGTGTTAGTTGTATAGTTCAGTTAGTGTATAGTACTCATCTTGCTTTGTGGAAGTAAGCATCTCAGCAGTGCATCCTGCCTTGCAATACTAAGCGATTTAACTAGGGACAGTTTATCTTTAGTTCAGTTAAGAATAATACAGTGAGATTAGTTTATTATTTTTTCTGCACCTCTGAGATTCTATCCAAATGTGTTATTTTTATATTTCCTGTGACTGAAACTCTGTTGTTCACTGCAACTAAATATTAAGTATTCTCCTATTCTTTATTTTATTACCCATTATTAAATATTTTTATACCTTTTCATTGTGGCTGGTATTTTAGAGCATACTTTTAATATCTTGAGAATACGTGTGCTTATTCTATTGACAATGTGGCCAGTCCAATAAGTCTTACTACTTTGGTCACACACTACCATTTATATCAGTATTAATTTGACACAGTATAATTGGTTACTCATTGTAAGAGCCTTAGAGTATCTGGCTGGTGGCAGCAATCTATGCTATAGTCTGGAGAGAGGGGAAACAGCCAGTGAATCTCTGGTAGCCTTTCCCAGAAGTGTGTGTGTGTGTGTGTGTGTGTGTGTGTGTGTGTGTGTGTGTGTGTGTGTATAATTAGATATTCAAGTGTGTGTGTCAGATATTTGGAACTGGGACACAGTGCACCAAAATGGATCTTGTTTGGGATCTAGAGAGACAGAAAGTCCAGTCCCAGTGGAGGATGCTCCCTGTATGCTCTTGGGGAAAATTGTGTTTGATGCAAAGTGCTGCATCTCAAATACTGTGTAAATCGATTCCTGTTTTTATTACTGGCTCGGGGTAAACAGTGGCCATCACATATTGGTGTCAGAGTGGTGGGATATTATTTGAACTTCAGTAGCCTGCAAGCAGTTGTCACTGAAAGTGTGTGTCCTCTCAACAGCCACAAAGTAAACATTCAGAGTTTCAGTTTCACAACAGTTTTATTTTTGTTAGTTAGTTTAGTCAGGGAAATCAGGCAAAGATGTCAGCAGAAGATTATATCAAGCTGACAAAGGAACAGTTCGTGTCCGAAGCCAAAGGATTGGTGCATACCAGCTTGACTAAAGAGGATATGATTTTAGCTTTAATCACAGCAGCAGCACGGTTCAGCAACTGGGGATATAGCAAGTTCAGTGATGGGGATGTGCAGCCTTTGGAAACAGGACAGCTCACACTTTCCTCTGAGGAATTAAAAATCTAACTGGAGTTAAACAGATTTGAACTGGAGGCTGAAGAAAAGGAGAAGAGAAACAGTGTCAGCATGAACTGTGACATTTGTAGATCGAAGAGAGATTGAGCCATTTGGAGGCTGAAGAAAAGGAAAACCAGCGTCAGCATGCTGATCCTTTCTCAGGGTAATGGAGGCAATGGGGAAGGGAATAACTGGATCCCAGAAACAAAGGTCAGTAAATGTATTCCACAATTTTCAGAGGGGGATGACTTTGGTAGTTTTATTCATATATTTGAAAGGGTATGTAAGCAGTATAATGTTGACCAAGAGCTCTGGGCACAGTTCATGACCCCCTTACTCCATGGTAAAGCTGTAACCACTGCTTCTAAATTGTCTGATACTGACTGTTTAAATTATGAAAAAAAAATAATGTTTATTGAACTGTTATAAAAGTTAACACATGTAGCTTACCAAAAAAAGGTTTTGTGGCTACAGATGCAAGGCAGATTAAAGTGTATGTCATTATATTGCTGAGTTAAGCACATATTTCCATAGGTGGGTGACTTGGTGTCAGGTCCTTTTGAAAGACTGGCAGACCTTTTGTGAGGAAATAAGTGCTTAATACTTTGCCTGAGGACATGTGAATCTGGTTGGCAGACCAAGAGTGTAAATCTGCAGATAAGCTGGGGAGGAAAGAGGATGTCTACTTAGCAAACAGGGCATCGCTGCACAAGAAGGGGATACCCAGTGCTGCACATGGATATGAGGCAACCCAAGGTGGCCAGCCTAAATCATGCCAACTGAGTCTACTGGTAACAGATGGAAGTCACTTGTGCAGGTACACAGCTAGGAGCAATGGTTACATGTTTTAAATGTAACTGAGGGGCCACGTAGCATACAAATGTCCACTGAAGCAAGGGGTAAAACAAAAGGTGAGGGAGCCAGCAAGTGGGAATAACAGCGTGCCAATAGTAAGTTATCTGGAGAGAACAGGGGTACCATATTATCACTGGAGTTTGCATCCTATCTTAGTGGATGGAAGACAGGTCACTGCTAAGAGAAAGACAGCCTCTGACATAACTATTGTGAAACCTGGAGTGGTTAAGGAAGAGCAGTACTTGCTTGGGCAGTCCACACCAGTTAGAGCTTCAAGAGGCACCCCATTTCAAATACCTTTGGATAGGTTTCACCTTGCCTGGGAGAGTGGAAAAGGGAACAAGCAGGTAAGTGTGTTTGAGGATATCACTGCAGATGTCTTAATAGGGAATGATTTTGATAATTTAGTACCTTGTGTGTATGCAGTTACATACAGTCAGGCTTGGAGTCAGGTAAGTAGTTCTGGTAGCCTGGGACAGACCCTGAAAGACCTCATGCCTAAAGATGGGGTTGATGATGTGGTTATTTCCTGGAGAGGGCTACCTAGTAGCAGTGAGCCTGAAAGTGAACCACAGCGGGTGGTAGGTACTGATGTTCCTGTGGACAGGGTGACTGCAAGGACAGAGGTGTGTGGTAGTACCCTGGTTGTCAGTGAGACACCTCTGTCAGAAGATACTAGGCTTCCTGTGGAAGGTGAGCTAGGAGGAGTTACAAAGATAGAGTTGAGACATGCTCAGATTTCAAATTCTACTTTAGGTTGCTCCCTCAAGCCTAGTAAAGAGGGGCCTGATGTTCAAGGAAAAGGAGAGTGTACATACTGGAACAAAAGGTTACTGTACAGAGAGTAGACCCCTGAGGGGAGACTAGAGGTTGATGTAAAACAGCAGTTGGTAGTGCCCAGGACCTACCATCTGGCAATTTAGCCATAGCCCATGACATCCTTTTGCAGGTAATATGGGTATAAATCAAACCAAGAGTCATATTATGCAGAATATTTATGGGTCTGGGATTGCAAGGGATGTAACAAGTACCTGTATGCAGTGCCAAAAGGTAGGCAAGGCTGGAGACAAGGCCAAAGCTCCATTGATGCCTTTGCCTGTGATTGAATAGCCATTTCAGAAGGTAGCTATGGATATTGTGGAGTCTCTGAGTACCCCAAGTTCAACAGGGAAGAAGTGTATCCTGTTGGTAGCAAATTATGCTACCAGATAACCTGAAGCAGTTGCTCTGTCCTCCATCGAGACAGAGAATGTGGCAAATGCTTTGTTAGAGATTTTCAGCAGGGTAGGTTTCTTGAGAGAAATACTGAAAGACAGAGGTGCCAATTTTATGTCAGACCTGCCGGGTTGTCTACGGAAGCATGTTGAGGTGAAGCATGTAAAGACTACCTCATACCATCCACAGACTAATGGTCTTTGGTAGAGGTTAAACTGTAGACTAAAGACCATGCTACAGACATTTGCAGACCAGTTTATGAGAGAGTGGGACAAATATTTGCGTCATCTACTATTTACTTTCAGAGAGGTACCCCAAGAATACACAGGATTTTCACTCCTTGAGTTACTGTATGGGAATAGGGTGATGGGGCCTTTAAATCCGATTCGCGATGAGTGGGAAGGTGAGTGTGAATCCCACAAGGAATCTGTTGTGGCATATATCTCAAACCTCAAGAGAGGGCTTAGGGAGCTCATGGGCTTGGCCCAGTAGAACCTGGCAGGAGCCCAACAGCAGAAAAATGACTGGCATATAAGGAATACTTGAGCCCAAGAGTATGATGTGGGACAGCAGTTTTTTGAGCTCATTCCTGTCAGACACAGTAAGCTGCAGGCAGCTTGGGATGGATCTTTTCAAAGTGGTAAGGAAGTCATATTAATTATATGATAAACCTGCTAGGCATATGGCAGAGGCACAAATTGTACTTTGTTAACATGATGAACGCCGACTATGATAGGGAGGCCCTTGTGCCGAGTATTTGCAGTGCATGGCATGAGGAGTCTGAGGGAGATCTAGTGAATAATTTCCTCATAGTGGCTCAGGCCGACACCTGTGTGGAAGGGGTAGCAATATCCCAGTGGCTAGGCCCTAGCCAAGCTTTAGAAATTTGAAGAATATTGCAGGAGTTTGAGGACATGTTCACTGGGAAAACTGGGTGCATCCACCTCGTGCTGGACCATGTGGATACAGGACCCCAAAGGCCTATCAAGCAGGCCGCTTACAGGGTGCCTGAGTTAGTCGGACAGATGTTGAGGGAGGATATTCAAGAAATGGTGGAACTGCGGGTAATTCAAGAGTCTAGTAGTCCCTGGGCCTCCTCAGTGGTGCTGCTAGCCAGGATACATGGCAGCATCAGATTCTGCATGGATACAGAAAACTAAACACAAACACAGAGTCAGATGCTTACCCCATGCCTACGACAGATGAAGCCTTAGAGCAGCTGGATGGGGCTAAGTATCTGACCACTACTGATCTGACCCAGGGCTACTGGCAGGTGCCCTTGCCTCCCACTGTCAGAGAGAGGTCAGCCTGTGTAACCCCTTTCAGACTGTATGAGTTCACAAAGATGCCCTTTGGAATGAAGGAGGCCTCAGCACCCTTTCAGAGACTAGTAGATCAAATCTTAGGAGGAACAGGAGATAATGCCCTTGCTTACCTGGATGATATTGCTACCTGCAGAGATTCTTGGCAAGATTACCTTCAGTGTGTCAGGGAGGTTCAGGGTAGACTACAAAGGGCATGATTCACCATTAGGCCCATTAAGTCTCAGGTGAATATGGAAGAGGTCTCTTACTTGGGACATAGAGTAGAGATTGGTAAGACTAGGTCAGAACTTGCCAGAATCTAAGCTATTCAAGCATGACCTTCCACTGTTACCAAAAATCAGATGACGACATTCTTAGGGACAACGGGGTACTATAGGATGTTTGACCCCGATTACAGTAGAATAGCTACTCTCCTGACAGACCTGACAAGGAAAAACCGACCAGGTAAGGTAATGTGGACCCTAGCCTGTGAGCAGGCATTCCAAAAGCTTAAAGGGGCTTTAGAAGGATCCCCTGTATTAGCTAGTCCAGATTACAGCAATGCCAATGCAGATGGATTCTCAAGACAGAGTACAAGTTCAAGTGTTCCCAGACAAGCCCATTTCTCTCAAGCAATGTTTTTCCAAGGTCACTTGAAAAACTAGCTTGAGTTTTCAAAGGGGGGAGGTATAAAGATACAAAGGAAGCTGGTATAAAAGATCTATGTCAATTATCTCAGTTCAGTTGTTAGTTGTACAGTTGATTTAGTGTGTAGTATCTCATCTTTCATTGTGGAAGTAAGCATTTCAGTGGTATATCTTGCCTTGCAATACTAAGTGAGTTAACTAGGGACAGTTTCTCTTTAGTTCATTTAGGAATAGCTGTGCTAGCATTGTCACCTCACAGTAAGATGCTGTCTGGTTCGATTCTCAGCTAAAGCATCTTCTGCGTGGAGACATGCATGAATAGGTGTACCTTCACTGAAGGTTGTGAGTCAGGGCTGGTAACTCGGCATGTAAAAATCAACTACCAATCATTAGTGGACCGGAGTTCCGCTGTAGTGACCCCTAACCAGGAAAAGCCGAAAGACACAACAACACCAACTGTGAGATTAGGTTTAGTATTATCTTTTTTTTTGCATCAGTGAAATTCCAACTGTGTTATTTTTATATTTCCTGTGATTGAAACTCCGTTGTTTATTGTAAACAAATATTAAGTGTTCTCCTCTATTGTATTATCCCATTATTAAATATTTTTATGCCTTTTCATTGTAGCTGGTCTGTTAGAGAATACTTTTAACATTGTAAGAGCACGTGTGCTTATTCTATTGGCACTATGGCCACTCAGATAAGCCTTATTGCTTCTGTTACACTCTACCCTTTATATCAGTATTAATTTGACAGTAAAACTGATTACCCATTGTAGGAGCCTTAGATTATCTGACTGGTGGAGCAATCTACCGTATCATCTGGAGAGAGGGGACACAGCTGGCGAATCTATGCCAGCCTTTCCAGATGTGTGTGTGTATATTAGATACATGGAACTGGAACACAGTGCTTCAGGGTGGGTCTTGTTTTTAATCTGGAGAGATAAGAGTCCAGTTCCAGTGGAGCACTTTCCCTGTGTGCTCTTGAAGAAAACTGTGTTGATGCAGAGAGCTGCATTTCAAATACTGTGCAAATCCATTCCTGTTTTAGTAACTGCCTCTCACTGGTGTTAGTGGTGAGGATTGTGGCTCCATGATTATTCGCTCGGGGTAAAGAGGGCCCATCACAACATTTTCTTTATTAACCAATACCCAAAGTATCCCAATCAACACTTGTAAAAAAATTGTTAATCACTTTCAAGCATCTAAATACCTCAGTTTTAAAACTGGATTAATCAAAACAGAATAATTCAACCATGGATGACTTGTGACATCAAATATTAGCTGCCACTTTAATTCCTGTTTATTTAAATGCTCACCCATATCAAAACCCCTCAAGTCATTGTTCACTTAATCTAACATGAAAAACTTTAAATTATGTCCATCAAACTGTTGGATATGTCTATGAAGTGTATTTATAGACTCCCCATTACTTATATCCAACATATGTTTGTAAATCCTCACATTCAGTTTTTTGCTAATTTTTCCTATACACCCAATGAACAGCCATTAATGAATCAGGAGGTGGGATCATATACAGAGCAACTCAACAATATACATTTGAGAGTTTGGAGCAAATGGCCAACAACTAATAAAGGAGAATTTTCAGTACAAGGATTATTACAACCAAAAAGTCAGGAGTGGCAGAGAAGTATGTAAGAGTGATACAGGATATGTACAAGGGTAGTATGACAAAGGTGAGGTCTGCGGTGGGAGTGATGGATACATTTAAGGTGGAGGTGGGATTACATCAAGGATCAGCTCTGAGCCCTTTCTTATTTATTTGAATGTTTTAATCCTTCATTCAACAGTCACATTCAAATGCATGAAAAAGCATGGGAATTTGAAATTAGAAATATTTTATCTCATCCATTTAAACACAAGTTTTATAATTTGAATAGCAAGGAAGTCAAAGTTTTTAAAGAAGTATATACAGATAAAAAACTTAGGGTATGAATCCCAACAAAGGGGGAGGGCTAGTTATAATGAATGATTCAGATTACAAGGACAGAAAGAATAATTTATTAACAGGTGAGGAGTATACTGAAATATCTCAAAGTGAAATTATATCATCTTACCTTATGATTGATATTACACTGATGGATATGTTACTTCAGAAACAAATGGATAAAAGTGAGTTTGAATATATGGTAAATTAAAAAAAAAAAACAGTTGTACAGTAACTGGTACATTTGGAGTTTCTAAACTATAAAAGAATATGGAAACTCCCCTGTTGAGATCCATCACTGATGCTACCTGATTAAAACTTATTTTATAGCTAAATATCTGGACTATATACTCAAGGATAGTTTGCAAAGAGTTTCTCATATCTGTAGAAATTCTTGTGAGTTTCTTGCTAAAATTAATAGTTTAGAGTTTTACCCTGATAGTACTTTTGTAACTACTGATGTCAATAATCTTTTTTTCAGTTATACCCCATGGAGAGGTGTTATTTTTGGTTTAAAGAGCACTTGTTATATTTAGCCGAGTTGAAAAATGACAAAATTAAATGTTGCAGTAGTATAGAACAATTTTATCTTTTTCAACAAATGTTTCTACAAGTAAGTGACTGGAGTGGCAATGAAAGCAGCTGGAGTCCACAATTTTGTGAATAATGTTATAACATATTGGGAAAATTAATATGTTTTTAATAGTCAGTTTAAACATTCATGGAGCTTCTATACACACTTTTTTGTATGACATTTTTATTTTATGGACAGATACTCAACATGTGAATTTTAATACTGATAAGATTGTTTACTTAGATATAGAGTTAACTACAAATTTGCCCAACTCATGTTTTATTTCTAACATTTGCAGAAAAAAACACCTTTTCGAATATGTATCTTCAATTTGGCACCCAATATTTTAAAAGAAAGTGGTGGCTAAAGGACAGATGGTCCTATTAGTCTGTATGATATCAGAATTTAACACTTTCATAACAGAAATTGAAATATTAGTACACATTTTTGAAGAGGGGATACCTATTGGAATTTATAATTGACATTAGGAATGAAGTTTGTACAAAAAGAGAAAATGGGTTTTATGCACTTATTCTGAGTATTGAAAGAATGCATATGAAAAGGGGGTTAATGGTACTAATAGAAAATAGTGCCTTTGAGAAAAATATTTTAAAAAATGGGTATTCGTACTTATACAGTTGATAGTAAGACAATAGGCGAGTGCCTAATACGTAAATGGAATATTTTTAGGCTGGACAGCTCACTATATACAAAAATGGGTGAAAACCTATGCTAGTGTTTAGGAAGGGCAGCTCTTTTAAGACTTGTTATAACAAAATAAAGATAAAAGTGACTGGCCCAATAAAAACAAGAAACAGGGAATGTTTAAATGCAGATATTATGCACAATGTCTGTATATTAAGAAGGCAGATAACTTCAAAGTGAGAAATAACTTTATAAAATTACAAGACTTTATACATTTAATTCAGCACAAGTTGTGTATTTGGCTACCTGCAAACAAAGTCTTACATTTTATGTAGGAAAAGCTAGTAGAAAACTGAAAGTCAGGATTTAAGAATATATGTTGGATATAAGAAATGGGAAGTCTACAAATGCACTTCACAGACATATCCAACAGTTCAATGAACATAAGTTCAAGTTGTTGGAGATAGATCAAGTGAACAATGACTTCAGGGGTTTTGTTATGGGTGAGCATTTAAGTAAACAGGAATTAGAGTGGCAATGAAGATTTGATGCCACAAGCCATCCAGGGTTGAATGATTCAATTTTGATTAATCCAGTTTTAAAACTGAGGTATTTAGATGCTTGAAAGTGATTAACAAGTTCTTGCATAAGTGTTGATTGGGGTACTTTAAGTTTTGGTTAGTAAAGAACATGTGATACTATTTAAACTTGTGATTTTAAATGTTTGGTAATTCTGCTGAAGATCCTTGGAAAACTGGGAATGAAAGCGCTTAACTACTGCTGTAATAAAGTGAGTTTTTACCAAGATGCTTTTTCAGTGTTTATAAATTGCTACAATGTTATTTGCTTCAGTTCATGTTCTAACTGTGGAGCTCTAGTTTGTTTGTGGGTTTGTACCTATTAAGGCATAAACCAACACGCAGAAATGATAAATGGGCAAAGGAAATGTAGGGTATATTTGATGTTTGGAAAGGCAAAAAATATGGACTATGTTAACCGTATGAACTAGGTGCTTAACACTAAGTTTTATATACAAGTGACCATGATTGAAATGAAAGTGGCCTATAGAAAAATAAATGATTTTAAGACTAAATGAAGTTATTTCAGAATCCACACACCGGTTACTTACAGATTAGAACTCCAGCAACACTTCATATTTTGGGACTCTAAAAACACATAAATACCTGAATATTCCACCATTTAGACCTATAATTTCAGTTAAGTGTAGGAAAACTGAAATACTATTTGTGTTGGTGGATAGTAAATTGACCAGTACTTTAGGCCTTTTCCATAAATCCTTTGGGACTCATGACATCTCCTATTGTATTCTACAAAGATTGATAACACCACTTTGCTTGTTTGCATGTAACAGATCATATGCAGAGATCTCCTATTGTATTCTACAAAGATTGATAACACCACTTTGCTTGTTTGCATGTAACAGATCATATGCAGAGCCTGTATACACTAATTCCCCATGATATTGTTTCATCTGGGTCTAGTAATGCACTTTTATACTTTAATTCTACAGGGATCACATTTAATCTGTGACAGTTCAAAAATAGTTCTTGGAAATAATGTCTTTCCCATTGAATATTAGTTACTCAAACAGTTATCAGGAATAGCTATGGGGCTGCATCAGATCCAAATGTTGTCAACCTCATCCTTTATAAATGGGAAAAGGGGGTAGTTTTATCATCAGAAATGAATAGATTCATTAAAATATAAGCCTGGTTCTTATATGACATTTTTATTGTCTAGTATGGTACTGTGGATATACCAGCTGTTTTTATGAATTAATTAAACACATCTACATCTTTTTAACCTCCACATATACTTATTCTTATTTTATTAACTTTTTCAGATTTAGAACTAGCAAAAGTCAGAAAGAAAGGGGAATGTCTTCCAATGTGTTCAGAAAAAAATTCTTTTAGCAACTCCTACCTAAATGCCACTGGTAATTGCCCATTCTGGAAGAAAAGGAATTTGGTGAAAGGACAGTTTATAAGCATTTCTAGGATGATCTCAAATGATGCATTTTGAAGGGGTGCAATTTATTTAAAAACATATGTTTGTAGATAGGGGTATCCCACCAGTTTGGTGGAATATATTATTGCAGAGATGACTAATAGCAAATCAAATGATTTTGTACCCATCTTTGTGTAGTATGAATAGGACAAAGGTTGAGTGCACAGGACTATAATATTCTAAGGTACTCTGCTAAGAATTTTTATCTAATGTGAAGACAATACAATATATTATTATACAACATTGGCCTATTTTAACATTGAGTTGAGACCTAGATAACAAATTCTGCTTATTACTCTGGTTTATTTTTAAATTTGGCTTCAATTTGAAACAACTTTTTTTTTTCAATAATAATTCTTTATTATTTTTCAACTTATTGATACAAAGATTTGAACAGAAAAAGAAAAGAAAAACAGGTAATTTACAAACAATGCTTTTAACCACAATTCTACAACATATGTACACTATTTACATGAATGCTTCCATCGTTTAACCAAAAGGAATAGAGAAGAACATATGAAGAATCTTATCAGTAGGTCTAATATCCTGTAGTAGTATAATTTCTGATAACATTTTGATTTTATAGTATATATGTCCAGGGGTTTAGCTGGGCTCAGAACATTAAGCCAGTAAAATATTAAAAATTTGTTCCCATATCTTTGGATTATTTATATTTTTGCTATGGTCATTGATTAATAATTTGTGGGCTAATATATGTTTTATCGCTAACATCTTGAAGTTGTCCCATGAAGTTTGAGATTGATTCAACCAATTTGTAGCTATGTAAAGTTTCATTAACAAAAAGATATTTATAAGTATGGTCATTTGGGATCTAGATAAATAGTTTGGAGGGATATGTAATATCAGAAATTCCCAAAAAAACATTGAATTTTGATAACCCATCTTTTGGAGTTGAAGTTTTAAACAATTCCAAAGTTTATATATACATTTACAGCTCCAGAACATGTGAAGGAGGTCAGCAGTTTGATCTTTACAGTATGGGCATTTAGGAGAATTTTTAGAGTTAAATTTAGTAAGCATTATTAAGTATCATGAGTTGGGTAAATGATAACTTTTGAAGAGAAATTGATTTTACTGTTAAAATAATTGCTTTTATTATTTTACTTTCTTCAATCAATGGTATTTTTTCTTTCCAATAATTTGACAAAAGGACTTGATTTTGATATTTAAAGTCTTTTATCAGTTTACATGTAGATGTTATAAATTTGGTATCTTGTAGGAAGGCTTGCCATAGATTTGTACATTTCACTAAATCCTCATCGTTAATGCTAAAATCTTTAAAGTAGCTTATGGATATTTCTTTAATCTGTCTCAATATGACTAAGTATGATTTGGGAAGATTCATTTCCTGTCTTAATTCATGAGTTGAATATTTGAGATATGGGTACATATCAAAAAGAGTTAAATTGATTATAAGTGGAAAGTATTTTAGAACTGTTAGTTGATTATTAATTCTCAGGTTAGGATTCCTATGAAAAGGTTGGAAGGTCATCATATGTTGGATAATATTTAACGATCTAAAGAGATTTTGTAATAATGTTATATTTATTTTAATATGTTCCATTATAGCATATGATTTAAACGTATCTTTTCCTAGGAAAGGTAATGATTTAGGATTAATATTCAGACTTACATGTTTGTAATACAGTTTTAACCAATTTGGTGACCATTTATTACTACGTGTATCGTAATTAGCAATTCTTAAAATTCTATTAGAATTTATTATTAAATAGTATGTTTCAAAGTTGGGCAAGTCTAAACCCCCTCTATTTTTTGGGGTCATCGATTTATCATATGATATTCTGGTTTTCCTTGGTTCCCATATAAATTTAGCAGATTCCGTGTGAATTTGTTTAAAGAACTTCTTAGGAAACAACTTTTTCAAACAGTACACCCATAGCAGGAAAAAAACACTTTTGGTTTACTGGACATGTTAAAGAGTGAGGCAAGCAGCAATGTAGACATTATTACAGGCACTTTCATGTTTATTTTTGTTATTGTCTTGCAAAGGTCAGTCCAATTGCATATCCAATGGAGTGGAATATGTGACAACTTGCTTATTTTGCTCTGTGCTTAATATAGCACAAAATGGAAAATGTTCCATGTAAGGATTTATCAACATATTTATATTCTTAACAAGATAAGAACAATGCCTTAGCTAGACATGTGGAGTTGTGCTATGATTTATTAATAAGCTGGCTTGAAAATAGTTAAATGCAACCTCAAAGATGGGGGTTGGACTAATATGGTACAGAGGAGGGCGTAGCTCTGGCAAGTTTGAATGCAGACCGTCAGGTATTGCTGGTACATTACTATTGGATTTTTTTGCACATTATTTCTGATGCCATTTGACTTGTTATTCAGTCTAGGGATCTGAACTTCTTATGCAACATCAACAGAACAGCTTGGAGGGACAGGTGCAGCTTGCAGAGGACATAGCTGCTGTGGAACAGACACCTCATCCACATAAAACAAAGTTCATCCCTGTCCATATTCAAGCACAACTTATATCTATGGCTGAGAGACAGAAAATATATCCCAGGACTTTCCCTTGTACTACTAATGGACACAGGCAGCCCCTAAATCTCATGTAAGGGTTCCTTGAAATTATGTATTGTATGATCCCATTTATTCCCATTAGGAGTAATTTAGAATTATTAACCATAGAATTTGCAAGGCCAATCTATAACCAAATGGGATAGGTTATTTCAAACACAAAAAGGGAAATTGATTATGTTTAAAATAGCCTGCAGGGGCAGCTAGTGTAGTACTTACCACATGAACTTATTAATAACACTATCTCTATAGCCTGTATGTTGAAATAAAAACTAAAGAATATGAAGTAATTTAATTTAAATAACACCTCAGATGACAGTTCACATATGAGGAAGTATAATTTGCTGTGTGCATTTGTTCTGAAGTCTGTATTCTGAGCAGACAAAGGTGCTCAGTTTTATTACTTAACGGTTACTGTGTCAGACAGATTTTGTCTGTTTTATTTATAGTGTACTGATTTTATAGATGTAAAAACTTATATATACTTTCCCTGTTTAAAACAAATCTCCTTCACATGAACAAATTTATTTTAGTATATTAGCACATTGATCTCAATCCAGAAATAAAAAAAATAAAAGTTTATTATGGACAACAAAAAATTAGGACCGCTTTATTGTGTTATAATTTTAGAGATGTTACATTGCAGTCTCACACTGGAGCGTAAACAACATTGAACAGCACCAAGAAATTCTAATAGTTTTTAAAAGCTGTAAAACCCTTTTGCTGCCACAAAAAGGCAGACTGAAGTGCTTAATAGGTTTTAAAGCTGTTAGCCTGTCATAGATGCATAGATTATGGCTGTTATCTTGTCTAGTAGAGCTACAAGATAAACATTTTACACTTCTGCACTTTTTTCTTTTAACAAGTAGCATAATCAAGTAGCTGAAGCTCCATGTACTATTAATAATTAAAATTGGGTTTCTGCAGTCATAACTAACTAGTTATGAGTTCTCTAAATGAATGGCAAAATTCAACTGTTGTTCTTTGATTCACTCTGCTCTTGACTTAAGCTTCTTACCATGCATGTCTTGAGCATACACCAAGCTTGTCATATTCAGAAACCATATCTATATATATTTTGTGCTGCTTCATTCTTATTCACTTTATTTGTGTTGTGAATAATTTAAATGTTTTAATACACAAATGATATAGAAAATGTAAGAGAATGCATTACACTAATGGGGATAGAGGTGCTGTTGCATTATTTTATAAACAGGAAGTGTTCTGGACTCAGTGAATCTTGACATCCAGGTTATCTTTGACTAGTGAAGATGCACTAGAAGGTTTGAAGTGAGTGAACCTTTTTCCTTTATTACCAGTATTTTAAATATTTACTTACATTCTCAGAAAACAAATCTTTCTTCATTTTGGAAAAGGATTAAAAGCAGTTTAAATTATATTATGGTTATTAGGTTAAGGGCAACTGATACACAAGATGGACTCACAAAATCATAAATCCAATTAACTGAAAATGTACTCTCCTAAAACTGCTCTTAAGATTTAAACTAACTTGAGATGTTATACTCTTAGAGTTGTCACATTATCTTAAACTGGACTGGTCATTAAGACTGCATATTAACAAAGACCATTTATATTTACTGGTCATCTAAAGAATATTGAGAGGATATTAGTATAGAATCCTATGTGGTAAAAGCCAGGTAACAATATTAAAGACACATTCCTTTTGGAATAGGTGTGTGGTTTTATTAAAACAGTAAACTCTCAGTAAAACAGAACTCAAGCAATTGGCACTCTCAAGCAACCAGCAAAATATATTGAAGAAATACACTACAATTTTCATATGCTGCACTTTGTTTTCCCCGGCAGAAATGTATCTTATGTTTTTAGAGTTTTAAAAAGGAAGGTAGAAATACATTCCCCCTCTCCCCAACCTGAGAACAAGTCATACCAAACAAATAGTATAGGGTACAGTATTAGTCAGGTCTATTTTTAATAGTAACTCTCAAGCAACCAAAAAACTACAATTATCCGGCATATACCAATCCCTATGGGTGCCGATTAACTGAGAGTTTACTGTACAATGCCATTAGCTTTATTGTACACAAGAATATGAGTTTATAACCTACAAGGCCCTTCAAGTACAGTACTATGTAAGCTCTAGCACAGCAATTCTGAGAATGTGAAGTACTAAAACATGCTGACAGATAAGTTCTGATAAAGAAACTGACAAATATGGTCTAATCCAACAAGTCTGTAGTATAAACAAAATAATTTATATCAGAACATCTTCACTTTTTGTCATAATCTCACTAATTTATAATTTTGGTATCAATGCATTTAGGAAAATAAAACAGCATTCTTTACATCTGGTGCAAAGGATAAAAATGGCATGTGTAAGGAACAAAAACCTACAATCTATACAGAGTTCGAGGATATATTCAAATCTGTTCACACTATAATATATGTTAACATAATTCAAAAACTACTTGTGTAAAGGAAATTATGGCTGCTATAGATTAGAATTCCCAGGCGAAGTATCACATGTTAATACCATATAATGTCACAAACATTTAGCACATGCACTCTTGATCTGATTTATATTTTCTGTAAGCTTGCTGTTTTACTTATATTTTTATATACTTGAGAACAATACTCCAGGCTTTATAAAGTAAAATAACAGGTTAACCCAAATTAATTTTTTTCACATTTGATTTACTGTCTTTTTCTACATTTTCCTTATAAAATTAATGAGTTGTTGAGCTAAGAGCTTCACACTTCAATATCTCAAACTCTCTTCAGAAACTGTTCAGCATAAGATTCCCAGTTTGAAAGCAAAGATATTTTAAAACTGCTATATGCATGTAGAGCTTCATTACCACACTCCTGAAAGCAGATGCTTTTCTGAATTCACAGTTTCACAGCTCACAGACAAAGCTCTAATAAACATTTTGCCCAACTCCTGCTGAAGCACTGATATCTGTACAGATAATTGCACTGCTATCTTCACCTTTTGATGTACAAATTATATTTATGCACTGCAAGTCACATTGTTAAAATTCTTGTATTAAAACAAATGGAAGCAGCAGCTTCAAATTATACCCTCTGAATATTGCATTTTTATCTTGCCCAAGCCTTGCAAAGCTGCATCAACTGAATGTAATTCATCAAAAACATTGCGTTTTGACAATGCCAGCAGTGAGAAAAAAAAGTGTTGTACAACTAATAAAATCCCTGCCATAGCTATGTCTTTTTTATCTGTTAACAAGAAAATAAAATGTATTTAGCTGCTGCTGAGAAGCATTAGACATTCAAATATGAGAAAAATTATTTAATTATTGTACTAAAGTATGAATAACCAGATAGCAGACCACTGCACAACAGACTGTCTAAGAACCAAGTAAAACACATGCAGGCCATGCTGTAAAGCTGTCCTTGTTTTAGTAATGGTTATTAAAACAAGGTCAACTTTACGCCACAGCCTGCACTTGTTTTATTTGGTTCTGAGGTAAACTATGACTTGCTTTTGGTGTCATATTCACTATTTGCAGTAAATATAAAAAAATAGAAATAATTAAAAATAAAACTTCAATGTCCCAAAACATAGAGAATGCAAAATGCTGTATGACAAAACTTTGGGTTAATCCATATGGATGCAAAAAGGCTCAGAAAGGCAGCTCCAGCAGAAACCAGAAATGCCTTGACATTTATATATCTATTCTTTAAGATCCTATCATTGCTGTAGTGCCTTATTTTTGAAGCCTAATGTTAATAAGACATGTCACGAACAGTTTGTCAGAACAATACAAGCAATGTTACTTCATATAGACCCACAGATGTGCATGTGCAAGATAGTTTACTATGGTATCATATCATTTTTATTGGAGAAAAAAACAGCATTCATGCATCTGACAAACGCACAGAACCTAAAGTGATATCCGTATCAAAATAAAGATGTAATACTGCATGTAACTAGCTAAAAGCAAAAATACTAAAGCCTATGGTGCATATAGTGTAGTATAGGAAGTATCGTGTTCTGCACGTATGCGATAGTCAAATCAGTAGTGTTAACAATATCCCACAGAATACAGCAGAGATACTCCAGTTTGGAACTGTAAGAGAAATAAGGCAATGAATAGCAGAGAAAAAAAGAGAATTTAGCGGTAAAATTTTCTAATAAGTAAACTGTGTTTTTACTGGGAGTGGTATTTATAAACACATTGTGCAATTTCGTAGCGATGTTATGTGATACAAATCAAATAACAGGTTCCTACACAACACAATTCACAAAAGTTCAAAAGTTCCCAAATGGCCTGAAGATAGGAATACAAATGAACTGCTGCATCTTTCTCTACAATTTATCTGGCATGCTGATGAACTGCTTCTCTTTTCTTCTCAATTTAACCTATTCAAAAGCAGACAACAGCATTAGTAAGTGCACTTGTTTACTTACAGGAGTGAATGTTTCTGACATGATGTGCTTGCTCAGGTGGCAGGTTCCTTATCAGTAAAGTAATGACCAAATCCAGAGCAGGAGGTACTTGTTGGTTGCACCTTGTGATAATCACTGATCTGATGCTTTCACAACTTTTAAGGTCATATCTGAGCACATTAAAAAAAAGTCTTTCTTATTTGAAAAATGAAGGAAACTGCTTGCTACATTTTTAAGTAGCTTTCTACATCTTATGCAACACCCAAAGTGCAAAAAATGCTTCAGCCCTGACTGTGAATACAATATCGGCATTAATTTTGGAATGCCAGAAGAGAACTACCAATCAATCGGGATGTCACAATCAAGTCACCTAACACCTTGCTCTTGGAGCAGCTGCTCTCTGACAAAAACAGAGATAATCCAGAATCATAACTATGATGTGGCACTCACTAGTATGCAGTTCCTATCTTGGAAAGTTATCTTTCCCAAGAAATAGTGTAATCTAAGAGATGGTATAGTTAAGAGTAGAGAGTGGGAGAGTAGGATGGCTTACCTCCTGCAAAAGTAACTTGTTTGTGATTTCTTCATTTTGAATGCGTTTCACATTCAAGCATTTTCAAAGATTTATTATTGTTTTATGAGATGCTCCATAAGTCTGTCAGACTTTCATTTTAATTAGAAAGCCATGCTGCTCAGTATAAAAAAATTAGAAAAGAAACATCATGCCATATATTGCAAAAAAGGTTCAGATCAGTTGAAGTAATACAGGAATGCATTAGCACATCCTGTACCTTGTACTGTATGTAGAAGCAGGATGATATGCCAACACTGTCTCTCTCCTACACCTTCAGTTACACTGAATTCCCACACATGGTGTGAAGGCTGCCAGCCTAGCCAGATAGAATTTTATAGATAATTCTAATTCTATAATTTGTAAATATTAATGTAAGACAAAGGCGTGTCATCTTAAATGGAAAAAAAAACTGCTGTTAGATGTGGAACTGAAAAAAATTAAACATCAGTGCTCTCTGCTGACCATGTAAAACATGTTGTGACCTTTAGATGTAAAGTCGGCTTCAACCCATCTAGATGAAGACATTCTTTCTATTGTTTTAACCAAGAGTTAAATCGATAGATTTAAACATGCAAATGTATTTTTATTGCTCTGCTTTCTGACTAGCTGCAAGATAACAAAAAGGAGATGTTAAAAATGTAAATGTAGTTTATGTTAGCCTGGGAACCCAGGGAAGTGTGAAGAATGATGTAATGGGAACCAGGAATGTGATTTTAAAAACAGAGAAAATCAGAGGGCAGTAAACATTTTTGTCTTGACCATCCAACTCATCAGCACTGTCTTCCTCTAGATGTAAGTTTATCTTATATTATGTTGTCTCTTAGAAATAGCCAATTTTTAGCTATATGTTTTTCTGTGATGTCAGAACTGTACTACTGAATTATTTTAAGTATTTCTCTGTTATCTCTGAACTCTTGACTAGCACTGTGTAGTAAGAAGTATTGTCTTGTATTTTTAGTATTTATTATTAAATATTTTTAAACCTTTCAACTATGGCTGTTTTGTGTAGAGATAATTTCAGCTCTAGAGTACATTTCATATTTATAGTGATTACTGTACCAAGTCACTCTAATGAGCCTTGGCTGTTTAGTTATACCACTAATTGGATAATAATATTGCAGAATAATAATTGGACACGCTTTTAAGAGCCTTTGAGTAGCCAATAAATATTAGCTGGGTGGTGGCAGTGATTTCTACCATATAGTCTGGGTAAAAGGGGCACAGCTGGAGAATCTGTGCAAGCCTTCCCCAGAAGTGTCTGTGTGGTTGTATAAACTCTTATCTCAAAGTGTGTGTGTGTGTGTCAGCTACTTGGGCAGGAACACGAAGAACTGTTTGGACAGAGATTGTGCTGGAGATTTTAGCTTGCCCAGCTGGCTGAGATCTGGACCCTATAGCTGTGCCAGTGGGGAGTCTTATTGGGGACATGGAGAGCAAGGGAGTGACCAGCCCTGGACTGACTGTGATTGCTGTGTGCTCTTAAGGGAAATTGCTCTTTACTGTGTGTATTTGTTATCCTTTCCTCCTATATGAAACGGCCCCTTACTGGTGTTAGTGATGAGGATTAAGGCTCCTTGATTGCCGGACCAGGACACGGGCGTCACATATTAATTATTTGGCAGTGGTGGGATATCCACATCACATATGTGGAAAATACTAATTGGCTTGTAGTGGTGTGGGTAGAGTGAATTCCTGTAGCTTGTGTACAGTGAGCTTTGAAGGTGTTTTGTACTCTAAAATAGCCTCGCAGTGAATACTCAGAGTTCAGATCACAAATGTTTTGTTTTGTTAGCTTAGTTAGTCAGGGTGGGCAGGCAGCATGTCAGCAGAGGAGGATGGAAAGCTGACAAGGAGTCAGCTGGCAGAGATGTGCCAGGCTAGGGGACTGGTGCATGGAAACCAGACTTAGGCAGACCTGATTGCAGCCTTGGTTACAGCTGCATCAGAAAACAGCAACCAGGAGGACAATCAGACTGGCAGTGGAGATAATAATATCCTTAGAGAATAGACAGCTCAACCTTTCTCCAGAGGACTTAAAATCCATCTAGAGCTAAAGAAACTTGAGTTGGAGGCCAGGCGTGGAAATAGAAGCAAGTGAGAGACTGAGGCATCTAGAGACTGAGGAGAATGAGAAACTGCTATGCCTGGAAGCTGAGGAAAAGGAGAGGCAGAGGTAGCATGAGAAGGAGATGCTGACTCTTCGCCAGAGTCATGGATGTAATGGGGAAGGGAGTAACTGGACCCCAGAAGCACAACAGGTCAGTAAATTTCTTCTGCAGTTTAAAGAAGTGGATAATTTTGATAGTTTCATTCACATGTTTGAGAGGGTATGCAAACAGTACGGGGTTGACCAAAGGCTCTGGGTACGGTTCCTGACCCCCCTTACTCCATGGTAAAGCTGTAACTGTTTTGTCAAAAATGTCTGATGTTGCATGTTTTGATTATACTGTTGTTAAAAATAATTTGTTAGAATTGTTTAAGCTAACACCTGAAACATATAGGGAAAAGGTTCGTGAGCATAGACGCAAGGCAGATGAAAGTGTGTGTGAATATGTTGCTGAACTGAGCACTTATTTCCATAGGTCTGTGAGTGGATGTCAGGTCACCACTTTTAAAGGGCTGGCAGACCTTTTGGTGAGGGAACAAGCCCTTAGCCCTTTGCCTTAGGACATGAGGATCTTGTTAGCTGACAGACAATGTGCTACTTCAGATGAGTTGGGGAAGAAGGGAGACCTATACCTGGCAAGCAGGGAAGCCCAGCACAGGAAAGGGACCCCCAGTACTGCTCATGGGTCTAAAGGAATCCATAGTGGGCAGCACAGACTGTCCCAACAGAAACTGCCAGTAGCAGGGGAAGCCACTAGTCCAGGTACATGTCCAGGAGCTAGGGTTAAATGTTTTGAATGCAACCAGTGGGGCCATGTGGCATACAGGTGTCCACAGAGGCAAGTTGGTGAACAAAAGGTGAGAGAGCCAGTAAGTGGGAAAGACAAAATGCCAATAGGAGGTTGTCTTGAGACGAAAGGGGTACCAAACTACCATCCTGCTGATGTCCTGATAGGGAAGGATTTGGATGAGGCAGTACCATGTGCTTATGCAGTTACACACGGTCAGGCTAGGAGACAAGCATGTGGGTCTAGTAGCCAGGGGGAGACCCAGACAGACTGCATACTTGTAGCCAGGACTGGTGAGGTGGTTACTTCAAAGAGGGAGCTACTCTGTAGCAGTGAGACTGAATGCGAGCCACAGCTGATTGTGGGAACTGATGTTCCCTTGCACAGAGTGACTGCAAAGGTAGATGTGAGTAGTAGTACCCAGGCTGACAGTGAGGCAACACTGTCAGAGGATGCCAGACTTCCTGCGGAAGGGGAGCTGGGAAGGGTTACAATGAGAGAGTTGAGACAGCCTCAGCTCTCAGACCCTACATTGCAAGGCCAGAGGCAGGTAGCTAGGGAGGCAGCTGATTCTCAAGGAAAGGGGGAATCTGTATACTGGGACAAAGGATTACTATTCAGAGAGTGGACCCCTGAGGGAGGGCTAGAAGGTGAGAGAGTACAGCAGTTGGTAGTGCCTAGAGCCTACCATCTGGCACTTCTAGCCATAGCCCATGATACTCCCTTTGCAGGTCATATGGGCATAAAACATTCAGAGAGGCATATTATGCAGAACTTCTATTGGCCTGGAATTTTCAGAGATATAACAGGATACTGCAGGACCTTTGAGCAGTGCCAAAAGGTAGGCAAGGCAGGAGACAAGGTGACAGCTCTTTTGATGCCTTTGCCTGTGATTGAGGAGCCATTTCAAAGGGTAGCTATGGATATTATGGGTCCTCTGAGTACCCCAAGTTCCACAGGGAAAAAGTATATCCTAGTGGTAGTGGGTTATGCTACACGATACCCAGAGGTAGTAGCTTTGTCCTGCATTGAGGCAGGGAAGGTGGCAAATGCTTTGTTAGAGATTTTCAGCAGGGTAGGTTCCCCAAAAGAAATACCGACTGACAGAGGCGCCAATTTCATTCAGACCCGCTGGCTTGTCTGTAGATGTCCTGTAGGGTGAAGCACATGAAGACCACCCCTACCATCCCCAGACTACTGGTCTTGTTGAGAGGTTAAACTCTACAATCAAGTCCATGCTATGGGCATTTGCAGAGCAGTTTAAGAGGGAGTGGGACAAATATTTGCCTCATCCATTGTTTGCTTACAGAGAGGTTCCTCAGGAATTCACATGTTTTCCACCCTTTGAGTTGCTGTATGGGCATGGGTGAGGGGACCTCTAGATTTAATTTGAGAGGAGTGGGAAGGTGAGTGCGAGTCTCATAAGGAGTCAGTTGTGGCATATGTCCTAAACCTCAGGACAAGGCTCAGGGAACTCATGGGCTTGGCCAAGAGAACCTGGCAGAAGACCAGCAACAGAAAAAGGTGTGGTATGACAGGAATGCTCGAGCTAGAGAGTATGCTGTGGGGCAGCAGATAATGGTTCTCATTCCTGTCAGACACAAAAAACTGCAAGCAGCTTGGGAGGGACCCTACAAGGTGGTAAGAAAGGTAAGTGATGTTAACTACATGGTGGAACTCCTAGTCAGAAGGCAGGGGCACAAACTGTACCATGTTAACATGATGAAACCTTACCATAATAGGGAGGCCCTTGTGTTGAGCATTTGCAGTGGATTGCAGGAGGAGTCCGAGAGAGATCTGGGAACTGATCTCCTCAGTGAGGCTTGGGCTGACACCTCAGTGGAAGGGGTACAATGTCCCAGCAGCTATCTCCTACCCAGGTTCGAGAAATCCGAGCAGTGTGGCAGGAATTTGGGGACATTCACTGGGAAACCAGGGTGCAGTACCAGGTGGATACAGGACCCCAAAGGCCCATTAGGCAGGCCCCTTATAGAGTGCCTGAGAGAGTCAAACAGACTCAGAGGGAGGAGGTACAGGAGATGTTGGAACAAGGGGTGATTCAAGAGTCCAACAGTCCCTGGGCCTCCCCAGTGGTGCTGGTGTCAAAGAAGGATGGCAGCACCAGGTTCTGTGTGGACTACAGGAATTTAAATAGTCACACAGAATCAGATGCTTACCCCATGCCAAGGACAGATGAAGCCCTATAGCAGCTGGGTGGGGCTAAGTATCTTACAACCATTGATCTTACCAAGGGTTACTGGCAGGTACCCTTGACATCCAGTGCGAGAGAGAAGTCAATGTTTGTGACTCCTTTTGGCTTGTATAAGTTCACAAAGATGCCCTTTGGGATGAAGAATGCCCCAGCAACTTTCCAGAGGCTGGTAGATCATATCCTAGCAGGAGCAGAAGGGTTTGTCCTTGCTTACCTAGATGGTATTGCCATCTACAGCCATTCCTGGCAAGAGCACCTTCAACATGTCAGGGAGGTGCTGGGCAGACTACAGAGGGCAGGGTTGACCATTAAGCTGAGCAAATGTCGGTGGGTATGGCAGAGGTCTCCTACCTAGGAAAAAGAGTGGGGAGTGGTAAGATAAGGCCAGAACCTGCCAAAGTGGAAGCCATTCAGGCATGGCCTGCACTCGTTACCAAAAAGCAGATGAGGGCACTTTTAGGGACAGCATGGTACTACAAAAATGCGTCCCCAGTTATAGTACCATAGCTGCTCCCCTCACAGACCTGACAAGGAAGAACAGGCCAGATAAGGTAGTTTGAACCCCAGCATGTGAGCAGGCATTCCAGATGCTTAAAGAAGCTTTGGGAGGACCCCTGTGTTAGCCAGTCCAGATTACAGCAAATAATTTGTTGTGCAGGTGGATGCTTCGAACCATTGGGTGGGGGATGTACTTAGCCAGATTTCTTCAGAGGGGGAAGAGCACCCAGTGGTTTATCTCAGTAGTAGGCTCCAACCCAGGGAGGAATGCTATGCAGCTGTAGAAAAGGAATGTCTAGCTATAGTGTGGCCACTGCAGAAACGTCAGCCATATCGGCATGGAAGGAAATTCACTGTTATGACAGATCACATCCCCATAACATGATTAAACAGAGCCAGCCAGCAAAATGCCAAGTTTCTAAGATGGAGCCCAGGGTTGCAAGCATATACGTCAGTGCAGCACTGCAGTGGGATTAGCAATGCCAATGCAGATGGGATCTCAAGACAGGAAATGGGGTAAGGTATACTCAGATAGACCTAACCCTCTCAAGCAGTGTTTCTCAAGGGTCACTTGAAAAGCTAACTTGAGTTCTCTGGGGCAGGGGGGGAATGTAAAGACTACCAGCCTAGCCAGATAGAATTTGATAGATAATTCTATCATTTGTAAATATTAATGTTGTAAGACACAGACTTGTTGTCTTAAATGGAAAAAGCTGCTGTTAGATGTGGAACTGAAAAAAAATGAAACAGTGCTCTCTGCTGACCACGTAAAACATGTTGTGACCCTTTGATCTAAAGTCGGGTCCAGCCTTTCTAGATGAAGACATTCTTTCTATTGTTTTATCCAAGAGCTAAATTGCTATATTTAAACATGCAAATGTATTTGTATTGCTCTGCTTCCTGACCAGCTGCAAGATAACAAAAGGAGATGTTAAGAATGTAAATGTAGTTTCTGTTAGCCTGGGAACCCAGGGAAGTGAAGTGTGAAGAATGATGTAATGGGAACCAGGAATGCGATTTTAAAAACAGAGAAAATCAGAGGGCATTAAACATTTTTTGTCTTGACTATCCAACTCATCAGCACTGTCTTGCTCTAGATGTAAGTTTATCTTATATTTTTTTCCTCTTAGAAATAGCTAGAAACTAGAAAGATTAGACTAAGTGTTTTTCTGTGATGTCAGAACTGTACTACTGAATTATTTTAAGTATTTCTCTGTGATCTCTTAACTATTGACTAGCACTGCATAGTAAGAAGTATTATCTTGTGTTTTTAGTATTCATTATTAAATATTTTTAAACCTTTCAACTGTGGCTGTTTTGTGTAGAGATAATTTAAGCTCTAGAGTACATTTCATATTTATAGTGATTACTGTACCAAGTCACTCTAATAAGCCTTGACTGTTTAGTTATACTACCAATTGGATAATATTATTGCACAGTAATAATTGGACACCCTTTTAAGAGCCTTTAAGTAGCGGATAAATATTAGCTGGGTGGTGGCAGTAATTTCTACCGTATCATCTGGGTAAAAGGGGCACAGCTGGAGAACCTGTACCAGCTTTCCCCAGAAGTGTCTGTGTGGTTGTATAAATTCTTATCTCAAAGTATGTGTGTGTCAGCTACATGGGCAGGAACACGAAGCACTGGTTGGACAGAGAGGGTTCTGGAGATTTTTAGCTTGCCCAGCTGACTGAGATTTGGACCCTACAGCTGTGTCAGTGGGGAGTCTTATTGGGGACCTGGAGAGCAAGGTAGCGACCAGCCCCAGACTGATTGTAATCTCTGTGTGCTCTTAAGGGAAATTGCACTTTACTTTGTGTATTTGTTATCCTTTCCTACTATATTAGATGCCCCTCACTGGTGTTAGGGGTGAGGATCAAGGCTCCATGATTGCTGGGCCAGGGCACGGGTGTCACACATGGGAACATCATAACCAGATTCCTTGTGTACACAACATGTAAATGAGTCATTCAGCAGTCCTCACTAACAAGGGCAAAATATTTGTGACTCACTCTGTGTCAGACTGCATATTAGGAAAGCTCCCAATATGCCTCAGGGTTCATAGTTCACACAGCTCCTTCTATGTACAGAGTACTATTTGTGCTAAGCACAGTTGCAGTGCATATCTAATGGTTGCTCCCTTCCCTTATGTATAAACCTAGTACTGCACATAACTCACGGTGTGCAGTGCATCATCGATCAGCATTTATCATTCATACTCATCTATAGAAGGTGGACCATTGCATTCTAACTCACAAGGATATCTATACAGGTCCTTAACACATACTATACTAGGTTCACAAAAGGTGAAATTTAGAGGACTGTCTACTATGTTTAGCCATCTAATTTCAAATACAAACAAAAAGTGGCCATGGAAACAGTTTTCCCAGCAAACATGTACAATGGTAAAGAAATGATTGAAGCATAATCCCTTGTATTCTAGACCACTTTAAAATCACTTTGAAATCAAAACAAGTTTATGATTGGCCACATTCATCCCATAAACTGGAACTTAATCAGAATAAGTACCAAAGTAACATTACTTTTTTAAACAACTAATGCTTAAAGGTATAGTATTCTATAAAAAAATCACAATTATGATCTAAATAACAGCTTAAATATTAAATATGAGTAGAATTAAAATACAATTTTTGCTCTAGAATTATATAATGACTTTTTTCTGTCAATGAGCAAAAACAAAACATAATCAGAATGGCTTTGCAACCTTTTACTGAATAATTTTTTTATTGATTTTCAGAAACATAAACATATATACAGTATGTATATCAGAGAAATATTTATAGTCAAAGCTTAAAGTGGAGAAACAATTCCAAAAATAAACATTACAAAAAACTTTGTTTTCTTGAATGTATCTTTGAATAAAATTATAATTTATTACAGTCCCATTTCCAGCACTTGATTTACTTTCTGCCAGGCAATGTTTAAGGAAGTAGGTCATTCTTTTCTTTCCCTGACTGTTGTCACTTCCAACTGTGAGACTGATAAAACAATGTACTTGAAATGTTTAAAACTGGGAGAAGTTACAGCTTTCCAGTTCTGTGTAATATTTTTCCTTGCAATAGCAAGGAGAGTCCACAAAATTACATATTTTTGCCTTGGAACGCAAGAAGGCACAAGTATATTCAACAAAACTAGAGATTTTGTAAGTTGGAAATTATCAGTGAACAGTGCCTGTAACAAATAAGTAATACTTTCCCAGCATTGTTTAAGTAAATTGCATTCACAGAACATGGTTGCCAACTGGTTATTGATTGTGATTTGCACCTCCAACATCTATTTTTTTTATCTTATATTTGTTCTAATTTGTGTTGTGTTAAGTATGTTCTTTGTTTAAATTGCCATGTGAAAATTTGCCTATGTAGTGATAATGATATTAGTTTTGGAGATGTAAAAATTATTTTTTTAGCTTTATCATCTGGCATTTTACCATTAACCGTTTCATAGTATTTCCATATATGTTATTATGAACTCTTGATTCTTTAACTAATTTGTACAATAATGATAAAATTCCTTTCCCATTTGTGAGAAATTCCATCAGCGTTAACTGCTCTATGAACTTAGGAACCTTTTCCCTGACAGACATTTGTATTATTGCCTGTTGGTTTAAAACTGTTTGTCTTAATCCCTGCAGTGTTAACCAAATGTTATTTTCAAGATTGAACTCACTAATAATTTGCTCTACCATTAGTACTTTATTAGTGTTTATCAACTGATGCCAGTAAATTAGACCATTCTTACTAAAAGTGTTCTAACTGCTACTGAGTTATAATATTATTTTGTGGATGTGCTACTGGGAATGTGAAAAAAGACCATGCATTTTATATCCAGATTTTTGTTTACAAAATGCATAAAAGATTTAAGGAGATTGATAATGCATTTAGAATTTATATTTTTGTGTTCCCCTGTTGCCATATATTCCTTCAATAACCAAAGTAAGTTATTCAGTACTATTTCTATACGTTTATTTATTGTATCATGAGTGTTTTTTAACCAGATTTTTTCATGTACTAGTTTCCATTTGGAAGTACATCATTTGTTTAACCATAGAGAAACTGTTTTTAAAGCTGACAATTGTATATATCCTTCTAAAATTGGCAAGCCTCTTCTAACTTCTTCCCATTTGTCAAAATGATATCTTAGGGCAACTCTAGGTTTTTTAGGGTACCATAAGAGTTTCATTATTAACCCCTCAAATTGTTTTAAATATGATTAAGGTGGAGGTAGCAAGTAAGCTTGTATAAAATACAGAATTTGGGGGAATATAATCATTTTAATATATATATATATATATATATATATATATATATATATATATATATATATATAAAGGCTTTCCTCCATGGTAAAAAATAGCTTATTCCATTTTTGTACGAGTTCTTTGATATTATCCAAAAATCTCTTTATAGTTTAATTGCACTGTTGTATCTATGTCATTTGTAATTTTAATACCTAAGTATTTGATTTATCATTTCAAGGTAGATATTTATATTTAATTAATGCTTCTTTGTTCATATTTATTAGTAACATATTGGTTTTATTTTCATTAAATGATAGCCCAGAAATCTTCTTAAACGGTTTTGTTGCTTTACATAGTTCTTTTAGTGTGTTGTTATTTTCTTTTAAAGTTGCAAATCATCATCAGTTCATCTTTCATCACAAACTTATTTGAGGTATCTGAGCCACTCTAATACATTGCTTTTTTATGAGGCTACTTTTTATCACTCATGGGATGGAGACAATAAAAATGTAAATATGTGTAATAAATGTAAGCTTTCTATAGATTTTTGAAATAAACCCATTTTCATCAGATGTAATCCAAGTATCCAAATATTTTCTATTATTTTTGTCATAATTCCAGGTAAATTTCAGACATTGCAAAATGCACCAAATTAAATGGATAGGCCTGGTTAAACACAAATAAGAATCAGAAATAATCATAGCAACCAGTCGACAAGGCAGAATAAAATCAAAATTATGTTTATTACAAACAGGTAAAAAGATAAGCACTTTCACACCCCCACCAGGCAGTTCTCCAGATCTAAATACAACAATTAAAACACCACTTAAATACAAAGTTTCAAATTTACCGGGTCAAGGCACGTGACCTAAGAAAAGGTTTAAAAGGGACATACTCATCGAGTCGCTTGCCTATATCTGCTTGTAGCTCTAAAATGCATTTAACTTCAAGGCATTCAGTTTTTTTCTAACATCACCACCTCCATCCCACTACTACACTACTAAAACCATAAATGTAAAACAGTTATCCTTATTAGTAGTTAAAACAGGTTTTGATGAGGCATTTTTTTATATCTTGTCTACTGATGTCATACATATGTTTGTGTATACGATCTCTCAAGGTGCAATTCATTTTTCCAACATAGCAGCCGCACAATACACATAATAGCCATGTAAAGTAAGCCATGACTCTTACAGTCAGCATAGAAATTAAATTTGTAAACTTTCTTAGTATCTGGGTGTGTAAAGCTATTGCTAATATTTACAAACATACACATACTACATGACCTTCATGGATACGTGCCTAATCTATCAGAGGCATTCATACTCTTAATAGGATTTTATAACACAGCATTCTCTTCAGAGAGTTATTCTTAAAAAAAAAATAAAGACAATCACCAAGAAATTCTCTATATCTATTGTCAGAAACAGGAATGTGCCAGTTTTTTTTAATGACATCACAAACTAATTGGATGTAATTGGAATAAGTAACACTCATTCTAAGGTTGCTACTCTGTCTACCAGATCTCACCACAGTTCCATTAACAGTGCTAGAAAAGTACACTTTAGCCAAATTATGCCTACAACATAGTACCTCATCATGAGCCATATTAATCTTATTATTCGAATAGCCCCTAAAAAGAAGTTTGTTAATAAGGTCATTAAATGAAAAAAATTGAGTTGCTATCATCAGCATTTAGCCTAGCATTGCCCTTTCAAAACATTACAATAAACATGCTGTGTATGCATACTTTGGCGATGCAATGCACTAGTCTTTCTACATTGTTTTATACAGTTTGGTGTTAAGGTACCTCAAAGTAATACTAACACATACATCCAGGAAATCAACACTAACCGAAGGGTATTTAAATGTGAACCTCAGAAAACTAGTAGCCTGATGAAGACAGTCAAGGAACTCATGTAAAACATCAACAGGTCCAGACCAAATGAAGAATATACCATCCACAAACCATACATAATACGGTATAAACTGTAGAAAAAAATCACGTCTATGAAAAATATACACGAATTCCCAATATGCAAGGACCATGTTCACATAACTATCAGTGCACATGGTGCCCATTGCAACACCCACTTTTTGAAGATAAAATTTCTCATTGAAAACAAATACTCTGTTCGTAAGTATAATCTCTAGTAAAGAACAGATCAAATTAATCTGACCTGTAATACACTGGGAATTCTTAGATAGAAAAAGTATAATAAAATCTATTCCAATATCATTCAGAATTACAGTAAACAAGGATATGACATCCATGATAACAAGTATATGTTTTTTTTCAGTATATTTACTAGACCAATCAAACAGCATAGACAGAAAATGCTTGTTATCTGTTAATATACGACTAATATTGTCTCTTATGAGACACAATTGTTTTTCCACAAAAAATCGATTATAATAATATTAACAAACCTATACATATTACATGAAATCCTTGTATCTAGTAATAATTCTTCTAAAAATAAATCAGTTTTATTATTTCACCTGTTAATCTCATTTCTTAATACCAAAACATGTTTGCAAATCATGTAATATACAAAGCATAGCTGCAGAATAGTCAATGGCAACAAAAATAACTGCACCTCCTGCTTTGTCAGGTCTCATAATTCGTACAGATCTATCATTCTTAAGAGAATTTAATAAGACTTTTTTCTTGTGGTTTCAAATTTGATTTCTTAACCTATATAGATGCCTTAACTAATTTGTAATAAACATTAATACATGCCTTTTCAAATGCGTGTATCACTGGGTGAATGGCTGGGTCTGTTTAACCCAAGGGAAGCACCCAGTCATACATGTACTCAGTGCTTGTATATCTAGGTTCATGCTTGGGTTAAGCAGACTTGTCTACTTCTATGCTTATGTTATCTTTTGACAGAGCACTGGCTAGTGAAGACTTGTGCTCCAATAACAAAAAATCAGTTATTAATAACTGAAACATATTGAAAGTTTGCCCTACATTAACTGAAACCTTAAGAGCTAGCCCATATTTTCCATTCAAAACTTTTGGAAAATAACAATTGTAATAGTCAAGATGGGTTATCAGATTTTAAGGGCACTGCAATATGTGGTGCATATTAACAATGCCCATATATTTTGGTAGCAGAAAATGAAGTTGGTTAAGGGTAACTCTAGAACTGTTGGTGTGGTTTATGTAGCTATATGTACATGGTATTCAAGTTTTGCATGGGGTAGACTGAAAGAGCCCATCTGAAAAGAGTATATGAACATCTATATGATATAAATGATATAAATAAAGAATAGCAATAATGCCCTTTACAAACATTATATAGCTTGTAAGGAATTTATGATTTTAAAGCTGATATTTTAGAAAGGGCTGTTGTTAACCCAAGAGACAAAGAATGGGAATCTTGTTCTCAACTGGTTAGAATTGTTATTTAAGGAAGTGATGTTACTTGGGTTCTTATCCTGATGATGTTTCAGCTTATGGGATGAAAGCGGTCAATCATAAATATACTTTGATTGATTTCAAAGTGATTTTAAAGTGTACGGTGCCATTATTTTATGAGAGGCATAGTACTCTCCATGGCATTCTGTTTCATGGACTTCAGTACAAAATTACAGAAAATGAATGTCAGCATACAATGCATCTTCCCTTCCCTATTACTCAAATTATAACTGCTACAATATGGAACCTACACTAGACATAGAAAGTGTGAAAACAACCCACATGCCATCAGACCAGGAAAAGCAAATTTGGACTGTTGGGCAAAATCAGTGTGCCATATCATTCCATGCCTTTATCTTAATTTCTTCTTCAGTGAAAATTCTGCATATGTCACAAAGGTAATGAGACAGAGTCACATATCTTCCTAATAAATCAGCCCACAAACTATGTACCACTTAATTTCTCTGCTGAATTTTTTCACCTTTCTGTGCACAGACATACAAATGGATGTGTCATTAGGATCAAGTCTGAAAAAGTACAAGCAGAATACATACTTGATTAAAAATAATATACAACAGAACAAATAAAATTATTAAGATGTATAATGTTGCATGAAACAATTTGATGATGAAAAAAATCCTTTGGTCTTTGATCATTTGTTGCATCTCTTACCACCACAGATTTTACTGACTGCTAATCCTTAGTGGAAACTCAATTAACCCATTTATTACCTCCTTCCCTTCTCATGTCAGCCTATGGGAGGAGATTTCCTCAAATGGGTATATCTTATTGTAAACCACAACTCATGGACTAGTCTAGGAAAATCTTCTCGGTAACCAGCTTATGGACTAATCTTGGTAATTGGAGTCATGATCCAGTTTGCCATCATTTGTGTGTACTTTGGGTTTCATAACATTTTGGCCTAAGTCGGTTCCTAGTGTTTGGTGTGTTATGTCATCATTGCACATTGTCATGTCTGTACATGTTATACAGTCACAGCAAAGTGCAGCTTAAATTACATTCTATATGCTCAGTGACAAGAGACCAAGCCTAGTCAGCCTGCATTTAACACTCCACTGCTTTTAAATGCTTACCTTTATTAATTTAAAATTTGTTAACCAGTTAAGCGAAGCGGTCTGAGGAAGCTTTTTAGTTATGACCCAGGTTATGTTGGCAGATAAATTCAGGTTAAAATATATGTATAAAATAATGAATATAGAACAATGGCAGATAAAAAGAAATGTGAAAGCTGTCATGTGCAGTCAATGTACAGAAAGAAAATGTAAAGATATCAGAGAGAAATTCAGAGATGTGAAGCTGAAAGTGGTGGGACAGTAAAAATGGAAACCATCGACAGAAGTCTGTTAATGTGGGATTAACACAGAAAACAGATATGCTAGGAGACTGGGAGGTGAGGCAGACAGGTTAGAACAATAAGAGCATTGGAGAGAAAAGGCTGGAAGAAGTTATTCATGGAAAAGAGGGCAGCTGGTTAAATTCTAGAATGAGTCGAGTGATGCAACTTGCTGGGCTACTTTTCTGAACATAAGGCTTGAACTTCAGCAACCTTATAGTTAAAATAATGCCTGTACAACTAGTGAACTGAAAGTGTGGGTAACTATTGTATTGCATGTACATGTGTCATTTTATTGTAATGAAACAATAAAAAGTATGAAGTATGCATACTGCCATATACCAAGAGCTTAATTATTTTTAATACATAGTTTCCTAAATTGCAGAACTATGTGGTGAAGTAACGTGTCAAATTTTTATAGGTTCATAGGCAAGTACAAAGCTATACACCTGAAGGCATTTATAAGCCTAGCCAGAATGTGTTGGCTTTCGCCGCCCCCTTAGATTAGATCCCTGTGCCTCTATCCAGCAGAGCCAGTGAAGTTATCCCCGGGGTAAACTTTCTGTTTCCCATCCACTCGTGAAGGTTTCTCTTGGAGTGTTAGTGAGGAGCTCTGCCTAATATAGACTGGAATCTTGTTCCAAAGCAGGGGAAGTCTCTGGGACAGGAATCTATCCCTCCAGCATGTCCTATTTATTGTTGTAGTGAGGTTTAGATCCCTAGAGCGTGAGGCTTGAGGGGATATGGTTTTCTTTAGGTGCAGCATGTCCATCAATTCTGGGCTGGACATGGCCTTGTATGTCAGGCAGAGATCACCTCCGAGTAGATGGTATGCAACCGAGTACAGCTGGAGTTTCTTCAGATAAGCTACATAGGGCATCTGTTTGAGGCCAGTGATCCTCTTGGTGAGGTACTTCTGTGGTTTTTCCAGCTGTTGCAGGTGTATTGTAAGGTACATCCCAAATGGGGCATTGTACTCTATGATGGGTCTGATGAGTGATGAGTAGAGGGGCACAATGACCTTTTGATTTGGAGGCAAACCCTTTTGTGATTAGGTGGGCCACATAGAAGGATTTTCTAACCACTTTGGCAATGTGATTATCAAAGGAGAGATTACTATCTACTTGGGTCCCCAGATCCCTTATTATGTCTTCCGTATTTAGGGGACTACTACCTGTGTGGTAGTTTGTGGGTACTTTGTTTTTTCCAAAGGGGATGACTATGCACTTTTTGGCATTTAGCTTGAGGCCATGATTTTGACATCAGGTATCCATCTCAGTGAGACCCTTTTGGAGGATGTCTGTGTATTTTTTAAATCCTTATGCCTTAACTAATTCTTACTTCTTTACATTTTACTTTTTAGAGTATTATTATATGCCCTTTTACATCATTTTTTTTTCTGGAGAAGGTATATTGCAGTTTGACACTGTAGGTCTACTGTCTCAGGCTACATGTAGTATCAGGTTCTTTTGGTATTAAATACAGTTATGCTATTAAGGTGTGAGAAGGCTGTGAGGGTCTAATGCCTTTAGGTACAATGAAAATAAAAGCACCCTTTCACAGGTGAAAGGCAAAGTCAGACAAATAAACAGTATGTAGAAAGAACACTTAAATGCTTTTCAGTGTTCTCATTTTTCAAAAGCATGAATTAAAAATGTTCTCCTCAATAGATTTTCTATTTTGCAACACAGAGAGATATTGCTAAAATGAAGGCTTTTGTCCTATTTTGCTAGATTATACTTGTTTTATACTTTTGTGTTAAACTACTTTTGATAGATTCTGTAAGGCTTTCAGCCACTAATTATTTTAGTTCTTTGAACAGTGCACTTACTACTTTAGACATTTCAATCTTTGCACATTATCGGTTTTGGGTGCTTTCTGCTTAATACTATCTTGAAATCTGACAGGTTCAACCTTCTACAATGCTGACAACAATGACAGATAACCTCATTGTGGCAGAACATATATTAGGATTATAGAATGGAGCTCCTCTCTATTTCCCTTATTCATCCTCTTTCATTTCAAAACACTTAGTTTTGTCTGCTTGAATACCCTTTAAATCTGTTTTTCAGTTAAATGAGACTGACAAAGCTAAAATGAAATGTCACCTCTTTGCATCACTGGAGGTCTTTGCTGCTATGTTTGGATGTACAAAGTAAGTTTATGTATGTATATGTAGGTGACTATGAAAGGCACCAAGATGAAATTACAGTTTTGGCACTGTAAAATACAGTGACATGCTTTAATCGGAAATGGAGGACAAAAATGTACCACAATGCACAGCAAAAGTTTGATGTGAAGGAACAAATGTTAAGAATTTTAAAGCATGGCCTACATGTTGTCATTGCAACTTAAGAGGACACTGGATGAAAAAATATTAGCGAGGAATGTACATTATAAATGTTTAATTTCATAGATGCATAGAGAAAAAGAGAGATAGAGAGAAAACAAGAACAAGAAGCAAAGAGACAGAGATATTATCTGGTATGAATTGCACTGAGAAACTCAACAAATTGTGTGTGTGTGTGTGTGTGTGTGTGTGTGTGTGTGTGTGTGTGTGTGTGTGTGTGTGTGTGTGTGTGTGTGTGTGTGTGTGTGTGTGTGTGTGTGTGTGTGTGTGTGTGTGTGTGTGTGTGTGTGTGTATGTGCAACAGACTAAAGTACAAAGAGTCCATACAACCTCAATTTTGATAAAATAAAATGGCATTGGCAGTACAAATGGTAGGCAGTTTTGTTCCTAGTGCTATTCGAAGACTTGAGTTAAGCAACAAGTAACGCTAGTGACGTGAGACTATAGTTAATTACTGTTTTAGCTGGGCCTCAAATTCAAACTCAACATAACCCTGATGACCAGCACACTTACATGAGAGCTACAACCTCCAGAACAACAAAAAAACATGTTCAGTGCAGCTATAATTGTAGAGTAGTAGCTTCCCTCACTTTGATAAAGACAGATTCCTCAATGGGACAAAATATGCTCATTTGTTCTGTTCCAGGAATATACTCTGTTGGCTGCAACATTAACATTAATTGCAATATTTATCAGCAGGATATGATATAGGACATGATATGGTATAATAAAGATAAATAAGATGTTAAAGGGAGCATTTTATCAAATCATCCTACACTAAAGGTCCGAATGTTATATTTTCATTAATATTTGATAGTATGTACTGGTGTCTGGGATGTGTGAATGAACAACAGTTTGAATTTTGCAATGGAGGGGACTCAAGTAGTGTACAGTGTAATTCACTTTTATTTATTTTATGTTTGCTTACAAGGTAAGTAAACTGGTCCAAGGATACTTTCGAGCCATGACTGAAGACCTTCATAATTCCAACTCTCTGTTACTTGCTCTGACTCCCTTGACTCTTGCCTGTTATAAAGATCCTTCTCCAAGCTAGGCCCTGCTGGTAATCTCTGCTAGGCATCATTAAGCAATATGATAAGCTTGCTTCCATCAAGAAAGCCTTCCATACTCGCGTACTTGGAAATAAATGTAGTTGCTTTGGAAATACTGGTTTACAGCATCTAATAACCTTTTTTACTCCTCCCCTGAATTTATTACTCTGCTGTTACACAACCCAAGAGTATCAATTCTGCACCCACCCTTTTTCTATATGTGATATCAGTTTTCTGAACTAGTTGCTATTTGTTCTAATGTTATACTGCTAAACACCTTACTCAAGTCTATTTAGACACATTGTGTTTTATTATTGGCATTAAATGGTCTTCCCCACTGTCATAATTCTGTCTTTTAATTCTATGTAATATTTTATAATTTACTCAAGGGTAGATATTTACATTATCCATTGTTTTTCTGCATTTATTCTTTCTGTACTATTGTAATTCTGTGTTTTGATTCCATGTGATTTGTTATTGCTTTTTTGTCCCCAGTTGCAGGTGAAAAGGGTCTGTGGAACACCCCACATACCAGATTAATAAACATCAAATAAATAACTTTGCAGGCACTTGCAGACTACAAGTAGGAAATATAGTTAAAAGGATCGATCAAAACTAGCATAAATAAGTTGACAATACATAAATACAAGTACAGTAACAAACAATGCAAAATATAGGTTCATAGGCGGTTACTAGACTATTGGTCCTAGGGCGTTTATAAGCCTCACCATGTTATATTCTTGCTCCCTTACTGACCAAGTTTATGGTCTATATTTGCAGCATGAGTCTGTGATCAGCACCAACTGCTCTTATCCAAGAGGGACATAGATGACACCCCTGGGGTAAATTTACAGTCTTCCATCCAGTTGTCTAAGTTACACTTAAATAGGGTCATTAAGGAGCTCTGTTTTATGTGAACTGAGAGTTTGTTCCAGAGGAGTGGCAATCTCTGGGAGACATAGCTGTCTCTCCAGCATGTCCTGTTAATGTTGCAGGCTAGGTTAAGATCCCTAGAGTGAGTGAATCATGTCCCATTTGACTTGTGGATGTGCACAATTTCCATTAGGGTAGGGTCCAAGACTGGTCTGTAGGCTAGGCACAAGTTGCCTCTCAGCAGCCTATAAAAGATACAGAGTACAGTGACAGGGCCTTCAGTCTGTCCATATAGGTGATGTGTTAAAGGCCCTGAATTTTCTTATCAAGAAACCTCTGAGGTTTCTCCAGCTGCTGCAGTTGTCTGGTGAGGTACAGTCAAATACAAGAAGGCCGTGCCTTTGTTCTCCCCCAGCCAAAGGCCATAGTTACCATGGTCACCTCCCCGATTGGGTGGGGAGGCACTTCTTGGGAAAGTCGGTCCAAGGCACATGGTCCCCCAAAGAGGCCAACACATATCAATGTCCTGGAAATGAGAACTGTCCTCCTAGTTTTGCAGTTCTTCCAAGACACTCTCCCCAGTGGGACAATTGCTATCCAGATGGACAAAATATCGGTAGTCTGGTACATCAACAAACACAGTGGGGGGCACCAAATCTTACCCTCTTTGATGAGAAGCTATGAGAGTATGGCAATGGGAGATCTCATCCATTCATTTGCTGATAACTTCTCATTGTTATAAAGATTCTAGTTGTCTACTGATGTACTATTTCTATGTTAAATTGTTAATCACTATGTAATCCAGTGTAACTACTGTCTGTTTATTTTACTGTGGAGCTTTTCAACAAATTTAAATAAATAAAAATAAAAATAAATAAATGATAACAATGCACATTCCAAGGAAGTCCAACATGATTGCAGACAAGTTAAGCAAGTCTATTATAATGCTTCATGAGTGGTCTCTCAACATGAAAGTGGCAGAGGGGATTTTCCTACAATGGGGTCAACCATGCTGCAATCTCTTTGCATCTCTCCTCAACAACAAAATGCAGCAGGTTCTTTGCCATGATATCCTCATTGGGGGAGTCACTCAGAGATGCTCTACTTCACGACTGGCTCTCCAGTCTCCTTTATTCCTATCTGCCATAACCCCTTATCCCCACATTCCTCAAGAAAGCATCTCAACTGAAGAGCACAGTTATCCTCATTGCCCCTTTCTGGCCTCATCAGATCTAGTTTCCCTTCCTTTGGCCTCATCTTCTTCTTCCACCTTGGATTTTGGATCAAACTCCAGAGTTAGTGTCTTACTCGACAGACATGACTTATACGGACATTTCAGGCCTCAAGTTTACTGCATGGTTTCTCCAGTTCCATTGACTGGTAGACAGCCCAGGCTCTCTTCCCCTGTTTATTACATTCATTTATAATCTCACAAAGCTTCCACTAGAAACGTTTACAAAAGTAAATGGAAATGATTTGTTGTTTGGGTACATAAAAGGAATTTCGACCCCTTTTCAGCACTGATCCCAAAGGTTCTTGACTTTTTAGCTACAATTTTCAATGTAGTTGCTAAATCCTTCACTGTAAGTTGTAAAATTAGCTGCCATTTCTAGTGTTTATACAGGAGTAAATAATTCAAATTTAGCACCCTCCTAAATTTGCAAAGCTTTTCTCAGAAGATCTTTCAAACTTAGACCTCCATTAAAGGATCCCACTCTTCCTTGGAATCTAAACATTGTTTTGGAATGTCTAACTCAACATCCATTTTGAACAGCTAAGTGTAAACTAAAAATTTTGACCTGGAAAACTAGCTTTTTGTTTTTTTTTAATGACTTCTGACAGAAATACAGGCCCTGTCATCTAAACCTCCTTATTTTATTTTTCATAATGATAGGATTATCTTTACAGACCAATCCTTCCTTTTTACCTAAGGTGGTGTCAGAATCTATTATTATTGAGGTTATAATCCTTCCAGTCTTTTTCTCTAATAAAGGAGAATTTATATGTTACACCTATTGGATGTTCATAGATAATTATGTTTTTATCTTCACAGAACCAAAAACTTGAGGAAATCAGATAAATTATTTGTTTCCTTTTCAGTATCAACATTAGGCAAATGAGTTTCTAAGGTAACTTTAGACAAATGGTTGACTGTCTTAATTTTGTATACAAAAATGTGGGTTTGCCTTTACCAAAACCACCAAAAACCCATTCCACTAGACTGATGGCAGCCTCTTCCGCCTTTTTGTCTAGAACTTCCTTGGATTATATTTGTACTGCTGCAACTTGGGATATTCCTCGTACCTTCATTGCTCATTACAAATTGGATCTGGTGTCTAGACGAAGAACAATCGTAAAAAGAGAACGAAGTACAAAGGAAATCTCAGCAATGGCATTTACGAAATACTCAAAGGGAGAGGATGCAGGTTTTTCTGTATAGATATAAGGGTTATAAAAAGGGAGGGAGAGCAAAAAGAAAAAAAGATTATAATACATAGAATAACTTTAACTCACAGAAACAAGAATGCGCTCACTCGAGTGTAAGCAGTGACCACATCCGTATGCATGAGACACAAGTAGAACGGATAGCATATTTGGACATTAGAAAAAGCATAGAAAACAATTGATATACCTCCTGTATCTACAGAAATCCTACATATTCTAATGCATTCCTATACTACAACGGCACACACCCCCCTTCACCAAAAGAGAGCAGTTGTAAAGAGGCCACATGAATGACTACATTGGATACCCATTTCAAGGTAGAATGTGATAAAGTTAAAGAGATGTTTATAAAAAGGGGGTACCCCAATGTGTTGTTGAATTAATGCAAGAGGTCAAAGACAAAAGGGGGTTTGGACACTTTGCACCCTTACTTAACACATTGAGAGCTGATATCCTGACTGCACCAGATAATATTTCACATAACAGCCATAAAAAGGAATAGGAAGCCTGCAGCAATTTTATTACTACCTTTACTTTAGAATGTAGCAGTTTTAAATAGATCCTTAATAAAAACTAGATCAATATGAGGGACAATGTTAACAGTCAAGGGGAAACTTGGGGAAAAACAATTATAGTCTATAGGAAAGGTATGCATTTTAAAAACATCTCTGAAAATAATAACATCAGAAACAACATGGTAAATCCTATTATGAACAAATGCAGCCACTGCAGGTATTATAAGTACATCAAAGCGTGAATACTACAACATTCAGGGGCAAAACTATCAATTACAGGGGAGATATAATTATGACATGACTGGTGTAATGTATGTGGCCCTCATGCCAATTATGTTCTGATTTTATGTAAGCAAAACTAAACGAAGATTACAGGAGTGTATTTATGAGCATAAATATGTTAGTAGGAAGAAAAAAAACTTACTAATGCTTTGGTCAAGCATATCCATGATCATTCCAGGGCATGACTTCACATTTGTTATTATAGAAAACGTGAGTAAGAATATTAGAGAGAAGCCATATCCATTGATACTGAAGCAAACGGAACTGTATTGGCAACTTCTTAAATGCCTGTAATTGGCCAGGGCTGAACGAATATTTTTAATCTGCATGTCTTTTGAAACTTAAAACACTTTCTAGACATTTGACGCATGTTCTAATGTTTTTCCATAAAAATATATATTTAAATGTAACTACCTATAGCACCTTATAACACAATCTTGCAAAGGATTTTAGTGAAAACTAAGTTTTTAATTTTTGGATAAGATCCTTTAGGTATATTTCTTTAAGAAGGTAATTTCTGTTCGTTTTCTGCATCATGTGACTTGAATTTGTTTGTTTAAATAGCGGACTTTAACTTTTTGAGTTTATCTGGGAAAGTCTTTTAACCAAATCTCTAGTCACTTACTCCCGGATGTACTATGGCTGTGTCATATGCGTTTTTGTGGTGAAAGGACTTCAGTGCATTAGTGAAAGGGTGAATCCTGGCACCCAGCAGTCAACTTATAGTGACCCTCTGCTTAGTCAGACCAATGACTGTTGTATCAACATGTCTCACTGTGACTAAGATGTTGGATTATGCATGTTTGCCTTATGGGCTTTTGAGTTGAGACACTGAGTGCCTTAGATGCATGTTTCATAGTGGGTGCTTCCTGGGTTGAATATTTGCGAGGTTGCGGAGGGAACTTGTTTCTTAGGTTACATTTAGGAAGCCTTTGCATTTTAGGCAGGTTACTTTTAAGAGTCTCAGCACATGTAGGTTTATGTGCTTTGTCTGCATTGTGTATGATAGTTGTAAGTGTGGTATTGTGTGTTACCAATAGCTTGTTTGCTATTTGTAGTGGCTTTTTGTGAGAGCTTTGCCTTCAATAACATTATATAACTACATTATGTCTCAAACACTGTCAGTTTAACTAGTGGTGGCTGTGAGTAAACATGAGAGCATTCCTGAATTCTCTCAGGGTTCCCATTTCAACCAAGCTGGCTACAGAGAGCTGGAAGTTACTAAACCATGGTTCCAGGTGCTTACTTATGTGGGCTGAAAGTTACTAAACCATGGTACCAGGTGCTTACTTATGTGAGCTGGAAGTTACTAAACCATGGTTCCAGGTGCTTACTTATGTGGGCTGGAAGTTACTAAACCATGGTTCGCGGTGCTTACTTATGAGGGCTGAAAGTTACTAAACCATGGTTCCCGGTGCTTACTTATGTGGGCTGGAAGTTACTAAACCATGGTTCCAGGTGCTTACTTATGTGGGCTGAAAGTTACTAAACCATGGTTCGCGGTGCTTACTTATGTGGGCTGAAAGTTACTAAACCATGGTTCTGGGCTGAAAGTTACTAAACCATGGTTCGCGGTGCTTACTTATGTGGGCTGAAAGTTACTAAACCATGGTTCGCAGTGCTTACTTATGTGGGCTGAAAGTTACTAAACCATGGTTCGCGGTGCTTACTTATGTGGGCTGGAAGTTACTAAACCATGGTTCCCGGTGCTTACTTATGTGGGCTGGAAGTTACTAAACCATGGTTCACGGTGCTTACTTATGTGGGCTGAAAGTTACTAAACCATGGTTCCAGGTGCTTACTTATGTGGGCTGAAGGGGAGCAGTGCCTATGAGGTTGCCTGGAGATGGTGTTGGTCTCAACATGCAATTATCCTTTGCTCCTTCCTTCATCAGCAGCAATGGTATCACTAACATAAGCTATTTGCTGACAAGTAATATTAATCCATATGTCGACGGGTTAAGTACACTTGCTATAGTCATCTTGTGGTGGAAAACATTGATGGAATCTAGAGTAGCTGGATGCAACAGAAAGCCAAGCTTCACAAAGGCACTGAACAGGTTCTATATAAACTTCAGCCAAATGACTCAGTGAAGTCCCATGCACAATGCCGAATCAAAGACCAGCAGAATCAGTGCCATCTTCCTTTCGCAAACCAGGATCAAGGCACTAAAACAAATCCCAAGCCAAATCCTAAGAAGCCGTTTTCAGGCTTTCCAGTGATTGCTAATCACTAGAAAGGCCAGGAAATAGTGTCCCTCTGCTCCTTATCTCTAAAGGAGCAAAACTGAAACATTAATCCCAAACACATTCCTAAGAAGCTGTTTCAAGGTTCTTCAGTGACTGAAACTCTAGCCCAAAATGCTATAAATGTTAAAAGGAAGATGGGAAAAGATATTAATACTCAGTATACTGCAGTGTTCCCTAAATGAATAGAATGGTATGAAACAAAGACTAACGCATGCTTTAGCAGTCCAAGACACTGGTCTTAACTCATGGTTCTCAGACCTGTAGCAGCCCTCAAGCCAACATATTTATAGATGAAGGAAGTGATTACATTACTTTTCTAGCTGCATTACCTGGATTTCAAATTGTTTTGGAGATCGTGGCCCTTCCCCGAGTTTGTTAGTCCAAATACAACAACAGTTATTTGAGTTTGAAACCCCTGGACTCTAATTTGAGAGCCTTCCTAGCTTAATCTGTCAATGACCAGTAAAATGAGCAAAGAAGATGATAATGGGAGGAGCCTCCAAGGCCAAAATATACAATATATCTGGACAGCTCACAAGCTAACAATTTTAAAAGCACAACAGGGACTCTGTAGGTATACGCATAGCCAGCCTTAGGCATAGGCCAACTAGGTGGCCGCCTAGGGCGCTGCTGTAGCAGGGGTGTTTTTCCAGTATTTATTTGTTGTAGGCAGACCAGGATGGGTGCACCACGGTGGTGTGTGGAGGTGCCGTGGAGCCCTTTTGCCTAGGGCACCAGTTGACCCAAGGCCACTCCTGGGTATACAGGATGCAAAACTGATTTAAATGGTTAGAGAAGTACAGAATTATAAATGTACTTATCTGGATGCAAAATGGAGCACAAATGCCTTGCTTGGTTTTAGCTTGCATACAGCAGCTACAGTTTCCACAAGTCTTATAGCAAGACAATAATGGGTGACTGCTTGTGTAATATAAATGATCAGGGGAAAAGAAATCTGGAAACAACTAAAGCTCTAGCCACTATTGTTTATCTTCCTAGAACTGCAGAAATTATACATTCTCACTATGGTTAATGATCACAAGCACTAGATAACTCACATAGCTATCCACAATTAACTGTTCTAAGTTTGAAAACTGACAGAAAGCACAACAATTAAATGCAGCAGTGTTGATTACTACTCTTCACAGCCCAACACAAAAAAAAGCTGTAAACTGTATAACCAATTCAATTTATAGCCATAGCGTCAGAGAATTAATAGTAAATATGCAGAAATGAGAGAGCCCACTCAAAACTGATTAAAGTACATAGGCACAGCACAGAAACCACTTGAAAAAAAAAATGTAAACTGTAAAATGTATTCAATTAATAGCTGTAACTTCAGATTCAAAATAAAAACAAGAGCCACATAAAAATGATTTAGCTGATAAGATAAGTGCAGTATTATAAATGTACTTCCCTGGATGCAAAATGGAGTTCAAATGCCTTATTTGGGTTTGGTTTGTACCAAGGACCTTTAACTTTGAAGAACCGCAGAGTAAGGCAATAATGGATGACTGGTTATGCAATATAAATAATTGAATGCTGGAAACAACTAAAACTTTTCCCAGTTTAAAAGCACAACATGGACTGCGTAGGTGGATGGGACACAAAACTGATTTAAATGGTTAGAGAAGTACAAAATTATAAATGTACTTCCCTGGATGCAAAATGGAGCCCAAATGCCTTTCCTGGTTTTAGCTTGCATACAGCAGCTACAGTTTTCACAAGTCTTACACTAAGACAATAATGGGTGACTGCTTGTGTAATATAAATGAGCAAGGGAAAAGAAAGCTGGAAACAACTAAAGCTCTAGCCAATATTGTTTATCTTCACAAAACTGAAGAAATTACCCACATTCTCACTATGTTTAATGACCACAAGATCTAGATAACTCACACAGCCAGCCAAAACTCTAAGTTTAAAAAGTAAATAATTCAAACCTTATGCACAACCCCTCAAACTAAGGCTATTAGTTCTCCACACCACTACTACAAATAGAAATGAATACCTGGCTATATCACTGATATGCTCAAGATCAATGAATTAGCAGGGCATGCCACAGAATCATGAATATTTGCACTTGATTAAGCCAAACATCCAAACAAAAAACAATCAATAAACCCTCCAATGCTAGCCATAACCACAGGAAGGAAAACATAAGAAAAAAATGCCAAAAAGGATTCCAAGATGGTGGTCGTCTAGTGTACACCTTCTGCACAGACCTCCCTACCTCAGTTACAGCTTCATTGGAAATTTCCCTCTTTTAAGTGTCAATATCTATGGTATAAAGAAAAGGGTAAACTACTTTAACTTTATCCTTCTGGATCAATGGTCTAGCTAGATATATCTGGATCAAAAGCATCTTATTTACCCTATTGTCGGGGTAGGTGTCTCAGCCACATGTATAAAAAAGACCTAAGTTCATCCTTTGCACACTCTGTATCCCAAGTTAAAATAATCGAGTATGGCAAATGAATTAGACACAATGGAGATACAAACTACAAAAGCAAAATTATCAACAATCTTCTCTCCAGAAAAAGAGGTAGTCTCCAAAAGACAGAAAATCAATAAGCAAATATGGAAACCCAGTAAAACCAGTGCTAAAACCAAGACTGAACCCAACTTTCACTTGGACGAACTCAAACAGGCACTTCAACCTATCCAGCTTGCCATACAAGGATTTTCTGAACAACTTGCCAAGTTTGTAAACACTATCAACCAAATCGTTGGCAGAGTGGACACCCTCGAACATAAAACACAGTCTAATGAATCTTTAATTCAGACCCTATCTGAAGAGCTTCATGCCAAAACTACATCTATAACTGAACTTCAAGCAAAATTGACGGACCTCGAGGCAAGAAGTCGTCGCAACAACATATTAATCAGAGGACTCCCTGAGACTTATGAAAACCATGACCTACTAAGCATAACCAAGCAGTTTTTTGAATTACTCCTGCGCTCGGAAGGTTATTCTACTGATATAACTGTGGAGAGAGCACACCGTGCCATGCACAAATGACAGGACCCCACTGCTCCACGTCAAGTCTACACCAGACTGTTAAACTTTCAAGACACCCAAAAAATATTATTAGCTGCCAAAAAACAAAAGTCCTTTACTTGGAACAAACACAAGCTTACTTTTTCACAAGATCTGCCTCTCTCGATCAAGACAAGCAGACAAAACCTAGCTTCGTTTTGCGCTGAATTAATTAAGAAGAACATCAAGTTCCAGATGCGATATCCGAGCGTACTAATCTTCTTCTATAATGATACAAAATATGCTGTTAACTCTCCAAAAGAGGCAAAGGAGGCATTCTTCAAAGCCTTTAACAGTGTCCCAGTGTTGTAACATACCTTATTATACAAACCCTACCAACTAAGGCTTTGTCGTGGTTTTACACTCACCGGATAATAGAGGTTTATCTCCGATCACTCCTCTAGTGATCGGTTGGGCTTTCCAGGCTTACTTACTGCTCCATTTTCCAATTTTTGGCTTGTTTGTTTGCTGCTCAACTTTAGAGTAGCTAGGAACCATCTTGGTGCTGGATCTGGTTGTCCAGGGGGTCTCCTTTGCTCTGCGACTTTCAGCTGCTCTCACACAGAATCCTTCCCCTCTGTTTATAGCGCCATAAGCTGTTCATGCTAGTTTGTCAGTTCCCAGCCTTGAGCTAGATAGCCTGGTTCTACCAACTTTAACATTTGAAGAGCCTCCTGAGGGTTGTCAAATTATTTAGAGGGCGATCCCTTTATTATCGGAGCTTTATCTGCTCATCAGGCAGGAACTCATGTTATGCTCTAGTTATAAGCGCCCTCATCAAAAAACACCATTTCCCTGCCGAATGCATATATCTGTCAAGCACCAGTCACAATTCAATGAGCATTCAACATTTTAATTAAATATCTCAAGTTGACTGTGTGTCACTTTAGCTGTTGAGTACATTGTACAGTAATTTCTTCACTTCGGCAAACTCCCTGATGACTAGTAGTGGTGTTTAAACTAATCAATTCATTCTGGCATCTTGCCTTAACTGTTGAGCCTGGGTCATCTGTAGCTTGTTTACCTGTTTTATTAATTAGTTTACACTGTATTTTTTCTGATTGGTTACAGGAAACTTTAAGTCAAGATGAATACAACAGCTGGTAGTTTGGTATATATGTCTTACCTACACGAGTCCTAAAGTTTAGTTTGTATAAGTTGTATTTTGGAGAATGTTCTGTACACAGTTAATGTACTTTGGCTTAGGGTTTATCTTATTCTGTCACTTTCAAACTGATCTGCTGACCTTAGTGCTCATTAGGTCACTTTTATCATCTTTTGGAGTTAAAAGGCAACATCTGGTCAGTTTTTCTATACAGACTTTTGCTAGCTGCCTTACAATTGTTATTGCTTTTATTTTCGGTAGGATATCATTTACCTAAGTAGACTTTATATCTTTATTCTGAATTAGCACTGTTAGATTCAGTTGTGTTACTTCCTCACTGAACGTTATCTAAGGTAAACATTATATAGTTTTGACATAGCGATATTAGGTCATATTTTTGTTAGATCTAACAAAGATTTTATGTTGACTGTTATGGCTTTTACTTGTGTTTATTCCACTATACTGATTTTATAGCAATCTGTAGCTTGCAAGGTTAAGACATCTACCTATCAGTGAGTCATCTTACATCATACCACGTTTATTATTACTTATGTCTATAATATACAACCATGCTATTAGAGTTTATCGCTCTCTGTCTACCTTCTTGTATGCCTCCTTTTCCCTCTCTCTCCTTTCTCTTTTCTTCCTTTCGTATTTATTATAGTTACATTACTATTTTAATCTTACCTAGTGCTGTTTATATGCTGTTATACGCACATATGAATAATAATGGGTATTGACGCATATTTGTTATTTTTCTTCTTTCTTCTTTTCCTAAAACTTGGCCACTGTCCACTCACATACTACATCTTATCTCCCTAGTTGAAATAACCCTTGAATTGTATATATTGTCTCTCTTGATAGACCATCTAATGAGCTTCAGCCAACGTCATAGATTCCCTATCCCCTTAATAATAAACATAAGTCTACCAGTTCTATTCTTACTTTTTCTATCCTGCTGCTTTTAGTGGTGGCTCTTAGTTGCATTGTAATAGGGTTCTAGAATGATCTATTTTTGGATGACGATTGTTATGTATATATGTATAGTATCATTGTTTGTATCATTTGTCTCTCTCAGGTTATTAATTGTGATAGTTGCTTATATTGTGCTTCTATTGCTAGTTAAAAAGCTATCTTATTCTTACCTTTGTTTTTGTACTTCTTCATTTAAGGGGTTGGGGTGGTTAGGCACCGGGTTGTATTCGAAGGAGTACTGTGCTACCCTTGCTGTTGTTAGTTTATATTCAGACATTGGAAGATTGAAGTGGATCTCCATCACCTTTCTAAACCCAGTTTTACACGTCACCTCCTCCCCTCATGTGGTTCTGATACCTTATCAGAGAAAAAGGATTAATCAAGCCTCATACCTATTGATCTCTATCAGTTAGTTAATATGGCTTGGTTCATTGATTCGTGGAACATAAGAGGCCTACAAAATAAAGCTAAAAAATCTCTTCTATTACATCTGTTGTTTAAATCACAGGCTAATATTTGTTTTTTACAAGAAACGCATATGCTTAAGGAAGATTGGACGAAAGAAACTAAAAGAAAATGGATAAGATCTATTATAGCTGTGGGTGATAGCTCTAACTCAAAGGGAGTGGCCATTATAATTAAAGATTTTCAGGGGGTAATCACAGATGTAAACTCAGACAAAAATGGTAGATGGTGTTATTTCACATCTCATTTCCCTAACTTTGTTAAACCAATCCTTTTTCTTAATGTTTATGGTCCATGTTCACAACAAGTCTTTATAATGGAGATCTATAACATTCTTTGTACGGTCCAAGATCACCAATTTATTCTAGGTGGTGACTTTAACGCTGTCATAGATCTTAGCATAGATCTCACCAGTAACTCTCCCTCATATAATTTCCAAACCTCTTTAGCTTCAGGGGAATTGATATCTGACTTCAACCTTATTGATCCTATTTCATTCAGTGAGTTCTCAACTAAAGATAAATTATACACATACTATTCGAAATGCTACAACACTTGGTCGCGGTTAGATTTCTTCTTAATCTCTGAATCCCTGAATCCCTGTCTAATTTTAAGTTAAAAACCTAGGTTCTGCAGTGAAGTTTATCTGATCATGCAAGAATTTCCCTCAAGATTTTATACACATCAAAGACGCCTTTGACTCCCTTTTACAGCAACTGGACACTAAATAACAACCTGCTGCATAACAAGGACATAATTCAAGAAACTAATGAGATTCTAACAGACTTCAGCTCCAATCTTGAGCTCTCACAAATCCCCCTAGACATCCAATGGGCGGCCTGTAAAGCCAAACTGAGAGGTTTATTGATCAACAAGGCCTCTTTCTATAAAAAGCTTTACAAAAAGAAGGAAGCCAATCTGATCTCAAAACTTTCCGACTTAGAAAAGAAACAAAGATCAAGCCCAGACCCTGGCTTAGATAAATTCATCAGTGGTACTCTAAAAGAATTACTAGAACTTCATCAACGAAACTACTCCCTGCTAGAATAAAAACTTATTGCAACATATTCAGAGTGGGCGCAAATTCCATCTAAAACTCTAGCAAGAATAATAAAAAACAATCAATGTACTCCCAGAATCTCTATATTACAGTACCAGAACAAAATTTATAAATCTGACTCAGAAATAATTCAGCTGTTTCATTCCCTTTACTCAGACATTTATGGCAGGAAGGACGATATCTCTCCTAACTCGGATATGGTGAATTTTCTGAATACTATTAACTTCCCCTCCCTGAATGAAAATCAAAGATCCCTGCTTTCTGCTCCGCTGAATCTTCAAGAAATCCAAGATGTCATTACCAACCTCAAACTAGGCAAATCCCCAGGCCCTGACGGGTTCATTTCTGATTTCTTTAGAGCCTTTAATCTAACAATCTCCCATATTCTTTTAAAGGTATTCAACTTCATTATAAAGAATGGAATTTCTGACTTACATTGGAATACCTGGAAAACTATTCTGATTTTGAAAAATGAGCAAGACATAGCCGATCTCCACAACTACAGACCCATCTTTTTAATAAACGTTGACATAAAATTCTTATCGACTATTCTGGACAACAGACTTAAAAAAATTATGCCTTCTTTAATTTCCCCTGACCAGGCAGGCTTTATGAGTCATAGACACACTTGGGATAATACCCTAACCCTCGACTCCCTAATGCAATTTACAAAAAAAGATAAAAACCCGATTTATGCATTAACCCTAGATGCTTCTAAAGCCTTCAACAGAGTTAATTGGGATTTTCTGTTCCTAACCATATCTCACTTTAATATACCCAGTGATTTTTCTGATATGATTAAAGTACTATATAAAAACTCCTCCACTTATCTTTATGTAAATAAAAATATATCTAAGCTAATTAGGATTACGAATGGAATAAGACAAGGCTGCCCATTATCCCCCTTTCTTTTCAACATCTTCATTGAACCATTCTTCCTTTATATTTCTCAGAACTCTTACCACTCGATCCCCAAAGTTCTAAATACTAATATAATGTTTTCTGCTTTTGCAGACAACCTCAACTTATATTTTCAATATCCCAACACTGACCTGTGTAAAGTCATAAACACTATTAATAAATTCTCAAAGGCTTCAGGATATCAGATCAACCATAAGAATCACACATTTTCCTATTAATCCTGTAAGTCATAAAGCTAACTACTTTCCGGACTCTCCCTTTCAGACAACTTTCAACATTAGTTATCTTGGTATACACTTTGAACACAACCAAGCTTCCATGTTCCAAAATAACCTACTCAGAACATGGTCTAAAATATTACAGGACCTCCATAGATGGGAACTCATGAATCTGTCTCTTCTATCCAAAACTGCGATAGTGAAAATGAATGTCTTATCTAGACTCCTTTACCAGTTTAGCGCCTCAAATCATATGGTATCTAATACTCTATTCTTTAAAATGAAGAATTAGCCAAATTTATTTGGTTTCCTAAATCAGTTAGGATATCGTACTCTAAGTTAGCATGCCCAAAGATAAAGGACGGTCTAGGGTTACCAAATTTTCAACTTTGTTATACGATAATTTGTGCAAATAGAATTTTGTCTATTTCTAAACTTAATCAAGGAGATTACAACTCTTCCCCTACTTGGATGAAAATATGGTACCAACACATTATCGCCAATAAAATTAACCCCAAAGCCCTTCCCTTTCTTTCTCTGGATGTTATTAACTCCAAATTATCCAACACCCTAAAACATAAAATTAGGTTATTCCAAAGTGTGATAAAAACCATCAACCTTGATAAAGCCCTTCCTTTACTTCAACCTCTTCATTTAAATCCCAATATCAAGATCAATAATTTGATGATTAATCTCTCGGACTTTCCTCTCATTAAGGATATTATGGTTTGGGACATTCTCAAATATAAAGACAAAACACTCTCTGCTTTACGACTAATTCTTAAAGTCAATAATAAATACACGGTTATTCTCCGGCAATTAAGAGAATTAATCTCATCAAAATTTGCTTATCTTCTGGCCAACTGTCAGGATATCACCAAACTCTGGGAGATTATATCTGCGGTTTCGAGTTCAGAGAAAATGCTCTCCAGATCGTATAACCTTTTGAACTCTATAATACATAACTCGGTCTGCCTTTTCTCCAGTTATTGGGACAATCAAGGAACCTTTTTTACGTAGGAACAAAAATTATCTGCTATAAAAACTACCTTAGAATTATCCCCATTTAAAAAACTCGTTTACACACAATTAATGATCAATAATAACTCGTATTATACGCCTTCTGTGCTCAATAGGTTTGACCCCAAGACTACCCCCTCCTGTACGTATAGTTCCTTCCCAAAAGCAGACCTTCTTCACATAGTCTGGTTCTGCAAATATACCCACAAACTTTGGTCTTCATTAAAAGTACGCCTCGAGAAAATGGGTTACCACAAGTCTACCCTTTCCTGGGAAACAGCGATCCTTCACATCCCCATCATAAAGCTTTCTAAGTTAAAACTTCATGTACTAATCATTCTTTGCTCTCTTATTAAATTTTATATCACTAAAAATTGGATGGACTGCACCAAACTTTGCTGGAATAACTTTAAGGAGATGGCTTTTAAATATATTTCGGCGCAAAAGCTTATCACAAAAGGACCTAGGAAAAAAGCCTACTTTGAAAAAGTTTGGAAAAGTTTATTCAACCCAATTCTTTGTGATTAATCTAGCTCACAGCTCCTGTCTCAGATTATGGTATAGATCCCACTTTAAGTTTAACACGGAGATCCACTGATATCCCTTATAACTTCAACTTTCCTCTTCTAATGCATTTTTCTATAAGGTAGCACATTAGTTTGTAAATATTGTACATAATTTAGTGTGTTTTATAGGTTTAGGTTGTAGTATGTTTGCCTGCATATTCATGCTTTCATACAATGTTCATCCATTCATTCACGTGAAATACATAAAAAGTTATTTGAAAAAAAAAATGCCAAAAAAAAGAAAGAAATTTCCACTTAACCATTTGGAAATTCACTTTGTTCTTTTGATTAACATAAACCTCAGAAAAGACTGAACATATATTATTTTGTGTCAATTTCTCCCTTTTCTCTGAGTTTATATAATATCAAAATTAGCATATACTGAGATTGTGTGTCCAGGTCCCTCTCCCATAACAAACTAGGCTGTATAAATTAACTGTATAGTTGTTTGGAGAAGAAAGGTATCTCTGTAGGTTGAAAACAATAGGGAAATCTTGCAACACACAGTATTAAAAAAACATTTAGAGACTGTCCAGTTCATGAAGTTGGTATCAGCAGATTAAATTCTAGAAAATATCACTCATTGAAGGGTAACTTTGCTTGTACATATCCATAATACATGATGTCATATGGATAGGGACACAGCTCATCACATAACTTGTTCCGTTCCTGAAATTCTGGATATTATGCTCATTCACTATTTTTCCATCTACAAAGAATAAAATATATACCACATGTTCACTTCTTGTTTGTTAATCTCTCTCTCTCTATATATAATTTATATATATATATATATATATATATATATATATATATATATATATATATATATATATTCTCTCTCTCTCTGTATATATATATATATATATATATATATATATATATATATATATATATATATATATATATATATATATATATATATATATGTACACGTATCTAGGACTATTGTACGAAAGTTCAATAGTCCGAATCCACTATCACCGAACACACTAACGAAAGCGCTTTCATTAAAGTGCGTTAAAAAAATAAAATAAAATAAATAAATCTACTTTTATGCAGGGGGACCCCCCCCTACTTTAATATCCTCACTCTGAGATCGCACTACAGTGAGTTAAAGGGAATATTCCCTTAACCACACAGTAGTACAATCTCCGCAACCGTCATTCCCCCACGACTCCCTCTAGCTGCAGGCATACTTCCACGAAAGTGCTTTTTCGGTAAAAAGCACTTTCACAGAAGTATACCCGGCTGTTTGTGCTTCGGTGAAAAGTTCCTTTAGAGATCAGTACCGATCCCATGTACACATATATAGAAGCTTAATATGGTTCTCACCATTTAGAAGAGTAAAAGTAATTTAAACATATCCAAAAAAGTGGATAAAAGATCATAATCGTATTGTAAACAAATAATGTCTATAGCAGAGTTAAACAGAGATCTTTCTATTTATTTAAGGTTATTAACTGTGGTAGAACAGTAATAAATATGAACCAATTACTACCAGAGTTTGGGCATTAAACAGAATCACACTAAACAGAAAGAAATGCAGTACAGAGAAGAGTAGGTAAAACTAAAGATGATGAAATTATACGCTAAATTTCCATACCTACAAGCCTCCAATAGTGTACCCAAAGGCTCTGTTCTTGGTCCCCTCCTATTTAATTTCTTTAACAATGATCTCTGTACCTCCTTAGGTCCAGCTTCTGGCATACAATCTGTTGAGGAGTCTGTGCTTATATGTGCATCCAATAAACATGCCTCAACTCCTCCATATCATGCAAGAAGCTTTTTCCACATTTGAGAAATGGCTTCATAATGGCCAGCTACTACTCAACCCTAAACAAAGTTACTGCTATTTTCCCCCAAATAACATATTTCTTATAAACTGAATTTCAAAATCCCTTCACTAAACCAAATTGAAATTAAAGTAGTCTCCCATACAAAACTTCTTGGAACTTCTGGATACTGGCCAAGGCTGCCACCCCTATAGTGCCTTTTGTAGGCTGTGTTCCAAAGACCAAATTACCTCCGCAACGGCTACAAACAAATTTCATCTGAGGGTCATGCTGCTCAATGCTAGAAGTCTAAATCTCAAAATGCACTTGCTCAAAGCACTCCTTAAAATGGTGAACATCGACATTTGTGCTGTAACAGAGACCCGATTCAAAGAAGCAGAAAGCACCCCTGCACTATCAGGCTATAACTCATTCCACACCTTACTGCCCCAGAACTTGGACTGAAGCTCCAAAGGTGGTGGTGTTTCCATATTCATAAAGGATGCACACACCTCCAGACTGGTAGTCCAATATAACGCATCAGAGATATTTCAGGTGCAGATAGCATCGGTTAAGACAGTGATTCAGGTCATCGCCTGCTATAGGTCCCCAACCATGTCCCAAGACTCACACTCCACGTTTCTAAGCACCCTGGAGAATATTAGGGTCCAACCTAACACTGTCATACTGGGTGACTTCAACTACCCCTCCATTAACTGGTAAAACTACTCATGTACCAGTACACTTGCCCAACATTTCCTGGAATTCATTAATTCCAGTGTCCTGGACCAACTCGTTCTTACCCCCACTAGAGGTAGCAACATCCTAGACCTGGTCATTACTAACATGGGCAACCATTGCTCTACACCAATAGTCAACTCCTATCTGGTTAGATCCAGCCACAAACTAATCACCTTGGAAATCCACATCCCTCCCACCCCCACCCCCCCACAAAGGTAACCACCATGAAAAACTTCTCTAAGATTAACTTTGGGCTCCAAAAAACAGAGGTGGCTAACTTCATAGCACCATGCAGATGGAGAATAGTTGCATGACTGCTGAATCATACACCAATGCACTGTACGAACATGTACACAAATGCATGGATCTCACCATACCCAACAGAAACATGACACTCTCCTGCAAAAAATGAAGCCAATCTGGTGGTTCCCTACCATAAACAAACTCAACAACAGAAGAAAGAAACTGAAAGTCCCAAGTCTGGAAAAACTCCCACATTAGCCTCAACAAAAAGTTGAGATCCCTCATCAAATCCTCTAAAGCTAGCTATTAAAACAGAATTGCAGCAGATAGCAAAAACAACCACAAGGCCTTCTATAGTTATGTAAAAAATCTCCACGTCAATACCCAAATTTGCTCTGAGCTACTGCACAATGGTACCTCCTATACAGAGCCAACAGATATTGCCAATATAATGGCTGACACAGTCAGTGCCAACTTTATCCCTCTGCCCCCCAAAGGGCCAATCACAATACCAGTAGATTGAGAGGCACCCAGTATTACTGCTTCACAGGTTAAAACAGCACTGTCTAAGGCCAAGAATACAGCTACTATGGGACCTGACAATATCCCTGGCTGTGTTCTACATGAACTACAGAGTGAACTGGCAACACACGTGTGCTCTGTTCAATCATACCCTCACCTCGAGCTTTGTCCCTACCAAATGTCACACTGCTACAGTCATCACTCTCCACAAAGGAGGAGCGACTGCAGACCCTGGGAACTATCGCCCCATTAGCCTGAGGAGTCTAATATGCAAAGCTATGGAACACATCATCATGGACCTAATAAACAAGGATATAGAGAATCTCCAAACTCTGGATCCCACACAGTCTGGTTTTGTGAAGGGTAGATCATGCCTGCTCATCCTGGTCGACCTCTTTGAGTCTATCACCAGAGCTGTGGATGAAGGCAAGGTGGTTCATACAGCCTACCTTGATCTGGCCAAGGCCTTTGATACCATTCCACACTCAAGAATCATAGAAAAACTCACTAAGCTAGGCATCAACCCCTATAATCAATAGGGGTTTTGCAAACTGGCTCACAGATAGAACCCACAGTGTAAAAGTAGCCGACTCCTTCAGACTGCTGACCAGTCATGAGTGGAGTCCCACAGGGGTCAGTCATGGGTCCTCTCCTGTTTGCCATCTATTTCTCTGAAATCCAGGCCAACACGAGGGACTCTGGCTGACAAAGTTCACAGACGATTGCAAGTTGGGAGTTATTAACTCCCCAAGTGATGCTGACATCCAGCAGAAAGGCCTCACGGAGACCAATAACTGGTGTCAGAACCACAGCCTTAAGCGCAATGCCAAAAAATGCATCATCCCCTTTAGGAAAAACTCAGTTCCCATGAATTACCACATCAATGGTAGTCCTCTGACCACAAAAGGTGTTATAAGAGATCCAGGAACACAGGTTGACAGCGGTGGACTATTGAGGATAAGAAAAAAATTGTGTATTATTATTATTATGCAAAAAGCCCAGAATTTCCAGACACAAGATATACAAAACAATTGAGAGAAATTAGAGGAAAGAAAAATACTTCCGCAAGAAAAACTGTCAGAAGCTTCAAATGAAAATTTTTGTTCATTAATACAACAGATTTGTGAGAAACAGTATATAGACCAAGAAATCTTGATCTTCTTGGAAAAAGAAGCATCTGAGGAAGTGCAAAAATATAAACAACAAAACAAAGAGATATTTGAAAAGTATAAAAAAGAAATATGGACATGAGAAAGAAAGAGACTTGATATGGTGAAATATTTATGCAAAGGAGAAAGCCAAATTAATCAATGTAAAGAAGGCAGCCCCAAAGATAGTCAAAGAGAAATACAGGCAAAGGCATCCAGAAATGGAAAATTTCACAATAAAAAAAATAATATCACAAAGATGGAATTTAGACAAGAAGATTAGTAAAGCAGAAGTTAAAAAAAGAAGTTGTGGAGTGCCTGCTAAGTGAAGGATTTGATGCAGAAGGTCTAACACAGGTTACATCACAGCACAATGGAGTGAGTCCCCAAAGCAGAGAGAAACAGGAAGATCAGGAAACATCTGAAGAACCAATATGGACATGGGAAAGAAAAAGAGATTTAATATGGTGTAATGTTTATGCAAAGGAGAAAGCAAAACTAATAAATACAAAAAGAGCAGCACCAAAGTTGTTTGAAGAAAAATACAAAGGAATTAGGACATGGGAAAACTTTACAATACAAAAAATAAGAAGACAAAGAGGAAAATGAGATTAGTAATGGAGAAGTTAAAGAAATAGAAACTGAGCTTATGGAGTACCTGCAAAGTGAAGGATTTAGTGTAGAAAACCTAATTTAGAAAGCACCACAACAGGATAGAGTAATGGACATCCAAATTAAGGGGAAACCAGTGGAACAGGAAGCAACTGGTCAGGTTCCAGATTAAGATAATTTGGAGCCTTCCACAGGAAATCAGTATAAATGTTCACTTGAAGCTGGACAGCAAGAGAATGAGCAGGAAACTGTGTTGCAGTCAACGTTGAGGAGTGATAGGCCAGCGAGTTCCCATATGATGGGGTAATGGACAGCACAGGATGAAATTGATGAGACTGTCACAGGAAGATGCTATAGAATCTTCTATAGAATGCCCACAGGAATTGGAAAACAAGGGATGAGCCCTCAGTTTGGAAGAAAATGAGCTAAGAGAATTTCTTGATTTAATAGACATGGACAGATATATCAAGATCAATGAAAATATAGACTGCAGAAGGTTAATAAAACCCAAAAAAGTCAGAAGTCTGATAAAACAAATGAACACAATAATTAGGATTGTTCATAGAGATCCATGCAATATAAGTAAATGGGGTATATTACTGTGCAGCTAAAATAATAACTGATAACGTTCTACCACAAGAACACAGGGTAGTGAGGGAAAGGAAGGGGAGAAATCAAATACCATCATGGAAATATTGAATGGAGAAAATTATAAAGCAATTAAGACAAGAAGTGTCACTGTTAGAAGACTATAGAAGAGGGAACAGATCAACAAAAATACTAAGATAGATAGATGCGATAAAAGTAATGCACAATGTAAGAACAGACCAGGATCTATCATGCACCATCACAAATAACAAACTAAAAATTTCAGCACAGGTGGAAACACTTAGAAGATACGAAGATAAATATAGATAAATATAAAGGAAAAGTGCAAAATAAGCAATTTATTGAGGACCCAAAATGGTTTTGCAGAGAACTGGGAAATAAGGTAAAAAGAATTGAAAGACAGCCAAAAAAAAGAAGAAATAGATACATTTTGGAGAAGTAACTATGAAGATCCTGTGGAATATAACAAAGATGCTAAATAGATAAAAGAAGTTAAAGAAAGAATAAGAAGTTTAAAGGTGCAGGATATGAAATGGGATGAAGTAACAGCTAGGGAGACTGAAACAAAGTTAAGAAAAGCCTCTAATTGGAAAACCCCAGGCCCAGACGCAGTACCCAACTTCTGGTTAAAAGTATTAACATCTTTGCACGATGATTTAGCCATGAGCAAGAACTATTTATATGTGCATCCAGAACAGACACCAACCAGACTAACAAAAGGAAAAACAATGCTCCTACTTGAGAGTGAACCTGCAAGCTACCTTAAAAATTATAGACCAATAACTGGCCTTCCAATGACATATAAACTATACACTGGAATTGATGCCGACAGAGTTTATAGTTATTTAGAAGACAACTCAAAAGGGTAATAAAAGAAAGTCATGTGGAAAAAAGGATCATTTGTTGTTAAATAAAGTCATAGTGGAGAACTGTAAAAAGGGGAAGCATCTAAGTATGGCCTGGATTGACTACAAAAAAGCACTTGATAGTATCCCTCATTCATGGATAAAAGTCTGTTTCAAAATGTATAAGATACACCCATACTGATCGATTACATGACAGTGACCATGACACAGTGGTAGACCACTTTGCAATTAAGCCATGATAAAGGACAAATTGTTATCCCAGGAATAAAAATTCAAAGGGGGATATTCCAGGGTGATTCTCTGTCACAGTTATTATTCTGCCTTGCCCTTAAATCCATTAAGCTGTTTACTCAACAGCTTAGGCCATGGCTATAATCTGGCTCCTAGAAAACAAAAAATGTAAAGACTTCTCACCTTCTCTTTATCGAGGATTTAAAACTGTATTTCTCATCAGATGAGGAACTGAAAGCACAACTGCAAGTTGTCAAAACTTTTCAGATGATATGTCATTTGGTCTTGATAAATGTGTAAACGCAACCTTTAAAGCAGTAAAACTGCAACACCAGGAAAACATCGGTTTTGGATAAGAATGTGATATAAAAGAACTTGAGCAAGAAGAAGTGTATAAATATTTGGGAATTGATGAAGGATCAACAATAAAACTTGAACAAATGTGAATAAAACATAGTAAAGGAATACTTCAGAAGACTTAAATTAATCCTGAAAACAACACTGACATCTAGGAACAAAATTCAGGCTATAAACCAATTTGCTCTTCCTGTCCTAACTTACAATTTTGGAGTGATTGACTGGCCGTAAAACTTGCTGGATAGATTAGATAGGAAACCAAGAAGGATGCTTCATGGTCCCCAAATGATTTATAAAAATCAGTGCATACCAAGATTATATATTCCTCATTCCAAAGGATCTGCAGTTGTGGGACTCTACACAGGTCTGCTTTCCTCACAAGACCCAAATGCAGTGAAAGCTTTGAAACATTAATCTATTAGAAGCTTATCAGTGTGAAGCAGGAATGGAAATCAAACCAGAAGCAAATAAATATCAGGCAGCAACTGAATGTGCCAAAAAACAAAAGAAAGAATATAAGGTGAAGGATCAGATGAGATGGCAAGAAATGTGGAAAAAGCATAAATATAGTTGCAAGTATAGAAAACTTCTGGAAGAACCTCATGTTGATCAGGAATGAACACAGGAATGGTTAAGGAGAGGCAAATTCAAACCAAGAGGTTAAAAGTTAATGTTGGTGGCCCAAGATAGTGGGCTGTGTACACATTGGTTTATAAAGTCCATTGAACATGTGGGAGAAACAGACAACTGTAGGTTTTATAAAACCGAATTGGAAACAGTTGCACACCTCTTTGCTGGTTGCAACATACTAATGGCAGAAGGACTGTATACTGAAAGGCATAATAATGTGGCGAGACTGTTGCACTGGGATTGTGCAAACATTATGGTATTGAAGTGGCCGAAAAACGCTGGAAACATGAGCCACAAAACATCATAGAAAATGAAGAAGTCTGCATCACATGGGATCATCCATTACCAACAGTTCAAAAGATATATGCTAGAAAACCAGATATAGTGGTCCAAGAAAAGAAGACAAGAGTAGCATTGATCATTGAAATTGCCACAACCAGTGACTACAATGTCTTGCATACAGAGACACAAAGTCATAAAAATATCAGGATCTGCATGCAGAAATGAGAGCAATGTGGAAGAAAGATACCCAGACAGTTCCAACAGCAATAGGAGAAATGTGTCTTATAAAAATGAATTTTCAGTCATATTTAGATATCTTACCAATACACATAACTCCATACGAACTGCAGAAGGAGTCATTACTGGCCACGTTGCGAGTGCTGTGAAGAGCACTATTAGCTGACATCAAAGATTGAAACAATAGTATGGGGTCCATTCCCGTCATGGTATTAGAAACCCAAAATACTTGGAGAAATTAAAAAAGCATTGAATATAGTGGTCCAAGAAAAGAAGACAAAAGTAGCACTGATCTTTGAAATTGCTACACCCAGTGACTACAATGTCTTAACGTACAGACAGACACAAAGTCATAAAATATCAGGATCTGCAGGCAGAAACGAGAGCAATGTGAGAGATACCCAGACAGTTCGAATAGTAGTAGGAGCAATGGGTGTCTCATAAAAAAGAATCCACAATTATATCTAGATATGTTACCAATCCATGTAACCCCATACAAATTGCAGGAGGAGTCATTATTGGGAACATTGCGGGTGATGCAAAGAGGACTTTTGACTGATATCAAAGACTCAAACAATACTAATTTCATGAATTTCAATCGTACTTAGACTTAGGAATGGGGTCCATTCCATGTCATGGTATTAGCAACCTAAAAGATTTAGAGAAAATAGCATTGAAACAATATGAATTTCATGAAATTTAATCATACTTTGGCTTAGAAATGGGGTACATTCCTGTCATCTATTAGAAACTCAAAAGATTTGGAGAAATTAGAAAAGGCGTAAAAACTTCCTTGGCAACACCAGCAGAACCACTCTGGTCTCTACCTACCTTCTACCATTTCTCTTATACAGTGCACTCATCCTAACTAACCTTCAGACTACTGTTAAAAATAAAATCGGAAGCATTCTATAATCAAGGTGCAAAATTTGCCACTAAAAAAACAGTACTGCAGCCATCACTGTATCGCCTTTAAGGCTTTGAATTGGCTCATATTGCCTTATGACTTAGAATATACACAGCTTATTTCCATACACAACGTTATTGATAAAGGTTATGACTGCCCTGCTTTTACTTCTATTCTCCATGTCTATCACCCTAATAGACTACTTTGATCTAATGAACATCTTCTCAGCAGATATAAACCCTACAAATCCTCTGCCCAAAGTCTCTACTTGTACTCTGTCACTAAAAATAGAATTGTACCCCTTTGCAAATTTGACCTACCTCTAACCTCTCCAACTTCAAACTGGTATTGAAAGACTGCCTCATTAAAAGCTGGCGTTGTACCTGTACTACCCCAGGCTGAACTAGTTCCCCCATTCTTGTACCACCAGAATACTTTGACTACTTTCAGTACAAAGGTATTAGCAAAATCTATTTCTTAGGCAAAGATCAAATACATTTTTACCTAGGCTATCTTCTGGGCTCATCTCTATTACAAAATGTGCACTTAAGCCTGTTTAAAGTTATCTCCGTGAACTGCAACTTGTGAATACTTTATCTACTGACAACATTTTTTTTGTTTTCAGCTTGTTCTAACTGTCCACATATTTGTACTATAACAATGTATGAACTGAAGCTGAATTACTTAGTTTATATGTCATTCTTCTGTATTAAGCTTTATAATAAATTTATTTAACTGTAACCCTGTGTCAATGTGAAGGTGTTCAACCCAGGTCTCAACTGAAAATGGGACATTATTCCAATCATACTTTCCAGGTAAACAAATGTGAAATAAATAAAAATAAAATAAATAGATGCATACATTAAAAGATATATTCTCATAACAGACTGATGGGTAAGAGGGATGCAGGTTGTTGAAAATGATGATTAAAGACAATCAGATATCAGTAGAAGGAAATGTAAAGCATGTGAGAAAAGGAAGAGAAGGAGTAACTGGGGGTAACTGGGATAAGGGTGGTAGGAAAAGTGCTTAGTTTAGATTGACTGCATCAATGGATATGGTCAAAGAAGAGGTCATAATGTGGGACAAGTGTTTGGTTGCTAGACATTCCCAATTAGGTACCTACGGTAAACATTCTCCCACACTACTCTGAGTTGGCAGAGTCAACTACCTTTTTATACAGTTGCATATATTCAACTTTATCTTTTACATATTTGAAGTTGGTTGTTTTCCAGTTTTTCAGGTTCAGACTGGATGCTCTGTTTAACTTATTTCTAAATTCCTAGAATTCCTAAAGTCCTAAACTGTCACGTGCTAAATATAAAGACATATTAATTGGACGGTCATTTGTACATTTGCCATTGCTGAAGATAGGGTCTTAGCTACCTAGACAACAGGGGGGGGGGCTAAGTTGACAGTCTCCTTGTGATTACAGATGAATTTTGGTGCCATCTTATTATTAGGCGTAATTCAAAACTTACAATAGGCTATCCCTGTATGTGAAGCTCCAATGCGATCTTCAGTGATGAGAGTCCTTATCATTAATCATAGGGCTAACTAAAATTGCCAGTAGTGCTTCCTTAATCAGCAAGCCATTCTATGTTGCTGTAATTTGTGAATAGAGGACATGGAGTGTGGTGTGTCTCCACCATGGGAAACGCTATTGGTTACACATTTGAGCTCTGCTTGACTATCCCCTTGAGTTAGGTTGCTTGATGGAGTTTCACAGATTCTAACTGGGTTCCTATGGTAATCATTGGAATTGGCCAACTTCACTCTCTTTCTACAAAGTCATATCAAATTAAATTTTATTATTCCTAGGGACGTTTCCCATGGATTCCTTACCGGTGCCAAATTCCATTGTTATTTAACTACCTTAGAAACATACTCGGCATTAAAAAAATAACTTAGGGCTATACCTTCTTCCCAGAAATATACTCCACTTTAAAAACCTACTTAAAAGTATACCATGTTCCCAGTGTTTTCGTTAAAGCTTCCTCAGATCCGCCTAGTGGAAAAAAAGTAAGGAACTAAAGTTAGTTCGACTCTGATTGAAAATGAACCTCACACTGCCTATAAACACTTTTAGCCATACTAGTAATGGGAAACAGATAAGGAAGTGAGATGAGATGAAATAACATCAACAATGTAACAACGTAACAGAAATAAAAAAAAACACTCCATGCTACATTTTCCTCAGTCCTCCAATCACAGAGACATGATAGTTCTTGCAGAAGGAAGCATAAGAGGTGATTTAACTTCACTGAACCAGCAATCATTATTTGTGGTTTAAACCCAATAATATATCTATATATAAAAAAACTGAGTAACCACCCCACTAATGGATGCTCCAGTCACAAGGACACTAGAAGACAGCCCCCTTTTGGTTGAATTAGCTAAGCCATAGCCATTCACATGCACAGGATAAGGTATGGACTTTGTACCAATTAAATTAGTTATAAATTATCCCACTGAATATGAAACCTTTTAGTAATAAGTCATGCAGCACTTATCTGCCTTTTTTATGTTTTGGAAATGCCTTCTTCTTAATAAAGGGTATACATTAATTTGTGCGAAGTCACATTTCCAAATGGCCGTATACACGAAACATTTAGCCGAATTCCATTATGACGATGTCCCGAAATGTAAGAATATCAAACTTCAACATTACCGATAGCTCCACCGCCGAAACGAGTGCTACCATGGGTCAAAAAGGGGGAAAGATTTTGTAATTCAGCAATTTGTTTTTGAATTTCGTGGTTCGCAGTTTGCGGAAGCAGCGTCGCAGATGTGGCCACCGAACTTTTGAAGGTAAACCTAATAAAGTCTAAGTTTGCTGGACTACAAAAGGACGGTCAGTGTTTTACTTCTGGAATGTTAGGTTTGTGTGAACTAATTTGCGAGACAGGCTCTCTATTATTGATACAAGAATATTCTATCCACAGCTTGGAAACTTGGTCAGCTCAAATAGCTAAACAATCTACCCTTTTGATGGTATGCAATTACTATGTTTGCTCTGATGCATACCAAAGCAGAGTTAGCTCATGTCATGCTAAACCTTCTGTGATTTGAATACCTCCACCAATTATTTTAGCACAAAAATCACTAAGTGACTGGATTCTATACAATAGATGTGGTTTATCTGTAGCCGGACTGACAATGACCACAGAAAATTCTTTTTTTTTTTTTTTTTTTTTAATGAATGTTAACCTTGAAACAAGGTAAAAGGGTACTTTTGCATATAAAAGTTGCTCAGCATAGAAAACTCTCTGAAAGCAGCAGTATCTTACATATACATTTTTACCTGATTAGCAAAGAGAAAGAACATTTTCAAATCTATCACACAAATGTGATTAATTTTAAAACAAAACATGACAGTATGCAAGTGCCAACAAAATAACTGTCGGCCCTACATACATCCCTTGTATTTTTTTTTCTGAAAAAGAGTCTGGACCTTGCCATACCTGGAAGCATTATGATTTTTTGAGCAGTTTAAAATGACTTCAGGATTACAATTTAACGGATTTAAAACTGTACAAGTTAGGGCTGGAAGGAAAACTATACATGAAGATAAAAGTGTTAGAAATTTGGAGACTAAGTATTTGAGGCTGGTAATGATTGAAACAGACCAATATACCTCTGAGAGAAATTATCTTGATGTCAGTCATCAAATTCGGGCATTTTTGGAGCAAAGGAGCATCAAGGTTTATACTGTGCTAGGGAGAATAACTTAAAAGGAAATGATTATGTTGTCACAGCTATTATATGTTACTATGCATTCCCTCATGTGTGAAAAATATAGATGGTTGGTAAGAGTTAGTCAAGGGCAGGGGGGTTTACAAAGGCAAGACATACTACCAAAAAGACTGAAAACTTTGTTTTTTATGCTTTGGTATCTGTGGTAAAAAGTATTTGGTCAGAAGATTTAATTTCTGGAAAGGACCACAAATATCTCAGAAGAGCTGAATATATGATAAAGGAGCTAGTGTCTCATTGAGGTTATTAAACAGAGAGTGATCTTTCGAGGGATACGTCACTAAAATCTGGATTCTGACATAACATAACATTAGAATTCAGAGGCAAGTAGTTTAATGGAAGAAACAGAAGAAGACAAAGTATAAATAAATAGAGTGGAAGATGTAATGTATTGTCATGACAATGGTTTCTTGGAATTCCTGGGCAGTCAAAGTTTTTTTTTTTTTTTTTTTTTTTTTTTTTTTTAAACTAATATAATTTGTCAAAAGGTGCAGGACTTCAATTTGAGCAACCAAAAGGAGGAATGCAATATAGGTTTAGGAACCTCAAGGAGACAGATGGACAGTCTGTAGAATCAGGGGTAGCAGATTTATTAAATACAACAACAACTCTGGGTCAAGCTCAGAAGATGACTTGTAGTTGGTTGTACAAGGTTTGGCAAGTTACCTGTATAGAAGACTGATGAGATGGGAAGATTAGTTGAAGATGGTTATTACAAAAGAGGACTGGGTCTGTACTAATAATATGAGCTGTATCTTACAAAACATTGTAGGGCTCTTGGAATCATCTCATGAGATGGTTGCACAGATGGTATACAATGCTGATGATGATAAATCAGATCACTGATTTTGGAAAGTGTCATTGTAGGAGATCTGCAAGCTTGGAGGCTGAGAACAAACACGTTCTGATCTTGCCAGCATATCCAGTTATGTTAGAATAAGGATATACATGAATGGGAAAATTTGGTGTCAAAAAGGTTCAGAGGAAATTGAAATTGTATGTGGCTTAGGTGTGGAAGACAATGGGTGGACCTGCTCTGAACAAAACAATTACCTTGCTAATGGATAAAGAGGAATAGTATGTGGTAGTAGATAAAGAAAACTCCAAAACACAAACTCAAGAAAGAACGATAAACTTCTGTAAACTCTACTCAAACTTTTCAGTCTCAAAATACACATGATGGAACTCAATTCATTGATGCCTGGGTAGTGACAAGCATCTAGTCTTAGTTGCCAAATTAATTCACAACATTCCAGAATCAAAGACTCAGGGCCCCCCCTATTATCTACAGGGACTTGATCTATAACTCGAAAGATAAAACTATGGGATGGATGGTCCCATTATGTGTCTTGCAAGGGCATTCTCTCCTTTACCTGTCCCTATAGCGTATATGTGTATATGCGTATATAACTCCAGGGTTATCCCACTATAGTCTATAAACGGGGACCCAATCTAAAACAGTTACTGTATTGGAAACTGAGGAAGGTAGGAAGTCTGTTAGGTATGTCTAAGTGTAACATGTGTCAGTATTGTAAACACACGGAGACAGGACACACCTTTAAGGTGAGAGGTAGGAGGTATAAAACAGGGGGTAAATTCAACTGTCAGAGTAAACAGGTGGTCTATCTAGCAAGGTGTTCCCACTGTCTGGTCTTCTATATTGGAAAGACCGACAGAAAATTGTGAGAATGAGTGTATGAACACATATACACTATAGGGAGAAGTAAAGGAGAGAAAGCCCTTGCGAGACACATAATGGACCATCCATCCCACAGTTTTACCTTTCGAGTTATAGATCAAGTCCCTATAGATAATAGTGGGGGCCCTGAGTCTTTGATTCTGGAACGTTGTGAATTAATTTGGCAACTAAGACTAGATGCTTGTCACTACCCAGGCATCAATGAATTGAGTTCCATCGTGTGTATTTTGAGACTGAAAAGTTTGCGTAGATAAATAATAACAATTTTCATACACACAGTTTCTTTTGCACAATGATGTGAGAGGATGATTATGCTTTTTTTAAAGTTTCTCATAAATTAATTTATTATATTAATTACAAATATTTATTATTTTTTATAGTAGAGTTTTTCATATTAAAACATTAGGACTATGTAATATTGTCTAAACATATGCATACACATGACTTTTATGGGTTTACCGATTTTTAATGTGTCATTTGATTTTTTTGTTTTTAATTTGTGATACATTTTGCTATGTCCACAAAGCAACGGGTTAAGTAAATTAAGCACATCGCTTTGTTTTATTTATTCACTCAATTTGTTGATGCTTAAATGTTTATAAAGTAGGACATATTCATTGAGTGGTTTGCTGTTGCTATCTGGCACTATGAAATTGTAACGTAAAGAATGTATCACTTTAAAAGTTTGTAAAGCTGGGAAGGGCTTGCGAGTGTTTCACTACGCAGGTGACCTTTCAATGCATGTCTAGCAATCATGTGACTAGGTGGAAGGGAATTTAAACCCCTGTTTCCTGTGCAGGCTTTTTTCTGAGGAAGTTGATTTATTCAATTCAACAAAAAGCTTTTTTATGTGCTTAAATTCTATGTTAAAGTATATTAAATGCACCTTGGATTTATTCGACTTGTATATGGTGTTGGTGTACTACTGGTCGGCTTGCCTGAGCGGATTCCATGTGTGTGAGTTTACAGAAGATTATCATTCTTTCTTGAGTTTGTGTCATTACCAGCTTGTTAAAGAATGGATTACTGTACATCAGTACACTGATTGGAGAACGAGCGTCTTCCAGCAGGGTATTTATGTACAAGTAATGCAGGGTGAAAAACGAGCCTGATTCTTCACGGCAGCATATCAAGCTGCCGTGAAGCTCGGACTGCTAGAGAACTAACTGCAGCCATTATTTTAACCTTGCTAATCAGCGCTTTGCCTGTTTAGTGAGTGTAAATAAAAAAACACAGAAAGAAGTGTTTGTGTGTGTGTGTGTGTGTGTGTGTGTGAGAGAGAGAGAGAGAGTGTGACAGAAACATCGAGAGAATGAGAGCGGTGTTGTGTGAGTGAATGCGTGTATGAATGCAGAAGTGGCTGTGTGTGTGAGAGAGAGAGAGAGAATGGGATGTCTGTAAAATTGTGTTTTACTTATTTCTTTTATTAAGTACTATATTATTTTTATATTGATTGTTGATGTAAAATACTTTCTCCAACACCATTAACATATACTACAGAAAGTTTGAAACATTAGACGGAGGAACTATTTTACATCAAAAATATACCAAAAAAGAATATAGTACTTAAAAAATAAGTAAAACATAACAATTTTACAGACAGTCCATTCTCTAAGTGCAATACTGCCCTCCAGGGTGTATGTTAATCTGTAATTAATGTCCTTCCATGGGTGTGGAGGCCCTCTGCCTGCAGCGTCGGGCCTCATATCACCCCTGGTTGGGCATTAATTACACATTAACACACACCCTGTCGGGCATTATTGCTTACTTATTTTGTAGCAAAAATAATCTGCACACCTGTGTCATTTTATGAAGTCAAATATGACCCTCATCTCCCATTCAGTAATGCTTTCTTTGACTATCCAAGGGATATATATGGCAAGGTGTTAGCAGTTCTTGCACAAACCTCCCTCTGCAGCTACAAGCTGACTTAACAGCATTGAGACCCACCATCCCTGGTGTAGACATGACTTTCTGGTCCCCAGCAGTCCTGATGAGAAAAGAGGGGTGCAAAGGGGGCTGGACTGATTGTGGCTCAAGGATATCACCATACACCCTGTTATGATTTCATTTAGTTCAGCACTCAGAAGCCCCTCCTAACTCTTGATAGTCATTTCAGCACTCTCCAGTAATGAATCCAGAATATTACAGGCATAATCCCTTCACTCTTGTCCTGAGCCTGATCTCTTTTCCCAAATTTAGCACTAACGTCTGCATGTGCCTCCTTGCTGTGCACCTTCCTGCTCATCTATGCAGTATTCCCAATCGCTTCTTTGGCGGACTACTGGCCCTCTGTTTCAAGGTGCTCACTTTGCACTTGCTTCCATTTTTCCCACTGCTACAAGCAAATCCTGTCTTGCGGGTCATACTCATTTCTCCTCATCTTATCAAGACAACAATCCACTTGAACCATCAGGGAATTCCGTGTGTTGATACTTGACTGCTTTGGACATCCTAAATAAAAGTAGTACCCCAGATATCTAATATCACTGAATTTATAAGTATTCACTCTCACAACCTCTCTCTGGCAACCCATTTGTCCTCTCCTCTACAAGCTGGTGTCAGTTTTCTTTAGTACTAACACCATGCAGATGTCAGTGGATAGAACTACTTACCCCACCCTTATCACCCATCAAATATTTCAGAAGATACCTAATATAATGAAAACTCTGCACAGACCACAGTTGTTATCTGCTTTATTTCCAACTCCTTTCGAAATTATGCCACCATTTAAAAAGCATGACTCTGCCTCTTGTTAGACACAGGTTGACTCCTTGTGCCTCCAGTATGTCAAGTATCTTGAAAACATGAAAGTTACCTTTACATGGGAACACAAACATGGGGGAGCAACAGCTTTACCACCATGCTCCAGCTTTAATCCACAGTCACACACCATCTGTTGAAGTTAAGTGCCAGATTTATTCTTATTCTCAAACAGTGGAAGTCAGGTTTAGCTACACATGATGAAAATGCCCTTTTGCTAATATGGGCATGCCAGGAAATCCTCCAACAAAATAAAATCATCCAATCGCATTAATTGTGCATGAATTCATTCACAGACAATACAAAGTCATTGCCTGCTTCTGTGATCTCAAAGATCTGTCCTATGCATGGGAGAGAGAATTATAAAATGCAAATGCCTGCTATGGCAGATCATACGGTGCATTGCATAGCAGAGTACCTGTTGACTTGTTAGCTCCAAATGCTTGCACATCAGCAACTTTTCCTGTCAACTATTTGATTCATATTTACATGAAGTATAATATTATAAATGGAGCAGATACTTCTGTGAGACTTCTCTTCCTGTCCCCAGCAGAGTTTTTGTTTAATTAGAATTCTTAAGAAATGCAGACACGTTACCACATGAGTTTCCCCAGAGGTGATCTTTCAGATACTGTGCTTATAACGAGCACTGTATTCTATAGCCTTCAATAATTTTTTTGCTCTGCAGCTGCAATAAATCTCTATACCTAGAATAACTCATAAGGTTTAGCAGTGCGAGGGAAGCTAATAATAAATATAGCATTAGAGCAACAATATGAGAGAAAGGGTGATTAGCGTTAAGGGAATCTGCTATAAATATATTTATTTTATTTACATTTGTGTCGCCCAAGTTGGTAAATTGCTCTTGCAAACTTTTTTGAAAACAATTTCCATTCAAAATTCTCACTCACCATGTAATACACAGCTCATATTCTGCAATCTTTTATGAATAAAATTATACTGATTTCCCTTGGAATATCAATATATTCAAATTCATGCCCTTATAGCAAGTGGGCAGTTCAGATATTAAAACAGGAGGGCCAGTTAACTAAGCATGTGTCATGGTTTTCATAAACAGTCATATCTGCTGATGCATAATGGCAGTTTGAGCCAACACTTTCTGGAAAAGTACAACTTTTATTACAATGACCAAAAACATCATGTAGTTTTCTCAGTGGCCTGAAACATACAAAGATCATTTTTTCAGTTAAGTTTTATACATTATCTTTTAAAGTCTGTTAGTCTTTATCTAAAACATGTGTCCTATAAAGAATGGATACTTTTTTTTTTTTACGCAGGCACAAGGATGTAAAGGCCTTAAGCTGTAGCTTTGAAGAAATGTTTTGTCTTGTATATTTATAACGAATACAAAAGTCTGATTAATTAATGTAGGATTATTAAAGATAAGCAAGCATAATATCTAATTAATGCAGATTCATGCGCTTATGTTTTTTTTAAATAATTTTATTCAAATTTTTTTTTAAAACAACAATTAATAACTTTTACAAATCAAACAAGAAAAAGGTAAATTAACTATTTACATAATGTACAATGGCCTCAAATCAAATGAAGATAAAAGGATTACAAGCATAGTTACAAAGACAAAAAATATACTTTTTAACAAAGATTAAGACAAACAATTAAGAGAGGACTTCTTGCTTTCTCTTTTTATGAAGATAAAGTTGCAACCATTTTAAATGTCTCAGTTAGGGAGAGAACTTACTCCTAAAGATTACTGCTCCATTTCCTTGGAAAGATTCTAATTTCCTTGACTATGATTTCCAACAGTGCTACTTCTTTCAATAGGGTTAGAAAATATTGAAATGATGGGATGACAGGGGAGTTCCATTTCCTTGTGATACATTTTTTTAAACTGCCATTAAAGTCCAAAGAAGATATAGATCTTTCCTTTTCATAACGGAGGTTTCATTTATATTCATGAGAATCAATGACTTTGCCAAAAAAAAAAAAAAAAAAAAAAAAAAAGAATCAGTGAAAATGGCTTGCAAAAATTCATCTATATCCTCCCAAAATTTCTTTATATATGAACACTCGTACATAATATGGGACCAGTTAGCATTACATTTTGAAGAACACCTTCAACATAATCTCTTCTTCTTCTTTCGGCTTTTCCTGGTTAGGGGTCGCCACAGTGGATCACCTGTCCGCTCATGATTGGCAGTGGAGTTTTTACAGTGTCGAGTTGCCAACCCAGTGCCCAACCTTCCACATAAGGCACACACACTCACACCTAGGGCCAATTTAGAGAGTGTCCAACCCCCCTTTTGGGATGTGGGAGGAAACCGGATCACCCGGAGGAAACCCACGCGACTACAGGGAAGACATGCAGACTCTGCTCAGAAGTCACCCCAGCCAAGGATTGAACCAGGGAACCTCTTGCTGTGAGGCGACAACGCTAACCGCTGCACCGCCATAGCCGCCCACTTCCAACATAATATATCATTAGAATTGTTAAATCTAGCTATTTTATTAGGAGTATAAAAGGCTCTATGTAGACACTTCCATGCAAAGATTTTCCAGCTTTGTACATTTGAAGTTAACTTAATAGAATGTAATATATCTACTTTGGTCTCATTTATAGGTTCATAGGTTGGTACTGGCTATTGACCCTAGGGCCTATACAAGCCTAGCCATAACAATTCCCTGGATATTTATTCCCACAATATTTACTTCTCTGGACCCCTGTCTAGCAGGGCAACTGCGTTGATCCCCAGGGTGAATTTCCCATCTCCCATCCAATCATCAAGGTTCCTTTGAAGAGGGCCAAAGAGGCGCTCTGCTTGACATGTATGGGCAGTCTATTCCAGAATATGGGGAGTCTCTGGGTCAGGAACCTATCCCTCCAGTCTGTTTTGTTCATTGTGATGACAAGGTTTAGATCCCTGGAGTGTGTGGCTCGGAGGGATTGGGATTTCTTTAAGTGGAGTATGTCCAACAGCTCAGGGTTTGACATGGCCTTGTATGTTAAGCAGAGAGCACCTCTGAGTAGACAATATGCCACAGAGTATAGCTGGAGTTTTTTTTTAGATGGTCAGCATATGGCATCTGCTTTAGGCCTGTGATTCTTTTAGTGAGGTATTTCTGTGGCCTTTCCAGCTGTTGCAGATGTCTTGCGAGGTACATACCAAATGGGCCATTATACTCTATAATGGGTCTAATGAGGGATGAGTACAGTGGGACAATGACTTCCTTTTTTCTGGATGAAAAGCCCTTAGTGATGAGGTGTGCCACATAGAAGGATTTCCTGACTGTTGTGGCAATGTAGTTATCGAAAGTGAGACCACTGACCACCTATGTCCCTAAGTCTCTCATCACACTTTCAATGTTTAGTGTGTTGCCACCTATGTGGTAATTCATGGCTACATGTTTTTTTCCAAAGGGGATAACTATACATTTCTTGGCATTAAGCTTGAGCCCATGGCTCTGGAACCAGGCATCTGTTTCTGTAAGGCCCTTTTGTAGAATATCCACATCATTTGGGGATTCAATAATGGCTACCAGTTTGCAGTCAACTGTGAACTTTGTTAGTCAGAGTCTCTTAGTGTTGGCCTGTACTTCAGAGAAGTAGATGCCAAACAAGAGTGGTCCCAGGACTGAACCCTGAGGTACCCCACTTCTCACTTGTCTGGAGCTGGATTTGGAGTTGGCTACTTTTACAGTCTGGGTTCTGTCTGTAAGCCAGTTGGCAACCCATCGAGTGATGTAGGGATTTATGCCCAGCTTAGTAAGTTTATCTATGATTCCAGAGTGGGGGATGGTGTTGAAGGCCTTGGCGAGGTCCAGATAGGCTGTGTGGACCGCCTTACCCTTGTCCACAGCTCTGGAGACTGATTTGAAGAAGTCAATCAGGTTCAAGAGACAAGATCGGCACTTCACCAACCCAAACTGGGTGGGGTCCAGTATTTGAAGGTTACCAATGTCTTTGTTTATAAGTTCCATGATAATGCGTTCCATGCCCTTGCAGATCAGGCTCATCAGACTGATGGGACAGTAGTTCCCAGGATCCAAGGTGGATCCCCCTTTGTGGAATGGGATAACTGTAGCTGTGCGCCATTCAGTAGGCACGAAGCCTGAGGTGAGGCTATGATTAAACATGACACTTAGGTGAGGTGCCAGTTCATTTTATACTTCATGTAGTACACAGCCTGGGATGTCATCTGGTCCCATGGATGCTGTATTCTTAGCTTTGGAGAGTGTAGTTTTTACCTGTGTGGCCATGATTACCAGAATTTGGCAGTCTTTTGGCATTGAGATGGGCCCTTTAGGGGGTGAGAGGGGGGTGAAGTTGGCACTAAATCGATCCGCCAGGATATTGGCAATATCCTTGGGATCATTATATTTAATGCCATTCTGTTGAAGCTCAGAGCAGATCTGAGCATTGCCATTTAGATTCTTGACATAACTATAGAATGCCTTGTGGTTGTCTTTGGAATCTTTGGCAATTTTATTTTCGTAATTAGCTTTTAAGGATTTTATGAGGGATTTCAAGCTTCTTACTGAGGCCGGTGAGGGAGTTTTCTGCATCCTGGGATTTTCCTCTTTTCTACAACAGTTTCTTCCTTCTGTTGTATAGTTTGTTTATAGCAGGGGACCACCAGATTGGCTTCCTTTATTTGGAGGAGAGCATCTTGGTTCTATTTGGGATGGCACGATTCATGCATGAGTGGATGTGCTTGTACAGTGCCTTAGTGTAGGATTCTGCAGTTGTACTTTCAGATCCCGTCTTCATGGGTGTCATGAAATGTGTCACTTCTGACTTCAGTAGTATGAAGTGTGGCTTTGGAGAAGTTTTTTAAGGAGGTTTCCTTACTGGTGGGTGGGGGTGGGATGTGGATGTCAAGGGTGATTTGCGTATGGTCAGACCTGACCAATGAGGGGGTGACTACTGGTGTGGAGCATCTATCTCCCATGTTGGTAATGACCCGGTCTAGGATATTACAGCCCCTGGTGGGACAATGGATTAGTTGATCCAGGGCATTGGAATTTAGGATTTCCAAGAACCGTTGGGAAAAGGAGTTGGTACCAGAGTAGTTTATTTTATTAATTTTATTTTTTTATTTTACATTTGTTAACCGGGCTGGTCTAACTGGATATATGTCCATTTTCAGTAGAGACCCGGGGAGATAAGCTTCAAGGTACATTCAGTAAAACACAGCAAATAAAATGACACGATTTTTGTATATACAGAGGACATTTCAGATTAACACAGAACTATACAATAAGGACAGAAACCATAGCAGAGAAAAATGTAGGAAAACTACAGCATACAGGTGCAGTACAAAATAAGAGGGAGACAGTTTATTTTATAAGAACATGATAAAGAGAGTTCCCTTTGAAAGTATCCACAGGGGAAGAGTTAAAGAGAAAGAAAAGGAAAAAGATGTAACAAGCTGTTAAGGAGGTAAATGGAAACAGTTAATGAGAAGTTTAGGGTAAGCAGAGGATATTTAGGTTAGGGTAGGTAACTAGTCCGGCTTAGTACAGGGGCATAACCAGTGTGTTCTGAGGTGAAGTGTCAGTCTTTTTTTGAAGAGTGCAATAAGGAAAAGTGAGGACAGGTCACTGGGGAGAAGGTTCCAGGATTTTCCAACTGAATTAGAGAAGAGAGAATTGCCAGCTCTATTTTTGGATTTAGAAGTGTTTACCAGAAATTTCTGAGAGGAATGCAAGGACTTCAGGTTATTGTAGGGGGTTAGGAGGGTAGTTAGAGTAGGAGTTTTGGAAGGTTGATAAAGAGTCTTATGGGCAATAGTGAGTTGATGGTATTTAATCAGATTCTGTAGTTCCAGACATTCAAGCTGCTTTAAGTTAAGGCAATGGTGGGTTCTAAAAGGGTTGCCAGTAGCAAATCTGGCTATGTTATTATTGGAGATTATTTCCATCTTGCTGAGGTTATTCTTAGATAGGTTAGTAAAAATGGGGGAGGCATAGAGAAGAGTAGAGATTAGATGAGTGTGTGCAATAGTTGTTCTGGCAGTAGGTGAAAGGAAGGGTTTAATCCTGTAGAGAGAGACAATTTTTTTATTGACAGTTTTTATGGTATTGTTGATGTGGATGTCAAAGTTAAGGTTATTGTCAATGGTGATTCCTAGTAGTTTGGTAGTGGAGTCAGGAGATATAATGGTGCCATTAGTGGATGAGACAGAAAAATCAATAGGAGAGGACTTAAGATTAGGATTGAAAAGGAGTAGTTTAGTTTTATGGGGGTTCAAGAAAAGGCATCACTGTGTGAATCATTGTTCAACTGTGTTAAATACTTTCTGGGTAAGGAAGTGGAAGTGGCAGTGCATATAAAAGAGTGGAGTCATCTGCATATTGTATGCATGTAGCTAGATGGAGGTCATTGATAAATATGGAGAAAAGAAGAGGTCCTAGTATGGACCCTTGAGGGACACCAAGGTTGACAGGCAGGAGGGAAGAAAGAGTGTTATGCCAAAGCACAGCTTGTTGTCTTTTACCTAAGTAAGACTGGAACCATTTTATAGAGAGGGTGTCTAATGATAGGGATTTAAGGATATTTATGAGAATTTGGTGATTAACCATATTGAAAGCTTTAGATAGGTCGATAAATAATGCAGAGGAAAGCATATTAAGGTTGCGGCTTTTGTTAACTGAATCAGTAAAGAAAGGAGGGCTGTGGTTGTGCTGTGGGAAGGTCGGAAACCATGTTGACAACTAGAAAGTAAGTTATTTTGGATTAGGTGGTCAAGTAATTGCCTATGGATACATTTCTCCATGATCTTTGCCAAAAGAGAAAGAAGGGCTATGGGACGATAGTTGGAGAAGTCAGTGGAGTTTCCACCTTTATGGAGGGGGATAATATGGGAGACTTTCCATATGCTAGGGATGTGACCTTCAGTAATAGTTCTATTGATAAGAATAGAAATGGGGTAGGTAATAGCTTTGGCTGATTTCTGTAGATATTCAGCAGGTAGTTGGTCAGCTGAAGGAGAGCATGGTTTTAGTTTTTGGATGAGGGTTAGAATATGTGTAGTTGGGACTGGCTGAAAAGAAAAATGAGGGGGTGAGCTTGTGTTAAAGGAAGGAACAGTGAAGCTATTAGGGGATAGCTGGCTAGCCAGTGTTTGGATGGCATCAGTGAAAAAAGTATTAAAGGCATTGGCAGTATGCATGGGATTTTCCTGGTCAGTATTTAGAGGATTTGGAGTAGTGGATTGATCGGGATGCAGAAATTGGTTAATGCTAGCCCAGAATTTTTTGGGGTTGTTTGATTAGTCTGCTGAAATTGTAGGTAGTAGTTTCTTTTATCTGACAGTATAGCTTTCTTAGGGTCATTTCTTAGCTTTCTAAAATTTTGTTGATCTACAGGGTCCTTAGTCATTCTCCATTTGGCCCAGTATTTATTTCTGAGATTAATTTTATGTTTGGTTTCTTTAGAAAGCCAAGGGGCAGATTTGGTCTTGATTCTAATCAAACTGGTTGGTGCATGGTGGTCAAGTATGGCTAGGAAGTTAGAATTGAAGTATTTAACAGCTTCTTCTAGAGGGAGGTAACTTAAGGGAGACCAGTTGCATTCTCTTAGTTCACTTTGGAACAGGTCAGGGTTAAAGTTCTTTTTGGATCTAATATTTCTAATAGTGGTTGGTATGGGAGCTTTGGCTGTGTGCCTGATGATGTAGGTAAGTGAGTGGTCACTTATATCATCAGGGAGGGTTCCAGATTCATAAACCTGAGGATGGCTATTTATTAGAATCCAATCTAATGTGCTTTCTTTCTTGTTAGATTTATTTATCCTGGTAGGAGAGGTAATGGTTTGTGAAAAGCCATATAGGTTAATGTGGGTGGTAGGGAGGCTGCTGCTATAGGAATTCCAATCAATGTTTATATCTCCTAAGATAATGGTTTCTTGTGGCAGGTGTTGAGATAGCCAGCAAAGAATGTTTTCTAGGGTGGCATTGTTATCACCAGGAGGTATATAGATACAGATAATATAGATAGATTTGGCTTTGTTGAGTTGAAGTTTGGAGATAAGAATTTCAGCATTGGAATCTAGAGGTAGATTGCAGTCATATGCAGTTAGTTGTAACCCAGATCTAAAGAGAATAGCTACCCCCCACCCTTCTTGGCTGCACGGTTAAATCTCAGGATATTATATCCGGATTAGATGATTTCATTGTCTTTGTTACCAGGTTTTAGCCATATTTCTGTTAAGCAGGGAATATCAAAAGAGTAGACCTCTAAGAGAGCATGGAGTGGAGCTACTTTGTTGTTAATGCTATGTATATTGAGATGAGCTACAAGGAGTGAGTTTAAAGGTTTGGTAAGGTTATAAGAAGTTGAATGGTTGAGGTTATGGAGAGTGACAAGAGTGGCTGTTGGGCCTAGGTTTGGGTGAATGTCTCCATCTATTAAAGAGAGGAGTTGTCTTTGAAGGTTTGGATTTAGGGATTTGGAGTTCAGGAGTAAAGTCTTTTTGAGATATAGTGTGCTATATCTAATGTGTAGTGATCCAAGATATTTTGCTAGTAGCTAGCTGGGTATAGATGTTATGTTAGCATGGTTGTAAAGGATTGGTAGGGAAGGAGAGTTGGTTAGCTTATTAGGGAAGAAAAGGTGTGAATAAAGTGGGTGTTGATAGGAGGTAAGTAAATAGGCAAAGTTTAAAAGGTGGTAGAAGTAAAAGAATAAGTAATAGCTGGAAACATATTGGGGTGGGAAGTTTATACACTGGAACGGATTAGGTGTTGGATGAGGTGTAGGTATGGGAGTAAACAAGGTGTGGATGGAGGGAGGAGAAGAGTGAGGTAGGATAGAAGGGGAGTGGTTAGAGAAGGTGGGAAAGGGAGAAGATGGCCAATGGTTTTGTACCTTGAGATTAATGGAAGAGGAAAGGGTGTGGCTAGTAAGTATAAGTTTAGTGCCCCTGGGGGTGGGTGGGAATTGGGGGTAGGGTAAGGGAGCGGAGTGAGCCCGCAGGGTGAATGGAGCGGGTAGAGACAGGTACTGAAGCAGCTAGAGAAGAAACAATCAGCGGTACCGACTACAGAAGGTAAGTTTGATAAGTCAGAAGTGGGAAAGACAGTGATATGGGAGCCTAGAATGGTAGTTATAGACAGTAGTAGCGAAGGGTTAAGTGAGAGGAGAAAATTTATGTTAGAAATAACAGCCACATTGAGGTAAGTAGGCTAAGAATAATGGAGGATAAGCAGGAAAGAGGCAGAGATAGAGGTGCCATCTAGTGGATAGGTCCAATATTGCAGGAAGAATAAGAGAAGGGAGTTAGCTAGAGTAAAACTGAGGAGGAATGGGTGTTAGAAGAAGAGGTTACTATGGATGATCCAGGAGTGGGTGTTAGGGTATAGAAAAGGAGGTGGTTAGGGGTTGAGGCTGCTGGCTGTCCAGACTCAGAATGTGCTTTAATATCTGTAGCTATGATTCAATGGTGGAGAATTGTTACTAGCAGGAATTATTCAGCAAAACATACTTTCTTGAATCCTTCAAACAGAGTTGCAGGGTAATAGGCTGAGAGGTAAACTGCAGGTATTTTGAGAGGGTCCTTTAGGTACCTAGACACTAGTGCCGTAAGCACAAGAAGAGCAGGGTAACACAGGCAAGAGACACTGGGAGAGGAGCAGACAGCAGCCAGGGCTTTTCCCAATTAATAGTGCACAGAGTTGTCCCAGTTAATGGCAGGGTAGTTGAAATCACACAGTATTAGGATGTTTGGTTGTATCTTAATATTTTCCAGTATGTTTAGAGAGGTGTAGTGAGAATCTTGGGGCATGGTGGGGGATCTGTAGCAAGCTACAATTTGGATTGCAGTCTTACCTAGTGTTAGTTGCACCTGGAGAATTTCAGATGCATTGCAACTAGCCTGGAGGTGTGAATATCCTTTGTGACTATGGACACTCCTCCACCTTTAGTGTTTCATTCTTGGTTTGGTGGCCATAAAGTGTGGTAAGAGTTGTAGCCTGGTATTGTAGGGGTGCTCTCTGCAGCCTTGAACCAAGTCTCAGTTACTGCACAGATATCGATGCTCTCCATTTTTAGGAGTGCCTCGAGAGAGTGCATTTTGAGGTTTAGACTTCTAGCATCGAGTAGCATTGCCTTCAGATTTTGCATGCTTGTATCTGTTATGGTGGTGGTCTTGTCCTTTGAACCTTGCCTAAAAAGGCACTATAGGGTTGGCAAGATCTTTAGGCAGTAACCTTAATCCCAGGGGTGACAGGTGCAGACCATCTCTGGCAAAGCATCGTGGTTTGTCGATTATGTCTTCCCAGGCAGACAGATACTGGATCCCCTTTGAATGACACCAGAAGCTTAGCCAATTGTTGAAGTCAATCATTTTGTCCTTATACTGTGTTATCATTCTGGGTGAAGGCAGGATGCTACTCAGGGCTAGGGTCATACCTGCCTAGGCCACATGATCCGAGAGTTTTTCCATGTCTCTTTTCATGTAGTCCAGGGAGGTACATCTCAAGTCATTCACTCCAGCATGGACAATGACAGAGTCATATTTGTACTTGTTGTGGAGTGACTTGAGTGCATGCGTTATGTGGTGGATCCTGGCACCCGACAGGCTGTAATTTTCTCCTTGTTCAGCCTGGTGAGTGGAACAATAGTGTGCCTGACTATAGAGTCACCTATGACTAAAGTGTTGGGTAGATTGTCTTGCCTTAGAGGCTGTTATTGGGTGGCACACTGGTGTTGTGAGCTATGTGTCACTTTGGTTGTGACTGGTGTTTCTTTGCGTTTCAGTTTCGGAGGTCCTTGTTGTTTGGGCAGGTTAATGTTAAGGGCCTCCGCATATGTGGGTTTAGTGTTGCTATGTGTGGGTGTTGATGGTGTGGGTTTTGAAGGGCAATGAGTTGCTTGAGGTGTAGTGCAGGTGCTAACCTTCTCCTCTTGACTGTCTAGCACAATCTTGGCTGGAGAGAGCTTTGCTTCCAGTTTGGCTATGTAAGTTTATCTCTCGCAGGTTGTAGTGTTGGGTGGTAGGAGGAGAGGGTTATCTGTGTACACAAGGCAGTTGCCACATTGCCCCAGTATGCTCAGATTCACCAGGTGGACAGGAGAAATCACCGAAAGCTGTTTTCCCTTACCTTTGAAAGGTACTTTGCAATTATAGGCTGTTTAGCGCCTACGATTAATTTCTCCTTATTGACAAGGAGAGTTGAGTGCTTGTATCAGTTTCAGGCTTCCTAGTGTTTTCCAGCAGGTTTTAGAGCAAGTGCTAGTCACAGGGGTTCAGATTTTAGTGCGACTACTGAGAAACCAGCTAGTTCTAAGGGAAAATTTGAAGAGCAGACTTTCTGGCACCTGGAATAGTTTTAACTGTAGCCTTGTGGTGTTGCATGATGCAAAAATGTGCAAACACACACGTTTTTAAGCCAGAAAGTTGAAAGGGATAAAAATCAGCCCAAGAAGGCTAATAAAATTACAATTTCAGAGCTGGAAACCACTCCTCTAGTGTTAGATAGGCAGTACAATGCTCACCACTCCCACTGGTAAGCAGTAGGACTTCCCTCTACCACAGCAAGGTCTGAATAGCTCTGAACACAGAAAATAAAGTCCTGAGACAAGCAAAGCCTAGGATCTGGACTGGCTAGGAAAGTGGGAAATGAGCAAACAAGATAGTATTTTTTTTATTTTGTTAAAACAGGCTAAACAATGCAATAATACAGCAAATAAACACAGAAAAGGCTAACACAATTGAGTGTGTAGCCATAAACAGTAAATGCAATTAAAACTCTACAAAATTAGCAATTTAAAACTTTTTAAATGAAGCAAGGCAAGTGTACAAATTTAAGAGGCAGTAATACAGCAGAATAAGTAGCTAGTCTACATATACAGAGAAGTCTATATATACAGAAAAGCAGCAAAACACACAAACAATTCAGATGCAGTGCAACCTAGAGCACTTGAGTTGTAGCAATATTAAGGTGAATACAATTACAATAAATTATTTAAAATATACTCTATATTTCCAAAATGTTTAAGAAGCACAGTCAGAACACAAGGAGATTCAGGCAATTTTTTTGAAAGGGAGAAAGGAGGAACAGAAGGCCTTCTCAGATGTTCTCTCTGTATTAGGTAGAATGAGCTAATGACAATAGACTGGGAAGAGTGTCCCAGATCAAATTTACAGTAGGGGGTGGGCAACTGCAAAGCCACCAAATATAACAACAAGACACCAACAGAGGGGGAGGGTGGGGACCAATACTAAAGCTATTAGCCTACACTCTACAGAAAGCCACAACATGAAAGTTTTTAAACAGATAAAGGAGCAAAGAGACTCTACAGAATGCTTTTAACTGCAAACAAATCAGTTACCCATGCAGATTAGTTAATAGCAATAAAATGCAGTAAAAACTATGCAGCAGGCAATAAAAAACAGCAGGCAATAAAATATTTAGTAATAATAATGGATAATCTTTGATATAAAATTCCAGAAATTCTGGTTAGATTTTATTTTATAATTAATGATAATTTTATATAACTTTGAAATTAAATTTGTCCAATTAAAGTCTCTATATATTACTTCATATAAACATAATATAAAGTTAGGCATGGATTTAAATGAAGAATTATTTATTGTTCTACATAGATCTTGTGCAAAAGGTATTAGGCTATTAAGGGCTAACCAGTCATTGTTTGATAGATTAAATGTGCTGATTATTTGATTTACATCCATGTCTGTCAGATTTTCCATACATTGGTACCAACATGTGAAATTGTTTCCTCTCCATGAGTTAAGAGTATTTATGGAAATATTATTGAAAAAGTTTTTTTTTGTAATTTTAAAGGGAGTTAATAGCTGAAGCCATAATTTGATGTCAATATTATTGTTTACAAAGCTCCGAAAAGTGTTGTACATGTTATTTATATAATTTAGATTAGTAGGTTTTGTGGAATTATATTGCAGATTAATACAAATAATATGCCAGAGTTTACTGATCTGTTCCTTCAGCTGTATATATTTTTTGCAAATGTACTTTCTTCTTGGAAAATAATAGTATGTATTGTTTTCCATGCAAAATAAATTTTTGGATCTATCCAATTTATCACTGTTTTTAAAATGGATGCTTTAATATAAGATTCTAAATCTGGGAAGTTTATGCCTCCCATTTCCCAAGGCCTAATATGATTTAGAAAAGCTATCCTGTTTTTTTTTTTTTTTTGGGTACCAAAGGAAATTTATAAAAATTCTGTTTAATTCATTTCAAAAACTTTTTTACTAGGGATTATAGGAATAGCTACTGCAATGTAGTTTACCTTTGGGGAAAGTACCATCTTTATTAGCTCCAATCTATCTTCAAATGTTAAGTACAATTTATTCCATTTTCCTATTAGAAATATAAGGGTATTCAAAATATTATTATAATTTGTAGATAGAATTAATTCTAAATTCTCACATAAAACAATCCCTAAATATTTAAAAGAGGAAACTTGTTTCCCAGTTATTTGATTTGTGTTGGTATTAGAATTATTTTTATTATTTAACAATATATGATTCGATTTAGAAGCATTAACTTTTAAACTCGAGATATGATGACATTTTTTTAGCTAATGAATTTAATTCATATAATGACTCATCTGACTTTGATAAAGTGAGTAGAATATCATCAGCAAAGAGCATTATTTTTGAGTTAAATTGATTAAAAATGTCAATACCTTTAATTTTGGGGTTAAAATGAATTGCAGAGGAAAAAACTTCAATTGCTAATGCAAACAACACTGGTGACATGGGGCATCCTTGTTTAACACCTTTAGTAATTTTAATTGTTTCTGATGTGAATGGGCTAATTTTACATATGCCAAATTGTCTTTGTATATATTTTTTATTAAAGTAATGAATTGTGAGGGGGAAACCATAAATTTGTAATATATTGAGAATATAGTTCCAATTTATTGAGTCAAATGCTTTTTCAATATCTAATGTGACTAATAGGGCTTCAGTTTTGTCTCAGTTTAAAAGATCTATAGTGGTTAAAATTCTTTCTATATTATCATGAGTGTGTCTATTATATATTAACCCAGTTTGATCCTCACTAATGACTTGAGTTACAGATTTTTTGATCCAATTGACCAGAATAGACATAGGGATTTTGTAGTCATTATTAAGGAGTGAGATCGGTCTATATGAGCTACATAAGCTGGGATTTTTGTTTTCCTTTAAAATAGATGTAATCAGTGAATATCTCCATGGAGGTGGAATAATGCCCTGTGAATGTGTTTCATGTAGTGTCGTCTGTAGTATTGTTAAAACAGATGTTGGAAAATAATTTCTAGATTTCTATAATAATTCCATCTATGCCTGGTGCTTTATTATTTTTACCTTCTTTAATTTTTTCTTTAATTTCTTTGAGCATGATTTGTTTTTGGATGTTTATACTTAGGGTCTCTGGGATTTTATTTAAATTTGTATAATCTAGGCACATGTTTGTATTATTATGAGAATGTTTTCTAAAGTGTAATTTGAAGGCATTTAATATGTCACTTATATCTGATACATTTTTTCTTGTTTTCCCCTTCATAAATTATATTTGTAATATTGTTTCCATTGGAATGTCTTTTTAATCTCATTGCTAGATTATGCATATATTTGGGGGAGACAGAATAAGAATTTAATTTTAATTTTTCCAATGCCAAATTGGTTTTATGCATTAAGATATCATTGTATTTTATATTTAATTCCCCAATTTCCTTTTTTTTTTGCAGCTGTATCCTCTACATCCTTTAAGTTAGTTTCTATAATTTATTTCTGAATATTAACTAGTTCTGACTCCCATTCCTTTGCTTTATTGTTACACCAGGAGATCATTTTACCATAAAGGTATGCCTTTAGTGAATCCCATAAAATAACTATATTTATGTCACCAGTATTTTTTGCATCTAAAAAGTATTTTATTTCCAAATATAACCAAGACTTAAACTCTTTTAATCTAGTAAAATATGCTGAAATTCTTTTGGTAAGAGTCAGTCTTTTAAAAACCATTTGAAGTTTAAGGATAAGTGAGTTATGGTCCGATAGCGAGCAGGGGATTATAGAAGAGTGTGATATTTACATTTTTAAATATTGGGATATATATATATTTTATCAATTCTTGTTTGGGTATTGAATCTATAATCACTGTGAGAAAATAGTAATGAATTTTCATTTTTAAAACTAAATGAGTCTATTAACTGCAAATTATCTATCCATTTTCTAAGAGTTCTCCCTGAAGAAGTAATACGGAAAGGTATTTGATTTGTGGTGTCCTGACTATCTAATATACAATTAAAATCCCCACCCACAATTAAATTGCCTTTTGAAGCCTTATTAATAAGTTCTATGTGCTTTTTAATTGTTCCTACTCCTGTACCTGGGAACAAATACAAGTTCACCAAAGTCCAAATTCTAGTACTATATCTTATTATTACTATTGAGAGAAGACCATCCTTGTCTTCATAATTATATAGTACTTGAGGATTGGTAATATTTTTCTTCCACAATATTAAAACTCCTCTATTTTTCTTACTGTTTGATGAATTAGAAAGTTTTATAAAGTCATTTGGATTCCAAATGAAGTTATCATTAGCTTTGAAGTGGGTTTCCTGTAATAATACCACTTGGGCTTTATTTACTTTAAGTATTTAAGTAAATTGGATCTTTTCCTTGGGTTATTCATACCATTCACATTTAATGAGAGTAGTATTAAATCCATCTAGTTAATGTATTATTGAAACATTTTGATTGAAATAATGACAAGATATTTAGTTTTTTCTTTTTTGTTTGTTTTTTTTGCTGTGTACCTTCCATATCTTTATCAATTCTAATGAAATGATTCTTAATTCCTTTTGATTTGTATAATTTAGAATCTAAAGGAGGCCAAAAAGGAAAACAAACAAGTGTACAATAGTTAATCTTAAACATGTGTATAAACAAATACTTAAAACCATCTTTTAACAAACATGGAATGAATACCATTCCTAATCTGAGAGAACTAAGATGTTCAGTCAGATTAACCCTCATTACTAAAAGTGAGCCAAACATTAAAAAGAAGTTAGAGACTCCATTAAAAGTTAGTCTGGAGATTGCAATTAAATCACCCCAAGCTCAAACAACTATATTGATCAATGACACATTTGAGTATGTGAATGTTCTCAAAATCATTACTTGTAAAGCTTCTATACATACCAGTGTCATTAACAGACATTTAACAAATTACCTTCGTGATTAAATATAACAGCTCTATGAGCTTGTTCAGAAATCAATTCTGAACTATATTTCCTGTATCCAGTGCATATTATTGACCATTTCCAAAAAAGCTTAATAACAGTCATAATAAACTAAGATAAAACAGTTCATTAGATTCTGTTTATAAAACTGACAGATTACATCTTGTCTGTGAACTGTAATCTGTTTGCTTTAATCAAGTTTCTATGTTCTGAGCCTTAGACATATTGAACTTTCGTAGTTAATAAAAACATAACCACACACTTTTATGTTTTTCCTTTAAAACAGAATATAGGCTGCTTCTTGACAAGTTCTCTATCTTTGGCTTAGACAGATTACTACAGATCTCTATTAGTAGTGATCAAATGAGTCTATAGTGTTAAAAATCACTGTCAGAGCATTAACTGTTAATATGTATACAATAATATACTCTTCTTTACTTTGTTATATTATATTCAAAGATGAGCTTTTAGAGCATAACAAATCTATAACAAATACCAAAATATTTGTCTAGAAGGGAGATCTGAGTATTTTATTTATTCTTTTCCCCCATTCCAACAATTTATTTACAAATTTATTCTACTATACTATTAGATAGTTTCCAATTAAAGAGAATGACTCCATCAACTATGAGTTTTTTTTTTTACTTATTAATATAAGTGAGCATCTTGTGATACAAGATTTAACATGAAAAATGTTCCTGTTCTCTTTTAAAACAGTGGCATTTTATGCCATATTACTAGACTCGCTTCTTCTTATTTACTCTAAACAGCATTTCCCAATAAAATTCAGAGGTAATCATCTTTCACTTTTAAAATTGTTTAAAGATAATTGTGAATCTGAAGCCATACAGTTAAATGTAGATAATGCTCTATGATTGTCAGAGAAGCTATAGCTCAGCAATTATCAATAAAGTTAGTACAATATAGTCAGGAACTGTGGAAAAAAAAAAGAGATTATATACCATAAATGTCATTGTAAGTGACAGGGCTCATTTTGGTAGTACATGTAGAATCTTGAGGATATGGACTGATAAACTGAAGTTTTCAGACTATATGTAAAAGTGATTTATGGCAATTGGCTGAATAAACATTTAATAACCAATTCACATAGACAACACTGCTCAAATCTCATTCCAGTGAGACACCAATTAATCAAATTCAAAATAATTAGAAAATAATACAGTCAAAATACACTGCAATAAAGTTTCAAGAATACTTTCGTTAAAACCAAGTAAATGATGTCAAATGCATATGCATGTTCTCATGCATAGAAATTACACTGAGCAATGTACATATTCAACACAGGAATTCGTTAGTTAACTATTGCATCTATTAATTGTGCCATTAACCTAGTAGTGGCCAAAAGGATCAGGGATATGTACCAATCCACTGACCTTGTTATCAACCAAACAAATAAAATATATTTAAATCCTGTTAAACAATTAAATTCTGATTACTTATTTAGCCTGTATTAAAGGATCAGTATCTAGGAAATCTTAGCATAGACAAAAGCCAAGGCAGCAGACTAAAATATATTAAGATTGCCTCTATGACCTACATTTTTTGTAGCTAATATTAGACAAAGGTTAAAGAAATGAAATCAAACAATACAGTCTATTTTATATGACTGCCCACTTTTCGGTAATCTATTATGTCATATTATATTCTTAAAAAGTACATTTATTTAAAGTACTTGTGGTCTTATTCTTTCTTTAACTTTTAGCGGTTATTAATCTACGAGGAGAGACCTCTATAAACAGCATTTGGTTTAACCAGGAAGTGTGAAACGGAATGTGGAAAGTACTTGCGTACGATGATACACATCTCACTGTCTTTTCAAGTGGCATATCTTACTTCTAGTGTACAACAAATAATTATGATTCATAAGGGAGTTACCACTTTAAATCACACCCTAACTAGGAAGTGCGAGAGAAGAAAGGGGAAGTACAAGCATGCATTAGTACGCATTTCCCTGTCCTTCTGATAGTGTTTATTACTTGCCCTTTTAGTCAGAAACTCAGAATGTAACTTAAACTGATCAAGATTACAAGTACAGAGATAGTTAGCATCTCCCTCTCTATGCAAATCACACCACAATGGATTATCTAGGATCACCAAGACACAACTGGTATGCAATTTAATTAAAGCTAAGTTTCCTGACACAAAGTAATTCTCGACCTTCCACAATGCTGCATATTCTGCATTCTAGAGTATGAATATAAGTTGTATGTGTATCAAAGGTGTTTGTTTCTTTTATTTTGAAAGAAAACGCGTTTAAATGCATGCATACATTCTAAACAAGTAGTAGTTATAACTGTGGTGTCTTAGTCCGTTCATATTTTCACATAAATACATTTTACTAAAGCAGAGAAGCAATTAGTTTACTTATTTTAATAAGTGTTATTTAACTTAACATAAGCAAGCTATGACTAGGAAAGCTCTATATGTTCCATATGTTTCTAAGTTATTGACATAAGTAAACATATTAACCAGTCACAATATGTGAAAGGATCATTTAAACATGTTATTCTAAGTTACTAAATACTCTAGGTTTAGTTAGTTAGTTCTCTTTCAATTCTTATTAACATTGTTGGTGTGATGTTAATTAACTACCTCTCACTATGAATTCAATAACTTATTTCAGTATCATGAGTGTATTAACCTTTGTTAAAATACTCTGATGAAAAATAGAGAGCGAAAGAAATCTTGGAAAAATTATGCTCAAATAAATAAATTAAATACATACTTGTGTTTCCTAAACATGTAGTTTATATTTTAGTTGAATCTTTGAGAGACATGTGAGTAGCTGTGGTTTTAAGATCAGTTTTTTGTTTCTTTTTCCTCACATCAGTCCATGTATTTTTTTCCGGAAATCCTAAGGATGAGGTTGTTGACCAGTCCATTTCTTCAGGAATTGTAATGATGTTGTTGTTCTTAATAAATGATGTTGCTTCTTCGAGGTTATTGAAAGTCCTTATGTCATTTGAGTGGAAAACTCTGATTTTAGCAGGATAGACCAACTGTGATTTTATTTTGTTTGAGGAGTTTTACCAATGGCCAGTTTTTTCCCTTAATTCCAGTACTCTTGCAGAATATTATCAAACCTTATCTGGCTTTTTTTGTTTAGTAAGGGACTTTTCCTCCAGGCTGATTTTAATACAAGTTCTTTATCCAAGTATGACAGAAATTTAACCACAATTGATCTTAGGGAAGCTTTAGATGAAGAGGGTTGTGGTTTTCCTATAGCTCTGTGAGCTCTTTCTATACCATATGATAGTCCCTCCTTTAAGTCTAGTACTTCTGGCAGCCAGGAATTTAAACAATTAATGATGTCTTCGCCTTCAGATTTCTCTGGGAGACCAAAGATTCTTATGTTGGTTCTTCATTCTCCATTTTCTAAATCATCCATTTTAGTGGTTAACCAGGTATTCTAATGTAGTAAGAATTCAATTTGATTTTCATCTTCTTTTAGTTTGCCTTCAATGTCATTCAATGAAGTTTCCATGTCATGAATTTTATTTTGTTGTTGTTGAAGTATATCTTTTAAAACATCAGTTTGTTTTTGGCAGTTTTCTTTAAGGTACAAGTTTTCTGTAAATCTATCCATTTTCAAAGACATTTCATGTAGCACTGAAGACATCAGTTGGATCTCCTTCTTCAGTGTAGATTCTGAGTGTGAGTTCTTTGAGCTGGCCATGTCTATACAGTTTGAAGTAATCTCCAGTTTTATTTGACAGGACAATCTCAATAAAATTTCTTCATATTTTATATAGATGAAGTTTGAAAGTTCCTTAATAAAATTATACTGCTTCTATTTGATAGAATGTATTTTGTATTTTTTCCTGTATTCTCTAAAAAGATGCTGCTAACAGTTGACAATCTAGGCTCCACCTCCATGTGCTTATGTTCTTTCTACTCAGTTTGCTGTTTCATACCTAGCCATGAAAAAACAAATCAATAAAAGGGAACAAAATGCATAAGCCCTATACAACCCCAACAAGTGTGCATTTTTCACGGTGCAATGACACAGACCAAGGGGTTTCTGCCTCACCTATGGCCCATGTTATTACTATATATAATTTTTAAAATGCAAACAACCCTGATATATACAGCGTTACACTAATATCTTTCTCTCTTTAAACTGCCAAAGCACACAAGCCTACTATCCCCTTACCTTTACTAAAGTATAAATATTTTCATACCACTCACCATTTCACCCCTTAAATTCACAAGTGCCATCTTCTTCATTTACCTGAAGTTTAGACTCAGCAATAACGTGTCCATGTTTCTGGTTATGTAAGGCAGGACAACAGAGTAGCTGAGACTGTCATTATGAAGCAAAGGAGAATATAATTTCTTCTTTAATTAACTTATCGTTTTTCCTTTCCCTGCATCTAATTTGTTCAACTAGAAACACTCACTTCCTGAAAGCTAATGAGCCAAAAGGATTTAAAAAAAAATGCCTCGAAATATAGAGGAGTGAAAAAATCATGTTTAGTTTTTTTTGTTTTGTTTTTTTTTTTCTAGTGGGCAAGCCCCTTTGCACCACCTAATGAACATACTTTAAGTAAACTGCAACTTAGTCTGCTTACCCTCCACTTCTTACCTATTATAAACTGCACATGCATTTCAACACATTTGGCTGTCATATTTTGTCCCCTTCTGAAACCATTGCCTCTGGGATACAACTTCTAAGGTTGGCTCTGAACAATTTCCATAGGAAAACGACAAATCAATGCAGTAGTGAATCTGAAATGATCTTATATTTTTATTTGCTTATTTGTAGCTTGGCTCAAAAGTCAGCAATGTTTTACTAAACTGCATATTTTAAAAACCATGGAGGTCATTTTACATAAACAGAAATGAGAAGTGTAATATCTTCTAAACTGAATTCAGTCACAAACAATGGCATAGAATGACTCATAAGGGAAGAAATGGAAGGTGTATTAGTTCTTTACAGTAAGAAAGGTGATCATTTGTGGCGTGCTTTCACAGCATTAGTAGAAGCAAATGTGGTGAGAGAATTTAAAAAATGCACTGCACTTCCACAATGAAGAAATAGGCAATGATAGGAAACCTACATGTAAATCACACACAGCATTGTTTGTGGTCAAAAATGGGCAGCCTATGAAATATGACCAACGTCACCACTACATTTTTTTTCTTTTTTAAATGTAGGAAAAGCAATCAATGTTATGTAATGGGAGTGTCTGCTAATGACATCAGTTATATACTTCTGCTTATCTGTAGGTCTGTGTGTGTACCCTGCACATCTGTGAGCCTTAGTAGAAAGCTACAGAAACGTAAGTTTGGTATCTAATGTTTAACTACCACTGCCTCTGTGAACTGTCAATGTGCATATTTAATGCAATGATGAGAAAACCTGTCACCAGGAAGCAAAAATCATGAAAAATGTAGCTAGCATCACCAGTGAAATTACACAACCTGATCAGTACACACTGCTATATGTGCTCTTCTAATCATTCACTATATTCAGTACTATCTGTGGTGGCATAGTTTAGTGTCAAGGGGACATTTTTTGTTTTCCCATCAAAATGTGACAGATTTCAGAAAAAAATCATTTGGTAGTGATTCAGCTGTGTTGATTGGAAACTGAGTCTGGCTTTAAAAAGTGTTCTCTCTTGACTTCATTCAGTGTGCTAAACTTATTGCATGCTTTCCATCCTGGTGTGTTTACCAAGAAAGAAAAAAAAAAAAAGAGAGAGAGAAAATGTGCCTTGCCATTTACCATAACATAACCAAAAAGGCCCCAAGGAATAGTTTACTTACTACGTTAGAAAATAAAAATAATGTCTTATGAAGTTTCAAGTTAAGAAAAAAGTTGGTTGTAGAGTAGATTAGATACATTTTCATACCTTTTTACTGCATGCCTTTTACTATTGAAATGAATAATTTGCTTGAATGCAGTATGGTTTAGAAATAAAGTCAGACAAACAAAACATGTGCTCGCAGTGAAAATTAAGACAAGACTTCCAGAATGCTATTATTTCACTCTGCAAAACAGAACAGATTATCATTGATAGAACACATGTTCACAGACTATTTTTTCTTTTGCTGGTGTCTCTTATCTTGAAGCTATACAATCTTATAGCATTAGTATTCATTGCTTGCCCACAGTGTCATATCTTCTCATGAAAAACATCTAGTGCCCTAAAATAGCTTAATCCAGCCCTCAACCAAACTGCTACATGGATTATTATAGCAAAAGCAAGATAGTAATAGTGATTACTCTGCAATTCCCAGAGATGCATCATTTCTCAAGTTACTGAAATGTTGTTGTTTGGAAAATCATGAGGACAAGAGGTGTGTTTGGAGCAGATCTATTTGCAGTACATATTGCATAGAGAGAATACAGAAAGGATGCATCCAGATGAAAGATAAAAATGTAATATTTGACCATTAATTTAGATTAGTATACCTAAGGCCAATAGGAATCAGAACACTATGAGATATGTGCAGACAATATTCTATACATCCCAAATGTGTTTTTCATATCCTGCAATATCGAGATTTTTTTGATGTTCTTCGTATTTATAATCTGCAAAGACTATACAGTTTCCTGATATAGTACATCCCATATTAGCATCTGACAACTAGAGCTACTAGAATAGTTACATGTGTTAACCATGAAGCCTGAAAAACAATGTGTGTCACAGGCTCACAGCTACTGCACGTCATTTAAACAACAGCATGTGTGACATTATTCTTGCCAAATTACATATAAAAAGGAGACATATTTTGAGGGCTTTTTTTAAAGTAATGGTGGGTGATATTATATAACAAAAGTGGTTGCTAATGATTGCAGTTTATATATCCATTAATCAGTACATACATACAAATATTTCAAGCATGGACATTAACATCCTTCTAGCTTGCCAATATACCAAAACACATGTTCCCATAATAAGTGTCTAGTCTGTTCTTAAAAAATATCTAACTAGTACTTGCTTTATTGTAATTTGGTGGTCTGTTCCATGCATCAGCTGCTCTCTCAAGGAAACAATTAGCACACGTCGCATTCGTATAGAATCTTCTACATAGTAGTAGATAATCATTAGACAGCCTGTTTGATAATCCCAAACATTCCCAGATTTAATGGTGTCCAAATGTCCTATATACCTGAATAAGGTATTTCCACAAATATCTATGAGACACACTGTACAAGTTCAAATATTTCAGTCTTTTATAATAACTTAAATGTTCACATCCATGGATGCCCTTGGTATATTTCTGCTGTACTCTTTCCTGTTTACTCATGCTTGTTTTCTTATAAAGTTTCCATATTGTTATTCCATTCTCAAATTTGGGTCTAATGTAATTTGCAAACAATGACTTAATTCTGATTTCCTAGACTTCTTGTATACAGTTTATAGTTCTATAAAAATCATTAACCAGTTGGTTGATATGATTAGAGAAACTCAAAGCTGGATCTACCCATATACCCAGATCCTTAAATGAGTCTGCAGATTCAGTCAGTGTGTGCTGTATTAAATATTCACCTTTCAGTGTATGTCTCACAAATCTCATATGCTTAGTCTTTCATGTATTTATCAGCATATTATTCTCCTGTGCCCAAATGGTCAAATTAATTTAGTTCTTCTGCAGACATGGCCTCATCTATAACGCATGTAATCCATTTACCCAATTCCAGGTCATCTGCATATAGACTATAATACACTTCAGATGTAAAGGTTTTGTCTGAAAGATATAATCTAAACAAGTAAGGGCCTAGAACAGAGCCCTGTGGGACACCCTGACTGCAATTTCAGCTATCCAACTGCTGTATGATACTTGCCATGTCATATTTGTATGCCATGCAGCTATCCATCTCATCAAGAGTACATTGATAACTAGTTCTTCTAATTTATTGATCAGTATTTTTTGTATGGTCCTTTCAAATGCTGAAGTTAAATCTATATAAATTACATCACAGCACAATTGTTTAATCATTCAGAAGTAAAACAAAGTCAAAGTCAGCAACCACAGAAACACCAAAAGCCAGTAGTGGTAAATAAAATCGCTATGAAGAAACCCACTTGAGCCACCACAACTAAAACCTTTAATATAAAATCACAAAGTAACTACTTTGGATAAGCACTTTTAAGCAAATGCTTTTCATCAGATCTGTTTACCAAGGCTCATTCATTAAATTAAATAAAAAGACTCAGCCAAACGTATGCCCATCTCTCGGTCTTGATTGGTTGAGTCTTTTTATGTAGTAGTATTTAATAGTTACTTTGTGCTTTTATAATAAAGTTTTAAAGGTTTTAGTTGTGGTGCCTCGAGTGGGTTTCTTCATAGTGAATTTTTCAATCATAGCTGTTATATTGTTATAGAACATCATGTTACAGGTGGTAATAGATCTATTTTCAACATATCCAAGCTGATATATGGTTTAAAGTCCCAAACTATCCAATTTCGACAATAACTTATCCAGTATTACCTTTTCCATTATTTGTCCACAACATGAATGTAGACTCAAGAGTATGACGCTGTTTTTTTCCTACTCCCCTTTCCCTTAAAGACAGTTTGTATATGTGAGGGTTTCTATTCAGATTATTACAACTGCACAGTAAGTGACAGTTCTTTATATATGACAGTATGCTGTACATTGCATGGAATACATTAAAAATTCGACCACAAAGTTAAAGCAAGCCTACATATTTCAAAACCTTATATATTCAAAGTATAAGACCATAATTAAAAATATTGGCTTATCACTAGAACTGGAAAAATAGCTAACCCATGAATTCCATGCTGCAACTAAGTGTTGACTATTTTATTTATGTGTTTCTGGATATCTGGCATAGATCAGATATCCCACATGAAGCAAAACTCATTTTTATGAATAGATAAAATTTGGGGTCAGAAGGGCATAGAATTGGATCTGCAATTAAATCGAAATACCTGCTTTATAATGGTATTTCAGTACTTTGTGTTTCAAGTACATTTACAGGGTAGTTTGAAAGGGTATTTCAATAGTTTTGTTTGGTGTTTTTATAAAGGTATTTTTGTACCTAGTATTTAAATATTTCATATTTTGTAAGAGTATATCAGTATTTGGTGGCTTTGGTAAGTTATGTCAGTGCCTGATTGTCTTTTTAAAAGTATTTAAATACTTGATTAAAGAATCGTAAGTTCATAGGTGTTTACTAGGCTAACAACTACAAGTGCCTTTTTAAGGCTAGCTGTGCATCACAAATCTCTAACAAGTTCTGGTACACTTGATAAGGCTAAGCAGGGGCTTGGGAGTAAAACATTTACAAGCAGGAGCCTGAGAGGTGAACCATTTACAGGCTGTGCCCATTACAGACATGGGTGCCAAGCCAGGGATGAATTTCCTGTTCCCCATCCAAATTGTCCAAATTACACTTGAATTGGGTTAGGGAGGAACTCTGCTTCACATGGATAGGGACCCTGTTGCAGAAAAGGAGTTGTCTCTGGTATACAGACCTGCCTCTCCAGCAGGTCCTAGTTATATCACAGAAAAGGTTTAACTCTTTAGAATGCATAATTCTGGTGCAGTTTGTTTTACGGATATACAGGAGGTCCATCAGGGTGTGGTCTGACAATGCCTTCTATGCCAACCATAGATCTCCCATCAACAGTCTGCAGGAGACTGAATACAGGGATAGGGCCTTGAGGCAGTCTGCACAGGACATGTTACTTATGCCCTGTATTCTTTTAGTGTCATTCCAATTGTTGGATATGCCTGGTTAGGTACATACAAGATGGAGCACTGTAGTCGATTGCAGGTTTAATGAATGTCAAATACAGTGCAAGTTCTTCCTTGGACCTGGATGCTTGCTTTTGTTTATAAGTTGCAGAACATAGAATGATTTCCTCACTCCTGTTAACATGTGATGATCAAAGGCTAGATTACTGTCTATGAGTGTCCCCTAGTTCCCGACTACTCTGTCAACTTTTAGCAGTGTGTTGTCAATATGATAGTTACCATGGGTAGATGACTTTGTGAAGGATTTTATTATGCATTCCTTGGCATTTGGTTTTAGTTCATGGCTATGATACCAGTTATTTGTCTGTGTCATCCCTTCCTGGAGAATGTTTGTCATCAGTGGAGGATTGTAGAAATCACACTCAGATGAGATAAAACCAAGTCTGAAACAAAATGACAAGAATGCTTAACTGAATCCCTGCATTTTCATCTTCACAGAAACTTCATCAGTTAAAAGCGTACCAACCACATACAGCTTCTTTATATAATCCTGTATCCCACAAACCCATGCATCAATTAAACAATTTATACCAAAAATTTATGCCAGATGTTAAAAATATAAATAAATACAACTAACATAAAACTGTATGTATTGTGTATAAAATGATACGTTAAAAACACATATTGTGAGACATGCTCACTAAAATTGCCACGCCTTCAATAAATTATGATAAAAATTTTTATTAAGAAATGTTTTATGGTTAAAACATTTTTTGATGTAGAACCATATTGAAAAGCAGTAAAGAAGCCATAAAGGTTTACAAAAATTACCTGGTGGTGCCTATAAGTACTGTGCATTTAATTCTATTACTATAACTTAGCTAAGCTTAACACCATTTAAACCATTTATGTTTCTCCATTATTATGATATTAGGAAAAAGAATAAGACAAATGTACTGTTTAAGCACACACTGGCTTGTGATGGGGCAGATTTAAATTTTTTTTGTAGTTGAAGTAGTACAAATGGACATTGGGGTGGATCATGGGAGACCCGACTTGAATATAGGGAACTATACTGGCAAGTTGTTTCAGAGGCCAACAGATACCCTGGGTTGAATGACATGGTCTTCCTGGTTCCTGTACTAAAGTTAAGAGCAGCTAAGTTATCGATACATTTTCATTTAAACCTGGCTGGAGATCAGCATTCAAATAAAGTTGCCAATAAAGTTCACGCTTTTCAAGGGTTAAAGTGCAAGGTGCCACCATCTTACATTCACTGTACTTTGTTCAAGTATAATGAATTTAAAACAGTGGATAGGGTTTTGCTGTACATGTTTAAATAGTGCAGTTGCTTTTTTCTGTTTTTTAATATCATAAATATGTTCATAGATACTCTCCCCAGGTCTTCTCTCGGTCTTACCAATGTAAAAGAAGTACATGGTGAACAAAGTGCACAGTATACCACTCAATTTGTATTGCAGTCAAAATGCCCTTTAGTTGTGATTTCATGAGTGGAAATAAGCAATTCTTCTTAACAAGAATGTTTTTATTTTATTTTATTTATTTATTTAAATTTGTTGACTGGGAGTGTCCGACTGGACGTAGGTCCATTTTCAGCGGAGGCCTGGGGAGAAAAGCTTCACAGTTAAAATAAACAGACAGTATTTACATTGGATTACATAGTGATTAACAATTTACATAGCAATTACTTACAAGATATTTACAGATGAAGAACATAGTACATCAGTAGACAACTAGAATCTTTATCTGTAAAGTGCATACCAGACATTAACAAATGTTACAAGAAGAAGAAGTTTGTGCTGTATAATAAGTACTGGCTTATGAGCATCTGAGCTTGCTATAATCAAGGTAGTTAGTGGAGTGGAAAGAAAGGTAGTGGTTGGATGGGGTGGATGATATTAGAGTGGGAGTTGCAAGGGCATAGCCAGCATGTTTTTAGTTGCACTTTTAGTAAAGTTTTGAAGTGGGTGCATGATGGTATGGAGGTAATTGTGGGTGGGAGTGAGTTCCATAATTTGGCTATGGTGCAAGAGAATAGTGCTTCACCAGCAGAGTTATTGGCTTTAGTGATCTGCAAGTGATTTTTGCTGCTGGATCTTAGTGGTCTGGTGGTGCGATAGGGTTGGAGTAGATTCTGGAGGGATGGGACATTTAGTGGATGGTTTACTAGTTTGTGGGCGAGTGAGAGTTGATACCACTGAAGGAGGTGAGGGAGTTCAAGCCAGCCCAGTTCAGCAAGTGAGAGACAGTGGTGACTACGGTAGGATGCCCCTCGGGTGAATTTGGTGATTTTGTTGTAGCAGGTCTCTAGCTTGTTTAGATCACATTGCCTTAGGTTGGTATATATTGGAGAGGCATAAAGTAGGGTGGAGATAAGGTGGGAATTTGCTATTGAAATCTTTGCTGCTTTGGTGAGAAATTGCTTATTTCTGTATAATGCTCCTAGTTTTTTGTTGACTTTTTTTATAGTCATGGATATGTGAATGTCAAATTTTAGTTTATTGTCTATTTCCGCTCCTAGCAATTTGGTGTGTTCAGTTGGGTATATAGTGGTGTTGTCTTTTGCCATGATGTTAAAGTGAGAGTTGTTTTGAGTATGTTTAGGGAGTTGGAAGATGAGTAGTTTAGTTTTGTTTGGGTTGAGTATTAATTGGGCATCGGATAACCATGTTTCAACAGAGGAAAAGGCTTCCTGTGTGACTTTTTGCAGTTTTGGTAGGGACTGGGCTGAGCAGATGATGGTCGAGTCATCTGCGTATTGTATGTGTGCCATGTTTGGTGGCAGAGGCTAGATTATTGGTGTAAACAGAGAAGAGTAGGGGTCCAAGGATGGATCCTTGGGGAACCCCTATGGAGACAGGTAGTTGGGGAGATATGTCGTTCTGCCATACAACGGATTGTTGGTGGTCAGACAGGTAACTCTGAAACCAGTTGGTGACCGATTGTGAGACGGATAGGTTATTGAGGACAGAGATAAGTTGTTTGTGTGGGACCATGTCAAATGCTTTAGATAGGTCTAGGAAAGTAGCAGAGGAGAGATATCCATTGTTTTTATGCTGAAGGATAGTGTTAGTAAAGGAGAGAAAGGCAGTGGTGGTGCTATGGTTTGGTCAGAAACCATGCTGAGTACTGGAAAGGAGGTTGTTAGTAAGGAGGAAGTCTGAGACCTGAGAGTGTATGCATCTCTCTAGTATTTTGGAGAGTGAAGAGAGAATAGCTATGGGGCGGTAATTGGTTAGTACTGTGGAGGGTCCGCCTTTGTGGAGGGGAATTATATGTGATACTTTCCACAGTGTGGGAACATAACTTTCTGACAGAGATCGGTTAATCAAGATGGATACTGGGTAGGCCAGAGCATCAGCTGCGATTTGTAGGTATTCACTTGGGAGGCTGTCTGCTGCTAATTTGGTGTGTTTAAGTTTAGTTGATGCTGAAGGCAATTCCCACACTTGAACATTTCAGGGTTGTTGGTGTTAATAGTTGCCTTAGGTACACTCAACCTTTTTTTTGAACATTGCCTTTAAGTTCTTCCCTCTTTTATATGCCACATGTGAGCATGTGCCAACATTTTTGATTATCCCCTGCTCGCACCTTAAGATGGGCCAATTCTTTAGTAAAATGTCCTTTATTGCTATACTATTAGTTGCAAAACTGGTAATAAAGGCACACAAATTTACTCTGATTTTGGGATGGGATTATAGTCTGAGTAGTAGTAGTCGGCACAATTCCCAATATTTTGACAGATGGGCTTCTTATTTTCCAAAATTGGAACAGGCAGCCATGGTGGTGCATTGGTTAGCATCGCTGTCTCACAGCAACAGGTTCTCTGGTTCAACTCTCGGCTGGGGTGCCTTCCGTGCAGAGACTGCATATCCTCCCTGCGGTCATTCCTCTGGGTGTTCCGGTTTCCTCCCACATCCCAGAGACATGGTGTAGGTGAACTGGACACTCTAAATTGGCCCTAGGTTTGAGTGTGTGCCTTCTCTGGAAGGTTGCATGCCAGGCTGGCAACTCGACTCTGTAAAACTACACTGCTAATCATTCTGCAGACCATTGTTCTGCTGTGGTGACCCCTAAGTGGGAAAAAAAGGGGGAGCAGAAGAGGAAGATTATCTCTTTTTCTTCCTTATTCATGACTTCATACATTAAAGTTGTCAGTGAAGTCATTTGGGCACCCTTGTATCCTAAACATGTCCTTCAACCTCCAACATCCGTCCAAAAAGATCCATCAACTGAAACCATTCTTGCGACCTGAACAAACTGTCCCTACACTACAGCTGTCTTTTGAGTTAATGGATGAGAGCTAGCAAAGTGAAGGAAACTTAAAATAAGTGGGCTTTCTTTAAATTTCTGACACAAACATCTGGTTTGTTGTGTCTTTCATCAAGAGGATATCTAGACAGGCAATCTGGTCATTGTTACATTATGTGTCAAATTTAAAAACTCTGTAGTTGCATTAATATACTCAATAAATGTTGGGATGGTGTCCCTCTCCTTGTCCAAGAGGATAAACATATCATCCAGAAATCGGGTGTAGAATCTACAATGGGAAAAAAAATCTGAAGGAAAGAAAGATTTCTTTTCCCACTGGATCTTTACAATATTTGCAAAAAGACCCCCACATGGTGACACCATAGAGACACCCTTACTTTGCAAGTGCAGCTTTTTTTTCTAAGCCCAAGTAATTACTTTTTAGCACCATCTCTAATAATTTCTCATAAAGATTATTATGATCTTGCTGCATCCCTTTTTGGCTCAAAAATTCAACAAACCACTCCATCCCCAATTCATGTAGGATGAATGTGTACAGGTCCTTTACATCTTTTGTAATAAATGTTTGGTGTTTTGGGCGTTTTGAATTGTGATTAAGCAACATAACAGAAAGAATGTCAGATTACTGACCCAAGTACATTTATAAACTGCATGTGTTAAAGTAGTTAGTGCTCAGTTGTACTGTTTCTGAAAAGCTTGAATGATTAGCAGTTTTCAGGTAAGGAAGACAGTTTTATCAATGTGGGCTTTGGTTAATATTGAAGTGGGAAAAGTCCACTTGTAGCACTCATATGTCACAACCTCAATTTAAAATAATAAAAAAAAAAAAATTGCAAAATAGTAGTTTTAATCTCACCCCATGACAGTGTAATCTTGGAGGTAAAATACTATTTACAGAGAGGTGTCTGTGTGTGTCTGTGTGTGTGCGCACGCATGCGTGCACATGTAGTACATTCTTACAAATCCAATGGGTATGTGTGGAGTTTGTGATCCTATAATAATGTGTCAGAAAACTCTCTACTGCATTCCACTCTTCACTTGAAGATGTTGACAACGCATGATGAATATCTATAGAGAAATTTACTTTCTGGTCTAAAAGCCCACGTTTGCGCTTTTCCCACCTTTCCTGTAACTAGTCTAGTCCAGATACAGATTTGCTGTATCCAGGACTGTATGTAAATTTCTGAGCCCCCCAAAAGCCTTTCTGTGTTGGAGGGAAGCCTTGTAGCTTATATTGGGAGTGGTAAGCACTAGTTAGCCTATCTACCATAAGAGGAGTGGTTTCTGGCCCAGAATCTGTAGTTTATTGGCCGTTCTGGCAGATTTTCATCTCTTTCAACTTTCTGGTTTAAAAGCCCATGTCTGTGCTTGTTTCCCACCTTTCCTGTAACTAGTCTAGTCCAGATACAGATATGCTGTATCCAGGACTGTTTGTAAGCTTCTGAGAGGTGCCAAGGTCTGATCTTCAAAGTTTCCCTTAGATCTGCTAGTTCACTTCTCTCCTGCACTTTTACTAGCTTATTAGTCTAGTACTTTACCATACCACACTTCTTGTAGCAATTATTGTAGCACACAAAAATGCTACCAGTGCTAAATATTCTACAAGGAAACAGCTCCAGTACTTATTATTAATGCCCACTCCTCCAGGCATGTCTAAAGGTCAGTTCCCTATGCTTCAGCCTATTAATCTGGTGAACTTCGTCATCCTGAGGCAATATAGCCACTGTCTCATGCACACCGACAACCCTCTCCTCCCTCCCAACACTCAAAACTTGCGAGAGATGCATTTATATATACAAACTGGAAGTTGCACACTCTCCAGGCAAGACCAGAACAGCTGGTCAAGAGGAGAAGGTCAGCACTTGCACCACACCACATGGAACACACAGCCCTCCAGAACACACACCAGCACTGCCTTCACATAAAAACACAAACCACACACCCACCTTCATGGAGGCTCTCAATAAAAATTACCCAAACAGCAGAGACCTCCAAGGCAGAAACACACTTGAGCACCAAAACACAACACTAATCACAAGACACATAACTCTCCTAAACAGTGTGCCACTCAACCAAAGCCCCTAAGGCAAAACAGCATGCCCAATACACAAGTCATAGGTGACAGGATAGTGAGGCACACTGATGTCCCACTCACTAGGTTGAATAAGGAGAAAGTAACACAGTCAGCTGCCTCTCAGGTGCCAGGATCAGCTACATAATGCATGCACTCGGGTCTCTCAACAACAGGTACAAATATGACTCTACATGTGGGTGTGAATGACCTGAGACGGACCTGAGACGTACCTCTGTGGAATACATAAAAAGAGACTTACAGGAGCTCTCGAATTATGTAGCCCAAATGGGTATGACCGTAGCCCTGAGCAGCATCCTGCCATCACTCAGAATGATACCACAGTACAAGCAGAAAATGATCGATTTCAACAATTGGCTAAGTTTCTGGTCTCATTCTAAGGGTATCCAGTATCTGTCTGCCTGAGATGACATGATTGACAGACCTCAATGCTTTGCCAGAGATGGCCTGCATCTGTCACGCCTGGGCTTCTGGATACTGGCCAAGGCTCTTGCCACCCCTATAGGGCCTTTTTTAGGTGGTGTTCCAAAGATCAAATTACCACCATTATAGCTACAAACCAATGCATTCTAAGGGTCATGCTGCTCAATACTAGCAGTCAAATTTTCCAAAATGCACTTGCTGAAACCACTCTACAAATTGGAGAACATCAACATTTGTGCTGTAGCAGAGACCTGGTTCAAGGCAGCAGAAAGCACCCCTGCACTAACAGCCTACAACTCATTCCACAACTTTTGGCCCCAGAACTTAGACCAAATCTCCAAAACAGGTGGTGTTTCCATATACATAAAATATGTGCACACCTCCAGACTGGTAGCCCAACATAACGCATCAGAGATACTTCAGATGCAGTTAACATTGGGTAAGACAGTGATTCAGGTCACAGACTGCTATAGGTCACCAATCATGTCCCAAGACTCACACTCCACGTTCCTAAGCACCCTGGAGAATATTAGGGTCCAACCTAACACTCTCATACTGGGCAACTTCAACTATCCCTCCATTAACTGTGAAAACTACTCATGTACCAATACACTTGCCCAACATTTCCTGGAATTCATTAATTGCAATGCCCTGGACCAGCTCATTGCTACGCCGACTAGAGGTAGCAACATCCCTGACCTGGCATGGGTGACCATCACTCTACACCAATAGTCAACTCCACCCTGGTTACATACGACCACAAACTAGTAACCTTGGAAATCTACATCCCTCCCACTCCACCCCCCAGCAAAGGTAACCACCATGAAAAACTTCTCCAAAGCTAACGCTGGGCTCTTAAAAACAGAGGTGGCTAACTTCACGGCACCCATGCAAATGGAGTATAGTTGCATGACCGCCATATAATACACCAATGCACTGTATGAACATGTACACAAATGCATGGATCTCACCATACCAAATAGAACCAAGATGCTCTCCTCCAAAAAAAGTAACCCAATCTGGTGGTCCCCTGCCATAAGCAAACTCTACAACAGAAGGAGTAAATTGATGTGGAATAAGGTGAATTCCCAAGACTGGAAAAATTCCCTTATCAGCCTCAACCAAAAGCTGAGATCCTTCATCAAATCCTCTAATGCTAGCTATGAAAACAAAATTGCAGCAGATAGTAAAGACAACCACAAGGCCTTCTATAGTTATGTAAAGTATCACCACAGCAATGCCCAGATTTGCTTTGAGTTACTGTACAATGGTACCTCCTATATCAAGCCAACAGATTCAGTGCCAACTTTAACCCCCCCCCCAGGACCAATCACAATACCAGTAGATGGACAGGCACCCAGTATTACTGCTGCACAGGTTAAAAAACACTGTCCAAGGCCAAGAATACAGCTTCTATGGGACCTGACAATATCCTTGGCTGTGTTCTACATGAACTACAGAGTGAACTGGCACCTCCTCACCTGTGTGCCCTGTCCAATCACAGCCTCACCTCAGGCTTTTTCCCTACCAAATGCCATGCTGCTATAGTCATCCCTCTCCACAAAGGAGGAACAACTACAGACCCTGGGAACTATCGCTCCATTAGTCTGACAAGCTGGATATGCAAAACTATGGAACACATCATCGTAGACCTAATAAACAAGGATATAGGGAACCTCCAAACTCTGGATCCCACACAGTTTGGTTTTGTGAAGGGTAGATCATGCCTACTCAACTTCTTTGAGTCAGTCACCAGAACTGTGGATGAGGCAAGGTGGTTCATACAGCCTACCTTGATCTGGCCAAGGCCTTTGATACCATTCCCCACTCAGGAATCATAGAAAACCTCACTAAACTAGGCATCAACCCCTATATCAATAGGTGGGTTGCAAACTGGCTCACAGATAGAACATACAGTGTGAAAGTAGCGGACTCCAACTCAGACTGCTGAACAGTCACGAGTGGAGTCCCACAGGGATATGTCCTGGGTTCTCACTTGTTTGGTATCTACTTCTCTGAATTCCAGGCCAACACGAAGGGACTCTGGCTGAGAACATTTGCAGACAACTGCAAGTTGGAAGCCATTATTAACTCTCCAAGTGATGCTGACATCATACAGAAAGGCCTCACTGAGACCCAACGACTGGTGTCAGAACCATGGCCTTAAGCTCAATGCCAAAAAATGTGTTGTCATCCCCTCTGGGAAAAACTCAGCTCCCAAGAATTACCACATTGATGGTAGTCCACTGAACACAAAAGATGTTATAAGAGATCTGGGAACACAGGTTGACAGCAACCTCTCTTTTGACCACCACATTGCCACTGTGGTCAAAAAGTCCTTATATGTGGCACATCTCAATACTGAGGGTTTTGCATCCAGGAAGAAAGAGGTCATTGTCTCCCTCGAATTAGGCCAATTATCGAGTACAATGCCCCATTTAGCATGTACCTCACTAGACACCTGCAACAACTGGAGAGGCCGCAAAAGTACCTCACAAAGAGGATCCTAGGCCTTAAACACTTGTCCTGTATGGACAGACTAAAATCACCAACTATTCTCTGTCTCACATCGCCTACTTCAAGGCAATCTCTGCTTGACTTAGAAAGCCATATCTGACCCACTTCTGTTAGAAATGCTACATCTAAAGAAATCCCAATCCCTCCGCACCACATGCTCCAGAGACCTCAACCTCATTAATTACCACAATCAACAGAACATGCTGGAGAGACAGGTTCATAATCCAGAGACTGCCCATGCTATGGAATAGACTTCCCATACAAGACAAGCAGAGCACCTCAATGGCCCTCTTCAAATAAATCTTGATGAGAGGATGGGAAATAGAAAATTCACTCCAGGTCAGGTGGCACTATGCAAGGGTAATCGTATGGGCTAAGCTTGAAAAGGCTCCAGGGCCATTAGCCTAGTACACACCTATGAACCTATGAGAGATTCCAAAAAGAAAGCTCAGAATCTTTGTCTTTGCTTCTTGTTTCAGTTTTGAGGTTGTCTGTTCTTTACTACTAGGTATCCAAAAGATCATGCAGTGGGCATCCATGATGCACTTACTCTCTTTTCTACGTGGGACTGACATTAGCAACATGTCCTCCCAACCCACAGCCAACATCAGAAGTTGTTTTTCTGATATCCTCCAAGAAAACCAACGACATGAAAGTGCCTTGAGAATGTAACCATTCACCTCCCCCTTCCAAGATGCACATCCATCCTCCCTCTATATACTGTCAAGTGATTGAAGTACTATGGAAACTCCAGTCACCTGGACTGTAGTCAGGACTTTATTGTACCACTACTGGGTGCAGACTATACATCACTCTCATCTGATTTTTATGTAGACACTTGTATAAAAAACGTTTTATGTATTTATATATGCATGCTTTTGTACTACCCTCTAGAGATGTGTAATAGAGGGTGTCAAAACTGTGTTAAGCAATTAGGAACTTGGATATGACAGAAAATTTAAAAGCTCAAAAAAAAAAAAAAAAATCAGAGGACACCTCCTATTAACAAGACAACATATGAACATTTGAAGTCAATGGCACATATTGTTGAATTTCTAATTCTCAGATATGATATATTTATCTATTAAATAGTGCAAAGTAAAGCAACTTGGAGTTTCTCTACAAAGACAGCTTCCTTTGACTGCTACTCTCAGACTTGAGATTTCTTTTTCATTTGTAAACAAATTATATTTCCTGTTATTATAGTGTTCTATTATATGAATCCATCTGCAGAATTCCGAAGGAGATTCTGTAGATAGGGCAGAATAAACGGTTGTTGATATGCAGAGAGTTCCAGCAGTAGATAACTCAGTGTCCATATTCAGGGTTTCAATCAAGTGCTGCACAATGATATTAATAAGAACAACATCCCTGGCCTAGTGGCTTGCAAAGTCAGACTGTGATAAAAGCCATAAAGTAAGCCCAGTGGCAGTCAACATGTTATGGCAAGAACAGGAGATGAGACATTTAGTACACAAGTCAACATATTGAACTTCATATGCATAAGCCAGGAGCTACTGGGCCAGCTCCCAGGTTAAGTGCTGAGTGTGTTGAAGCTAGCCAAGGATGTAAAGATAGCAGTGCATAGATATTTGTAACAGCTGGAACACATTGCAAAAGTTATAGAAAGTCTGGGATACAGCAGGATCGTAGCTGTGTTATTCGAGTTGATTTATGGGCCAATGCCATTCACAAGTTTTAGATATTCTGGTGGCGATTTAACTCATTACATCCGAGTGACGCCTCCAGGTGCATCTGCAGTTACCTCCTACTGCTCCTCTAGGTGTCAAATATTACTTATGCATATTTACATTAATAATTCCAAAACCATGCTACATACAAGGTTTAAAAATATTTTATCTTGAAGCATACATGATGGCAAACACAACTGTATTGATATTTGACCTCTGTCAATGAGTATTTGTTAGAATTGCAAGGTGATACTTTAATTTTTAAAGGCTCAGGCCACACCCACTAGGAGTTAAAGGTACATACTCAAAATAGTTGTACTGGAACTGAACCTCTTGTAGGTGACACAAATAGGGGCATGATATGGGCAGAAAAATAACCAGATGGGGGATCTGAATATGATACATAAATAAACTGAGAAATAATAGCCAAGTTTCACTGTTAAAGATGCAGTGCTACACTTCAGCTACACCACGTTAGCTGGGTAACAAACAAACATGGTAAGGCACTGATTAGTATATTTGCTAATTATATATATAGCAACTAGGAGGTCGCACTACAGTAGGGAAAGGGTAAACTCCTTTATACCTACTGTTCACAATCTCACAAAGAAAACACATTGGCATGTTTGGTCAGCTAATTATTTATCAGCTGTACCAGCTTTTTTTCTGAGCGATGATTATGCAGTTCAATCACCTAAATGAAAACCATTCATGCACATGCTATAAAAAAGCCAAATTCTGAACACAGCATTGCAGAGCTAAGCTCACATTATTTTCCAACATACTGCAAGTCACACACCTCTCTTTCCAGCAGAAGCAGGTACTGCCATTACAGTGGGCTGCACTTCCCCCTCATGAATTTGCTGCTTACTCCCTCCTTCACTCAATGGCCCCTAGATAACCATCGGTACCTTATGTATCTCTTACACACACACGACTACATCATCATCGTTATTTTAGCTGATCATCAAGACCTTTTTCTCAATGGTCTGCAAATATTCAAACCATTATTTTCATATCTCCATAAAATAAAAACATGTAGACAGACATGCATTTTGTTTTGCACATAGGACTCAGAAAACCTCTTTAAATATACTTTGCTAATAGTTTGTCCTTTCCAGGACTCCCTATCTTTCCCATTCAATGCATTTTACCTATGTCTTTTTAGTAGAATCATCTCCATGACTTGTCCCCTGATATTTTCTGGTGAGGAAAAGTAAATACAGGAAGCTGTTGGTGGCCGGGAAAAGTGAAGCCCTCCTTTGCATCCTGAGCTGCCCATTTTATGTGTGGTGACACTCGCTAGTTAAATTAATTGTTTTCATCTGCATGGAAACTGATGCAATACGTAACTTGCTATGAGTCAGACAATTTTGCCAATTTTCAGAATGGGTGTGCCATTTGTTACACACCTAATTTATGGAAAGTAGCAATTTTCTATGGTGGAGAAAAACAAAAAGTTTATTCATAACAATGATCAACAACTGATCCTTTTGGATTACTTTAAAAAAAAATTAACCAGGTTCTCGAAAACAACATTACCAATGTGTAATTAACCAATCAGAACAAAGTAATGGTCATGCTGCTAAATGCTAGGAGCTTAAACCAAAAACTGCACTCACTGGAAGCACTTCTATCACTAGAAGATTTAGATGTCTGTGCAGTCACAGAAACCTGGTTTAAGGCCTCAGAGAATACCCCAGCTCTGCAGGACTACAATGCCTTCCACACCTTTAGACCACAAAATGAATTTACCAAAGGAGGTGGTGTTCATAGGTAGGTGGTACTAAGCTATCTGCCCGAAGGCATTTATAAGCCTAGCAAGAATGTGATGGCTTTCGCTGCCCCCTTAGATTAGTTCCCTGTGCCTCTATCCAGCAGAGCCACTGAAGTGATCCCCGGGGTAAAATTTCTGTTTCCCATCCACTTGTCAAGGTTTTGCTTGAAGAGTGTTAGCGAGGAGCTCTGCTGAATGTAGATTGGAATCTTGTTCCAAAGCATGGGAAGTCTCAGGGACAGGAATCTATCCCTCCAGCTTGTCCATTTTATTGTTGTGGTGAGGTTTAGATCCCTAGAGCATGCGGCTCGAGGGGATAAGGTTTTCTTTAGGTGGAGCATGTCCATCAATTCTGGGTTGGACATGGCCTTGTATGTCAGGCAGAGATCACCTATGAGTAGGCGGTATGCAACCAAGTAAAGCTGGAGTTTCTTCAGTCGTGCTGCATAGGGCATCTGTTTGAGGCCAATGATCCTCTTGGGGAGATACTTCTGTGGTCTTTCTAGCTGTTGCAGGAGTCTTGTAAGGTACATCCCAAATGGGGCTTTGTACTCTATGATGGGTCTGATGAGTGATGAGTAGAGGGGCGCAATGACCTCTTCTGATCTGGATGCAAACCCTTTTGTGATTAAGTGGGCCACATAGAAGGATTTTCTAACCACTTTGGCAATGTGATTATCAAAGGAGAGATTACTATCTACTTGGGTCCCCAGATCCCTTATTATGTTTTCTGTATTTAGGGGACTACCACCTATCTGGTAGTTTGTGGGTACTTTGTTTTTTCCAAAGGGGATGATTATGAACTTTTTGGCATTTAGCTTGAGACCATGATTTTGACAACAGGTATTTGTCTCAGCGAGACCCTTTTGAAGGATGTCTGTGTCAGCCGGAGAATCAATTATAGCTCCAAGTTTGCAGTCGTCTGGGAACTTAGTCAGCCATAGTCCTCCTGTGCTTGCCTGTACCTCTGAGAAGTAAATGCCGAGCAGGAGGGGTCCTAGGACTGAACCCTGGGGAAAGCCACTTGTAACCGGTTTAGAGTCAGACCTAGCTCCCACAACTCTCACCATGTGGGTTCTGTCCATGAGCCAGATGACAAACCATCTTGTGACATAGGGATTTATGTTCAAGCGAGTGAGCTTGTCTATAATACCAGAATGGGGAATGGTGTTGAAGGCCTTTACGAGGTCTAGGTAGGCTGTGTGTACCACCTTTACCTCATCTATAGCCTTGGTAATTGTCTCAAAGAAGTCCTCCAGGTTTTGGAGGCATGATATGCCTTTAACAAAGCTAAACTGGGTAGGGTTCAGTGTTTGGAGGTTCCCAATGTCTCTGTTAATGAGTTCCATGATGATGTGCTCCATAGCCTTGCAGACCAAGCTAGTCAGGCTTATAGGGCAATAGTTCCCAGGGTCTGTTGTGGCTCAACCTTTGTGGAGTGGAATAACCATTGCTGTGTGCCACTCTATGGGTATGTAGCCTGTGAAGAGGCTGAGTTTCTACAGTGTGTTTAGGTGAGGGGTTAGTTAATCTTTGAGCTCATGTAGGATGCAGCCTAGGACACCGTCCAGTCCCATTGATAGTATTTTTGGCTTTGTAGAAGGCTGTTTTAACCTGAGTGTCTGATTTTAAGGGCTCTACATTCTTCTGGTATGGTTATGGTCCATTTTGGGGGTGAGAGGGGGGTGAAGTTTGCACTGAACCTGTCTGCCAGGATGTTGGCAATATCGGTTGGTTCAGTGTATTTTGTGCCATTCTGCACTAACTCCGAGCAGATCTGAGCATTGCCACTTAGATTCTTGACATAGCTAAAGAATGTCTTGTGGTTATCTTTGGAGTCCTTGGCAATTTTTCTTTCAAAGCTCACCTTGAATGATTTTATTAGCGATCACAGTTTCTTGCTGATACTGATCAGGGAAGACATCTCGGGATTTTACTCTTTCTGTACTAGTTTCCTCCTCCTATTGTATAGCTTGTTTATGGCAGGGGTCCATCAGACTAGCTACCATTTCCTGGAGGAGTGAGTCTTAGTTTTGCTTGGGATAGCACGATCCATGCATTATTGTAGGTGCTCGTAGAATGCATTAGTAAAGGATTTTGCAGCTTGGACAGCATTATCCTTTAGCATGGGTGCTTTGAAACTTTCCACCTCGGTCTTAAGTAACGTGAAGTTTGCTTTTGAAAAGTTTTTCATGGTGGTTTCCTTGTCCGGGGGTGGGGGCAGAATGTGGATATCCAAAGTGATTTGTTTATGGTCAGATCTAACCAGTGAGGGAGTTGACCTCCGGTGTGGAACACCGGTCACCCATGTTGGTGATGACCAGGTCCAATATGTTGTTCACCTCTGGTGGGAGTGTTAACCAGTTGATCCAGGCTGTTTGAGTTTTTAAATTCTAGGAAATGTTGGGCAAGAGAGTAGAGTAGTTCTCCCAGTTAATGTTTGGGTAAATGAAATCATCCAATATTAGGGTGTTTGGTAGGACCTTTATGTTTCTCAGTGTTTCCAGAAACATGGAATGGGGATCCTGGGACAAGGTGGGTGATCTGTAGCAACCTACAATTTGAATTGCAGTTTTGCCCATTGTTAGTTGTACGTGGATGATCTCTGAAGCATTGTGCTGTGCCACTAATCTGGAGGTGTGGGTATCCTTAATGAATATGGATACACTCCCACGTTATGTGTTTCAGTCCGGGTTCTGTGGCCGAAATGTATGGTATGAGTTGTTGCCTAGTAGTGCTGGAGTGCTCTATGGAGCCTTAAACCAGGTTTCTGTTACTGCACAGATATCGTTTTTCTCCATACTAAGGAGTGCCTCAAGTGCATGCATTTTGAGGTTTAGACTTCTGGCATTGAGTAGCATTACCCTCAGTTTTTTGTTACTTGTGCTATTTACGGCGGTGGGTTTGTCTTTTGAGCCTTGCCTATAAAAGGCATTATGGATTTGGCAAGAGCCTTGGCCAGTATTCGAAAGCCTAAGGGTGACAGATGCAAGCCATCTCTAGCGAAGCAGTGTGGCTTGTCGAGCATGTCATCCCAGGCTGACAAACACTAGATCCCCTTTGAATGACACCAGAAACTTAGCCAATTGTTGAAATTGATAATTTTCTCTTTATACCGTGGTATCATTCCTGGTGAGGTCAGGATGCTACTCAGGGTCAGGGTCATACCGGCCTGGGCTACATGATCAGAGAGCTCTTCCATGTCTTTTTTCATGTAGTCCAGGGAGGTACGGCTCAGGTCATTCACACCAACATGGACAATAACAGAGTCATATTTGTGCTTGTTATGGAGTGACCTGAGTGCTTGTGTTATGTGGCAGATCCTGGCACCTGACAGGTACCTAACAGTAACCTTCTCCTTATTCAGCCTAGTGAGTGGGACATCAGTGTGCCTGACTATAGAGTCACCTATTACTAGTATGTTGGGCATGTTATTTTGCCTTAAGGGCTGTGATTATATGGCACACTGGTTTTATGAAGTGTGTGCTTCATGGTTTGTGTTGGGGGGGTGGAGGTTGCTTGGATGTCTGCTTTGGAGGTCTCTGTTGCTTTTGCAGATTTTTATTTAGAGCCTCCGAGTATGTTTTTGTTTATTTATGTGCGTTTTTTGCCGGTGCTGGTTTAATGGGTTTATGTGAGACTGGTGGTGTGATGCAAGTATTTCCCTTCTCCTCTTGACTGTTTGATCCAGTCTTGGGTTGAGAGAGCTTAGCCTCCAGTTTGGCTATATAATTGCATCTCCTGCATGTGTTAGTGTTTGGTGGTAGGAGGAGAGGGTTGTCTGTGTACATGAGGCAGTTGTAACATTGCCTCAAAATGCCCAGATTCACCAGCTTGACTGGAGAGTACAGTCAACTGCTTTACTGAATGGCTGGTAAGTTCGAACAGAGAGCTTTGCCCTTCTGTACAGTATGGGGGAGGGGTCTAATGCTAGGGTTTATAAGTGCTTGCTATGAGTTTTGAGCAAGTGCCGGGCTGAGAAATGAATGGCTTGAGTGCTTAAGTTGAAAGTTTGTCTAGTTCCAAGGGAAAAATTGAAGAGGAGACTTTGTGGAGCCGGAGATAGTTATACCCTAGCTAACAGGCGCTGCCCGGTGCGCAAATCCGGGCAAATGCCATTTTTATAGCAGGGAAATGTAAGAGATAGAAATTTAGCCCACAATGGCCAATAAACTACTAATTTCTGGGCGGAAACCACTCCTCCAGGGGCAGATAGGCTTCTCAAAGCTCCCCTCTCTCACAGGTGAACAGAGAAACGTCCTTCTATCCGAGTAAGGTATGGGCAAATGCAGAGATCTGTAACGCAGCCCTGAATTCAGCACTAACCTGAAAACTGGACTATACTAGCTTAGAAAGGTGGAAAACAAGTTTTTTTACAATCAAAATGCACAGAAAAGGATACTTATTGTCATATATCTCAGAGCAGAGTTGTAGTCAATGCCCCTAGTAATAAAGTAGGAAGAAACACAAATACAGTAAAAGCAGATGAAAAGTGCATTATTTTATATAAAACAATAGAAAATGAACAAACTGATTTAAACAATTACCCAATTAACCAGAAAAAAGCTCAGAACTGAGCCCTGTTCCAGCAGTCTTCAATCAGGCAAGTTCTAACTGCACACTCCTGCTACTAGGGTGCAGTGGAACTTTTTCCAAAAAAAGATGGCCTGGATCAGTGCTCAAGTTATACAAACAAAGCTAGATTCAGAAGGCCTGAATCTGATCTATGCTACAGCAACAAGGCGCACCAATTTCAGAAAGAAACAGTTCAAATAAGCAGGCACAATAAGCCTGTGACCAGAAATTCCCAGTTCAGAAGGACAGAATCCAGCTTCTCCTCGCACAAGAGTGCAGACCACAAACCTTCTTAATGTAGAATAACTGGCCTGAAACCAAAGTGCTTAAACCAGAACTAATACACTTTTAAAATAGCAGACACTGAGAGTTCAATCAGCAATTCCCAGATTAGAAGGATGTAAGATACCTGTCCTGCAACAACAGTGCAGACCACAAACCTTCTTAATGTAAAACAACCGGTATGAAGCCAAAGTGCTTAAACAAAAAGACGTAGAATAACAGTTACAGTTTAATCAGGCTACTACCAAACAGTAACAAATGCAGCAGAATAAATAAAATGGAGTACTTTTAAGAAGAGGCAAAAGCAAAATAAAGTAGGAAGAAACACAAATACAGTAAAAGCAGATGAATAAAGTGCAATTTTTTTTTTTTGTTAGTAAAGTGCAAGGAGAGAGGAAGAAAGAACTTAAGTGGGTTGGCCTTCTCACATCTTCTCTCTGTATTAAGTAGAGTGCACACTAGACTCAGAATATGATCTTACTGTATTCGGTTAAGTGAGCAAATGAGATGGACTCAGGAGGAGTGTTCAAATACAGTCTTACAGGAGGGGCGGGCAATTCCAGAGCCACCAACACTAACAACAAAACAAGATCAGGGAGGATGGGTGGGGAACTAACTGCAGAGAGACACACACTATTCAGTGAAACATAATATCAGGTAACAGAAAAAATGAAATGCAGTACTTTTAAAAGCTGACAGTTTGTACTTAACTTCAGCTTCTAATGCAGGTGATTATAGCCAACCAAGTCTCTCAGAAGTTGAGCAAGTTTCAATCTATATTAGAGATAAATTCACCTCACATCTAGTTAGGCTGGACAACTCCATGGAGTTAATCCATGTCCAGGTCCAGGTTATGGTGGTTAAGATCCCCATTTAAGACCTAGTATGTTATATCCTCTCCATGGGTCATGAGACCTATGAAGCCTACTTAATCAAACTGAAGACGATCCAAATTTTAATGAACACACTGGTTAGGGGGGATTAAAATTATCACACAATCACCTGTGAAACCTACTCTAGCCCAAACTTGTTAGCACTAAAGTTCCTCACATTTGTCAATTCAAATGCCCTTGAGCAAATTGTCCATACCCTGACAAGAAGAACAAACATTCTAGATTTTGCCCTCACCAACATGTCATACAGGTGCACTGCTACAACTGTTAAGACAGTTATGAGTTAAAACTGACCAATAATCAGTCACCTTCGAACTGAAACTAACACCAGAACTGACAAAGGGTGAAATCAGACTAAAAAACTTCACCAAGGCAAACTATACCCTCCTAGGTGAAGGTATAAATGCATTCCAAGCCTCAACCCAAGCTGAAAGTGGTAACTTTGCCGAAGCTTACACTAAAGTCCTGTACAATCACTTACATAAGTGTATAAAACTTTGCTGTACCAGACAGAATCAAAGCCAAAGTCCCAAGTAAAATCAAGCTGCCATAGTGGACTTCAGCATTAACAAACTACAATAAACAGAAAAAGCTGCTGTCCAAGAAAACAAAGACAAGGACCCAACAATGGAAAAGCACCATCCTCAGCCTTAACGGCCAAATAAGACAACTTGTCCAATCCTCAAATAGTTCCTTTGAGAGAAACCTAGGAAATACTGCCAAGGTTAACCATAAGGCCTTTTTCAGCTATGCACGTAATCTAAAGGGTCGGACCCAAGCATGTGCAGAACTTTTGTTGATGTGTATCACACACACTGGCCCCACAGAGATAGAAAACCTGCTAGAGGATGGGTTTGGTGAAAATTTCACTCCTTTATCCCTCCTTACAACAAGCCCTTCCCCAAACCCCCCACCTTACATATTTGAAGAGCAATTCCTCATAGCCCTGTCCAAGGCAAAGACCATGGCCTCTATGTGACCATATGACATTCCAGGCCATCTTCTAAACAGGCTAAAACAAACTAGCATCACCACTAAGGACCCTTTTCAATCATAGCCTAACCACAGGCTTTGTTCCTGCAGACTGGGGAACAGCTACAGTGATTCCCCTGCACAAAGGTGGCCAAGCAATAGACCTGGGGAGTTACAGACCTATACGTCTGACCAGCCTCATCTGTAAGGCTATAGAATGTATCATTATGGACCTCATAAATAAAGATATAGGTGACCTTCAAACCCTGGATCCTACTCAATTCGTCTTCATGAAGGGCAAATCCTGCCTGCTAAATCTGGTGGCTTTCTTTAAAAGTGTTACCGAGGCCATTGATGAGGGTAAATCTGTGCACACAGCATGCCTTGACTTGACAAAGGCTTTTGACACAATCCCACATACAGGCATTACCAATAAAACTTAGCAAACTGAATGTAAACCCCTTCATTGTAAGATGGTTTGCCAGCTGGCTCACAAACCAGCAACACACTATTAACGTGGGTGACTCCACATCAACCAGCAGACCTGTTACCAGTGGGGTGCCACCGGGGTCAGTGCTGGGCCCCCTACTGTTTGGTATATACTTCTTAGCAGTTCAGGTCAAAACTAAATGGTTGTGGGCTGACCAAGTTTGCAGATGAACGCAAACTAGGTGCAATCACTGAATACCCAAATGATGTCACTATAATCCAGGATGGTCTCACACAGACCAGTGACTGGTGTATTAGTCACAGTCTCAAACTGAAAGCAAAGAAATGCATTATCATTCCTTTGGCACAAACAATGTCCCGTCACACTATCAAATCAATAACAATACCCCAAGTACCCATGAAGTGGTAAGGGACCTGGGATCACAGATTGAACGCGACTTTGACTTCGACCATGTGTCTACCACTGTAAGGAAAGCTTTCCATGTAGCTCACTTGATTAGTATCGGTACTTCCTCAAGAGCAAAAGAAGTTATAACCCCTCCCCCCATACTCAGCACTTATCCAGTCCATAATAGAGTAGAACACCCCGTTTGGTATGTACTGTACCAAGCACCTACAGCAATTAGAAAGATCTCTCAGGTTTCTAACAAAGAATATCAAGTACCTCCAGCATTTGCCTTACACGTACCGACTAAAATCCCTGTTACTATACTCCATGTCATACAGACTTCTTAAGGGAGACTTATGTCTGGTCTACAAAGCAACCCAAGACACAAACCTAATAAACTTACTGCATATCCATAAATCAAATGGGTCAAGGGCTATCCACTTCAGGGACTTAAATATGGTTCATAGGTCCATAGGTGTGTACTAGGCTAATGGCCCTGGGGCCTTTACAAGCCTAGCCATAGGATTACCCTGGCCTTAGTTCCCAGTGTCCCATCCACTCATCAAGATTTCTCTTGAAGACGGTCAGTGAGGTGCTCTGCTTGACATGTATGGGAAGTCTGTTCCATAGCATGGGCAGTCTCTGGGTAATGAACCTGTCCCTCCAGCATGTTATGTTACAGAGGAATTGGGATTTCTTTAGATTTAGCATTTCTAACAGAGCTGGGTCAGACATAGCTTTGTAAGTCAAGCAGAGATCGCCTCTAAGTAGGCAATACGAGACAGAGAATAGTTGGAGTTTTTTTAGTCTGTCCATATAGGCCAAGTGTTTAAGACCTAGGATCCTCTTTGTGAGGTACTTTTGTAGCCTCTCCAGTTGTTGTAGATGTCTAGTGAGGTTACATGATAAATCGGGTATTGTACTCAATGATTGGCCTAATGAGGGAGGTGTAGAGGGAGACAATGACCTCTTTCTTCCTGGATGCAAAACAATTAGTAATGAGATGTGCCACATAGAAGGATGGCAATGTGGTGATCAAAAGGGAGGTTGCTGTCAACCTGTGTTCCCAGATCTCTTATACACCTTCTGTGTTCAGTGGACTACCATCAATGTGGTAATTAATGGGAACCAGGTTTTTCCCAAAGGGAATGATGACACATTTTTTGGCATTGAGCTTAAGGTCATGGTTCTGACACCAGCGGTTGGTCCCAGTGAGGCCATTTTGTAGGATGTCAGCATCACTTGGGGAGTTAATAATAGCTCCCAACTTGCAATCAGCTGCAAATGTTGTCAGCCAGAGTCCCTTCATGTTGACCTGGACTTCAGAGGAGTAGATACCAAACAGGAGAGGATCCAGGACCGAACCCTGTGGGACTCCACTCATGACTAGTCAGCAGTCTGACTTGGAGTCAGCTACTTTCACACTGTGGGTTCTGTGATCCAGTTTGCAACCCACCTAGTGATATAGGGGTTGATGCCAAGCTTAGTGAGTTTTTCTATGATTCCTGAGAGGGGAATGGTATCAAAAGCCTTGGCCAGATCAAGATAGACTGTATGAACCACCTTGCCTTCATCCGCAGCTCTGCTGACTTAAAGAAGTCGGCCAAGTTGAGCAGGCATGATCTACCCTACACAAAACCAAACTGTGCGGGATCCAGAGTTTGGAAATTCCCTATATCCTTCCTTATTAGGTCCATGATGATGCATTTCATAGCTTTGCACATCAGACTAGTCAGGCTAATGGGGCAATAGTTCCCAGGGTCTGTAATTGCTCCTCCTTTGTGGAGAGGGATGACTGCAGCACTGCATCATTCAGTAGGGACAAAGCCTGAGGTGAGGCTGTGATTGAACAGGGCACACAGGTTAGATGCCAGTTCACTCTGTAGTTCATGTAGAACACAGCCAGGGATATTGTCAGGTTCCATAGAAGCTGTATTCTTGGCCTTGGACAGTGCTATTTTGACCTGTGCAGCAGTAATACTGGTTGCCTGGCAATCTACTGGTATTGTGATTGGTCCTTGGCAGGGGAGAATGGGGTAAAGTTGGCACTGAATCTGTCAGCCAGTATATGGCAATATCTGTTGGCTTGGTATAGGAGGTACCATTGTACAGTAGCTCAGAGCAAATCTGGGTATTGCCGTGGAGATTCTTTACATAACTATAGAAGGCCTTGTGGTTGTCTTTACTATCTGCTGCAATTCTGTATTCATAGCTAGCTTTAGAGGATTTGACGAGGGATCTCAACTTTTTTTGAGGCTGATAAGGGAGTTTTTCCCATCTTGGGACTTCACCTTATTCCGCATCAGGTTCCTCCTTCTGTTGTAGAGTTTGTTTATGGCAGGGGACCACCAGATTGGCTTCCTTTTTTGGAGGAGAGTGTCTTGGTTCAATTGGGTATGGTGAGATCCTTGCATTTGTGTACATGTTCATACAGTGCATTGGTGTATGATTCTGCAGTCATGCATCTATTCTCCATTTGCATGGGTGCAATGAAGTTAGCCACCTCTGTTTTTAGGAGCCCAGCATTAGCTTTGGAGAAGTTTTTCATGGTGGTTACCTTTGGGGGGGATGGATTTCCAAGGTGATTAGTTTGTGGTCAGATCTAACCAGGAAGGAGCTAACTATTGGTGTAGAGCAATAGTCGCCCATGTTAGTAATGACCAGGTTAAGGATGTTGCTACCTCTAGTGGAGGTAAGAACGAACTGGTCCAGGGCATTGGAATTAATGAACTCCAGGAAATGTTGGGCAAGTGTATTGGTACATGAGCAGTTTACCCAGTTAATGGAGGGTAGTTGAAGTCACCTAGTAAGAGTGTTTGCTTGGACCCTAATATTCTCCAGGGTGCTTAGGAACGTAGAGTGCTAGTCTTGGGACAGAGTTAAGGACCTATAGTAGGCTACGACCTGAATCGTTGTCATACCCAATGTTAACTGCACCTGAAGTATCTCTGATGTGTTATGTTGGGATACCAGTCTGGAGGTGTGTGCATCCTTTATGAATATGGAAATACCACCACCTTTGGAGCTTCGGTCCAAGTTCTGGGGCCAAAAGATGTGGAATGAGTTATAGCCTGGTAATGCAGGGATGCTTTCTGCTGCCTTGAACCAGGTCTCTGTTACAGCACAAATGTCGATGTTCTCCATTTTAAGGAGTGCTTCAAGTGAGGGCATTTTGAGATTTAGACTTTTAGCATAACCCTCATATTGCATTTGTTTGTAGCTGTTATGGTGGTAATTTGGTCTTTTGAACACCACCTAAAAAAGGGGTGGCAAGAGCCTTGGCCAGTATCCAGAAGCCCATAGGGTGACAAATGCAGGCAATCTCTGGCAAAACATAGAGGTCTGACAATCATGTCATCCCAGGCAGACAGATACTGGATCCCCTTAGAATGACACCAGAAACTTAGCCAGTTGTTGAAATAATTTTCTACTTGTACTGTGACTTAAATAGGACATGCTGGAGGGACAGATTTATCTCCCAGTAACTGCAACATCTTTGGAACAGACTACCAATTCATGTGAAACAGAGAACCTCTATGACACTGTTCAAGAGGAACCTGGATGAGTGGATGGGAAACAAATTCTTACCTGGGACAGCACCCACAACCCTCCTAGACATGGGTAGTCATCACTAAATGCAATCTTGGGTATTGACTAGTACCTCTATAGTATTACACTGGGTTAGAACAGCTAGGCTTAAAATGACCTCCTGGTTGATAGCCTAGTAATCGGGTTCTTGTTAAATGATCAAAGGTTCAATCTTTCGAATGCATCTTTATCGAACTTGAAAGCACAAAAAAGGCAAAATTGCGAAACGGCATATAAGCGAATTCTTTCCTTGGGAAAGAAATCATTTGGCCGCTTCTGTTACTTTGCTGTTTTCATCACTATAGTGCGATATCAGAGTTGGTATATAAGTCCGCCCCCCACTTTATATAATGTTTTAAAAGTTTTTTTTTTTTTGTGGAACAGCGATTTTTTTTCCCTTGGAAAAAAATTGCTGTTTTAAGTGTTCGAGATTGTAAGCTTTCGCTTACATGGGCTCGATAAATCATGGTTCACTTTTTTAAGTGTTCGATGATTTAACATAGATAGTAATCTCCTATGATTCTATGAACAGACAGACTTCACTCAAACATGGAATTGAAAGTTTGGTAATGTAGCTAACTGCTAAATAATATAATCAAGAAAATGAAGATACCTGCATTATCCCATGCCATAGCATGTGAAATCAATGCCATGGCTGAATAAAAATACTTAAACCTGGTTGGAATCCTTTACACAATGTCTAATATATTTTTTTTTATTAAAAAGACTTAGGCGTACTTATCTTCTGGCAGTAGGGGGTAGCCTAATTTGTCAGAGATAGAAAACACACAGGAAGAATAAAAATGAGGTTGTTGTATTGGCCAGAGGCTATTAGCATTTAGTAGTACCCTGTATTGATGAAGGCACTCGGAACCTAATTTTTCCTTAAAAAACTCTCTTTGAAAATGTATCCATTAACTCAGTTGCACACAGAGCAATTAGTTGTTCACTGAGAAGCACTACCCCATGAATCTACTCCTACACAGTCTAGCTTTTGCTTCTAGCCTTTGAAATAACCAAGCTTGTCTGCTCCTAACCCCTATTATACCACACCGTTGCCATATGTGTTCTTGTTCAGTCTGCTTGTAGTGCCATACCAATAAAGATGATATATGAAGATGATCCATTCCCTTTGACATATGTGCTGATGCAGTCCTTCACCAGTGTAAACAGGAGTGGGCTCAGGCCTAAACACTGATCATTGATACATGCTTACTCCCACAGGAAAATCCTCAAGTCCATACATTGTTCATACTTGCCTCATTGGACCCTTGTACACAGGCTGTACTAATCCTAACTATATTTATGAGACTTTAAATTACCATTAGAAGGTCCAAAACACCAAAACAGCTTTCTTCATGTTTAGAACTGTCCACTTGGACTCTTCTCCTATCTCACAGGAAATATCAGGTTGGTTTGCTGCATCCTAATCTGACTCTGAAGTGCTCATATGACATATTTTTACTTCTAGCCTCAAAAGCACCAAACCTAGCCCATTACTAACCCCCTCTTGTACCATACTCTTGTAGGTCCCCTAGAAGGACCTGACATCATGGATATGCACTTTCCCAATTTCTCTCTCACTAGTCTGGTAGATACAGGTATCCTGAGACAATGCAGTCTCACAATGTGGTATTTGTCTCATGTTCAGTGGCAACCATCTAATCCTTAGAGAAACCGAAACAGTGTGAGAGAGCTGGAATTGCCCAATGTCACTGGAGGCAAGAGCCTCGTGTACAAGCACTCAAAATAATCTGGTTACCAGATTCCTGCATACAAGCAGTCAAAATAACAATCATGTTGTCAGCATCATACACACATACTACACTCATCAAACAAAGTATGCACTGGACACATAGACCAACATACATTGAGGAACTAAAAAACAATATTCTTAAACCCCAAGGACCTCCTAGACAATTGACTTGCATCAATTATCCCTGGCAAACCCAAAAGCACTGTACAGAAACACCACCCAACATCACATGTATAGCCACACCTCATGCATCCTTAGGTATAAACCCCATAAGGCAAGCCAATATACTGCCCAATATACTAGTTATAGCAGACTCCATTGTGAGAAATATGGATATCCCCACTCTCCAGCTGAGCAAGGAGGAAAAACACAGTTAGCTGCTTATCAAGGCCAGGATCCACCAACTCACTCATGCACTCAGAACATTGAGCCACAAGTACCAGTAGGACTCAGAAATTCCATATGGGTGTAAATGACCTGACACAACTGTCTGGACTATATGAAGAGACATTCTATGGAGTTCTCTGGCCATGTGTCCCAGACTGGTATGAGTCTAGCACTTAGCTGCATTCTACCTTCACCAAGAATAATGCTGCTATTTGGACAGAGGATGATTGACTTTAAACACACACCCACTAGAGGTTCAACCATACTGGATGTGGTACGCACAGATGTGGGACATAAATTTCCTGTTCCCCAATGCTAAGCAAGCTAAAAACTCACTCATCAAGCTAGACAAACAACTAAGCAGGCAAATTAAGTCTACCAAAGCCAATTTGTTTTAAAGATAACCTCCAAGGCCAGGGACAACCACAAGGCTTTCTTTAGCTATGTGTAAAATCTCAGTGGTGGTAAACAACAGTGTGTAGAACTGATTGTTCATGGAGCCACATAGAGCCAGAAGATATAGCAAATCTGCTGGATGACAAGCTTACAAATAGCCAGAGTAAATATCAAATTTGCTGGCTGACAAATTAAATTCAAGTTTTACCCCAACCTGCCAAGTAAATTTATCTAACGTAATCCCCCCAACTACAAGTAGGGAGGAGGTCCTAAATGTGGTCTCTAAGGTTAACAGCACTGCATTGATGGGCCACAATAATACCTGATAATATCCCAGGATGCCTCCTAAATAGCCTATGTATGACCTATTAGGTATTACTATTTAACCATAACCTACAGAAATGCTTTGTGCTATGTGAATGGAGGACTATGGCAGCCATCCTTCTGCATAAGGGTGATTTATCAATGGACTCTGGGAACTACAGACTCATAAGTCAGACTAGTCTCATATACAAAGCCATGTTAAGAAGTCTCATGTATATGGTTATTAATGACAAAGGAAACCTTCAAACACTGGATCTAACCCAGCTTGGCTTTGTCAAAGGCAGATCATACCTACTCAGCCTGTGGTCTTCTTTGAAAAGGTGACCAAGGCAATGTACGAGGGCAAATGGTTAATAATGTCTACTGTTACACAGCCAACACACTTAATACAATACTCCACTTGAACATTTAAAACAAACTGATGGAATTTGGCATTATCCCCTATTTTACATGCTGGATAGCCAGCTGGTTCTCAGACAGGACCCAGGAACTTATGACAGAGGAGTCCACCTCTACAAAGAGGGTAGTCGCCAGTAGAATCCCTCAGAGCTCTGTACTAAGCCAGCTCATTTTGGTATTTACTTCCCAAAAGTAAAAGCCAGTGTCAAAAGCTTCTATCTGACAAAGTTTGCAGATGATGCAAACTTGGAGCAGTCATGGACCCCCCCCCCCCCAAGAAACTAACATTTTACAGGAAGAGCTAACACTGTCAGATTCATGTTCATCTTTGACAGTCCCATGTGGCCTTTCAAAGATGTGATCAATGAGCACACCTACCCCCAAAACATCACCCAAGATGTGCTCACCGAGTCTCCCCACAAGACGTCACCCTATTAGGCCATGCCTGTTTCTCCCATGGGAAATGCTCAAGACTCCATCTTATCTAGCAAACCAAACCCACCCCAATTGCTCCCCTAGACTGATAGGATTTCTGAGTACAGCTAATGTGCCTATTCCTCATTCTACCATGGGGAATAAGACAAAATACCCTCTATGTCTATTTTCTGCCACTTCTGCCCTCAGTCTCATCTTTCTTTAGGCATGGAAAGCTCATAACTATTACTGAGGGCTAGGACATAGGTAAAGAGAGAGCTTATTGCTAGGACTCAAGTTTTTTCATCTTGATTATCCTGAAGATTATATGCTGCACATTTACTTTCACATTTGTTAAATGGGTGGATGCACTAGTCTGAGAACACTTTGCAGACACAAACTGGGCCAAAAAGCAAAATGACAGCACATTTAAGAATTTATAGAAAATGTTTGCAAAGTGATCATGTATTAACAAACAGCAATAAATTATTTACAATGATTTCAAAAGGTTGTATTATCTATCTTGAGTTTAAACAGGTTAAGAATGCACTACTGTGACAACTGCAATTACCTGCTGATCAATAGTCAGGTCCCCTCTTTCTTCACTGATGAACATAGCCAAAGGTTAGTTAAATGTCTCCACCACAGGAAACTTATCTGCCTAATTTGCAGGCAGCAGTTCACTTCTGATTCTCACCAAAACTCCTCCGATGTGCATTAGAGGTTGCAGTCACTTAAGATTAAAAGGACAATATCCTTTGATATCAGAAATTAAGAACTGGCATATCTTCTGTGGGAGAAAATTAGTTATTTTACTCCCTGCCCCCCCCCCCCCCCCCATGAAAAATTATGTAATGGCCAGGCAACCAGTTTATACTGCATTTCAAGGTTTTCTGGTCTACAGTTTGCATGGAGACATCTGCAGATATTTCTAGCACACAGTGACTATTTCAGTGTGCTACAGTTCCAGCATACCAAAATGACCAATGCTGGGACAATGCACTCATGTTCTTCTTTAAACCAAAGAAATTTACAAGAGACTGTGATATCAGCTGCCACCATGGAGCAAGCCACTTTGTCAATGCAAAGCTTCTGAAGACTTTTCAGATTGCTCATTAAATATCTTATCTCAAGAACAGTACAGAGTAGGTTGTTCCAGATGACATGTGGGTGTAAAGACAGAGGCTTACATTTCTGAAGCCCAAACAATACTATTAAAATCCAGACTCAGTAAACCAAGTCAGGAAACTAAATTTGGCTAATTGAACCCCAATTAATGACAGGATAAACCTAAAGATCATATAGAGTACAGCAAATAAATGTAATTGGGTAGTTTATAGAAAAGCTGATAGCTCAAGTCAGACCGACATGGTGAACTTTTTTCCTGGGTGCAGATAAAAGACTTTTCGTGTAATGGACACACGTTATGCAGCACCCACATTCACCTGAGCTTCATCTCTTCATACACACTAATAAAATGTGGTGTATAAAACACCTGCATGTAAGAAAAAAACTGTATACAAGGCAAAATAAATAAAAACAGCCCACGTCTGTACTTAAGCATATTTACATAAAACTAAGATAAATATTGTATCTAAATTTGTATTCTTTGCTGTGGTCTACCCATGTCATTTAGTTTCAGATTAACACCATTATGCTCATAAAACCATAACACATTTATTTAAAGATCAAGCTGCAAAGTGCATTAACTAAATGTTGCCAAAACATCCAGATATGCTTAAAAAGGCATGCAACTTACCAAGCAAGTACTGAAAAAGGCAAAGTAGATGTGATAAACTTCCACTTTATGTCACTAGTGTCTATGTTTCAATGTTTTTCAGGCAGACTTGGAAGAGCAACAGCAGACTTCAATATTCCATTCTCTCAGCAATTAACTTTAATGCCCTATAAATCAACAACATACTGTTTATTTGGGAACACCTCTACACCAGACATAAGAAAATGATGAAATTTATGTCAATCTAATTCAATCATTTCTCTTGAGCAAAATAATGAGCTATTACTGCTTTCTAAAAAATGTGACCACATAATAGCAATCACAATCAATTTCTTTTAATTAGATAACTTCCCAGAATGCAGCTGGTATGTCTTCCCATTCTTAGCTGCATACTAACACTTCCAACAGTATTAAGATGGGGAATGCAACAAGCTATTGAAATTGTAGATGCACGATACTAGTGATGCAAGAAATGAAGCATAACAGATTTTCTTAACTAAACACTGAAGGTGGGGGGATGAAATTATGAGGCAAAAGAAGCAAGAAACATGAGGTAAACTAAGTAGGCTCGGCAAACTTTACAGAAGACAACTAGGAGAAAAGGTAAAATGTAGTGCTGCCCCCCTCACCCAATAAGCTGGGCTGGTATTTTAATATTTTTGATTTGTTCTATGCAATGATTGGATGCATTGATTGAAGGAGTTGCACTCCGGCCATTACCACCCGAGGTATAAATTGTGCAAGAAAGTGAAAACTATATTTTAAAATCTGAGAATAACAACTCTTGTAGTGGCAACATATTTTAACATAATCTGTATCAACAACAGAACACCTACAGTGGACTATAGTATCTGCTGACACACTGATTGAAAACATCATTCTTTTCCTGTGACAAGAAGATTGTGCCCCATGAAGGCATCCCTACACAGTATTAATTATAATGCCTTTCTCTTTTTCCTAATCCCAGTCATTTGAAAAAAAGGTCTGTGAAAGCAAAGGTTGCTTACCCAGTTATCACTTAAATGATTTACTGACACTATAATTGTGAACTAAAGATTTTATAGCTACAGATAAAGGTCACTGGCAGTTAACCCACCAAAAGTGCTTAGCAAACACTTTCACTACAGAGCATCAGGAAAAGAGGGAATGTCTGAGGCAAAGAAGAGCATCAGGAAAAGAGGGAATGTCTGAGGCAAAGAACCTTCTTGTCTACAAAGCAGACCGAACAGTAGCTTTCAGTAAGTAGTGGGACTGTACCTTATTTGGTAACTCCGAAGTATCGGTGCTTCCATACTAGTATGAAGTCTGACCAGAAGACCTGCAGGAACTAACAGTAGAAGCCTCCATTTTATGTCTCCTGAAGCATGGAACAAATTTGTCTCGTGGTGGGGGAACTGGATGAAATTCTATATCACTCAGATTATTATTTTTTAACATCAACATAGTGTGGAGGTATGGTACCTGAAGCAGCAGACCTATAATGAAAAAGGATACTATTTGCTACATCTGGTAAGATTTATTTCTACTTTAGCATTCTGCAGTGTGGTCAGTGGGTATTTTCTACTAGTAAAATGGTTAGTTACTGTTTAATCTTGTCCACTGATAACATAGTTAAATGATGAATTGTTTCCATAGCAATTTGTGCAGGAATCTATCAGTATTAAAAGTTCTGCAAGATGTTTTATTAATTGCTTTTGTTTTATTGGTAAATGGCTTTTTTTTTTTTTTCTTTAGGCGCAAATGTTATTCTGTTTGTTTGGAGGGTCTGGTTAAGTCTAAGAATAAAGCAAGGTTATTGGTGGGAGATAAAAAAACTTAAAGGGCAAAGACATTATACTAGACTTTAAATTAACAGTAAAAGTACTATTTAAATATGAAGAAGTGTGTAATAAATGTATTTATCTGATCTGTGTTCATTTTTGATGTGAACGTTTTAGGATGGTCATTTATGGGATCCTTCTGTCAAACTAATGTATGGTGTTTTATACCCAGGTTAGGAAAGATGCTAATAACACACAATACCTCAACCAAGCTTTGGCAAGTGGAGTGCAGATAAACATACTAGTATATCTGGGGGTGCAGTGTATTCCAAATATGTATACGTTTACCTAGGTAAGATGGCTTCAAACATATATTCACAAGAGTAGTCATTCTGGTAACAAATCCAAAAACTGAAGGATTTTTTTAGTACATTATCCTAACATTATTCACAGGGGTATTTGTTTTGCTGGCAACTCCAAAAAATAAAACACATATGTAAACATTAATATTTTTTCTCACCCCCATCATTTCTCTTGTTTCTTTAGGTGATGGCATGCTGGTTGTTTTTTCAAGTTTAATAATAACTTTTTGTATTTTAATATGCATTTATATTCATGCAGTGTTTTACTTCTGTGTACTGTATCTTCATATTTATGTCTTGTATCCAACAATACCTGACAAAGTTTCTGTGTTTAGTTTTACTGCTCGCTTACTGTGGCCCTAATTTGCTGCTATGAGGGCTCACTTCATTTTAAGTTTGCAGAGGTTTTTTTTCAGCAGGTTTTGTATTACATTTTGTAATATTTTTTTGCAGTTCCTGATTAGGTAATATACTTAAGCATGACCTTTTCATGTTTTTATTACTGTAAACTGTTTTTGTTTGTTTGTTTGGTGTTTTGTTTTGTAATGAATTTTCAAAATGGCGGTAGTCAGTTAGATTTTGAATTCTGTGAATGCATGGAAATATGTGAATATAAATGCAAGGTCAAAGATGCCTGCAATAGCTTCTCTCTGGGTAGAACAGATTTGATTTATAGCTGCACAAAAATGTCAAGAAAACTTTTGAGGTATGTGTGTTTAATTTAATCCCCCCTTTTCCCATTTTTATATGGAATCAGAATATCAACCATTCTCAGCTCAGGTCTACTTCCTTCAAACATTGCATGTCGTTGTCAAGGGTATTCTCTCTGTGTCTGTCTCTCTCAATTCACCCATCTCTTGTTCGTAAATCCTCCTTGCCTTTTGACTTGTCCTGTCTGTCCCAAATCTGCCTTACCAAGTCATTATTTCATGCTCTTCATTAAATCACTAATGTAGTATGCTAAGGTGTAGAAGACATCTGCCAAGGATCACTCTCCCATTAGCCCACCTCCAAAGCTTTTTTGCTGCTCTCCACATGCCATACTTGCCCCCTGTCTCAGAACATAAGAAATGAAGAGCAACTGTGGCACCAAACTCCTTACCTGTCTTAGTGCCAAAGTGTACAGTGTGCCTCCACAATTTGGAGATCCACCATCAGTCCATTTTCCTGGCTGGGCAGAGAAGTTCTGCACTAGGTGCTACCTTCATTTTTTTTTCATTTTTCTTAAATATTGTATAAAACAGTGCAGCTTGCATCTTGGCCCCAATATGATCCTTCCCATATGGAGGTGTTCTTTTTCTTACCAGGGAAACTATTTTCCTGGTTTCTTTTTCTAAGGTCCTCTGTGTTTTCCATCATGTTCTTCCCTAATTTAAATTTTACCACCTTAATGAGGTGGCTTGTACTTCTGAAAATTTGGGTAGGGCCACATACTGTTGCTCTTCAGGTTTTAGGTAATTTGTTTCTTATCTAATCCTGAAAATTCTCAGGTATCCCTTCTCTGGCTTCATTATGAATTTGGGCAAAAGTACATAATCTCATCACTCCCTGGTCAGCAAGAAAAGATGTGTGGATAAGAATGGTTTGTTTTTTTAGTAAAGCTTCTGTGCCTCAGCAGCTGGTGAATGCTTGTATTGTGGCATGATTAATTTCTTGGACCATTCAGGAGCTCTTAATCCTTCTGATGTTGTGTTTTGGGAAGCCACTGAAGACTAGGAGGCCGCTATGTGTTGTGTGTCTGCACAGTTACCTTGGATTCAGGAAAAAAACACCCTGTTGGTACCGGGGAAGGGATTGGGAGACATGCCTCTCACCTTGCTGAGCAACATTTTTCCCATTGCAGTGACTGCTCATATGGCCATAGCTCTTCATGTGAGTATCCAAGAAAAGGAAGCATGGCTATCCCCCTACCCAGCGAGGATTGCTTACACTTTGGTAAACGCTTATTTTTAGCCATTCAGTCTTTTAATATGGGCATGCATTCTCCAGTAGTGGATCAGCCTTTACAATGGAATTCATTACCCCCCTAGATTCCTGTTCTGCCCAGAGAGATACTGACTATAAGGGAAGTTTCTGCTTAGATTCCCCTATAGGAGTCCTGTCTTTCTACTTTCTTAATACTGTTATTAAGATGAGGGATTTGTTTAACTTGGAGCAAATGGAATTTTGGTCTCTCAGATGAAATATTATGACTTACTGCAGGAACTCTTCCTCAGCAAGCTCCACCCTCCCCTTTCTTTTGGCGTCTTGTGTCCCCTGACAGTCCTTGTCATCTTCCCAGCAAGAATAATAGATTATATAAGATGTCCCAGTTTCACAGATGTGTTTACTAATCCTAGAGCAGATTAAGCTGTGATTACCTTAGCCAAATCCACTTCTTATAAACTCATTACAGCTGCAAATCCAGTGTCTTCCAATATACTGGGTAGAGGTTTGGCATAGTTTTGATAGGTGCATTTATGCTTCTATCGCCCTAGCTTTCATAATTGTAAACTGTCCATATATCTAGATTTCTCTTGGCCTATTCTCAAGATATGTAGAAGTTAGATGCTGACCTTCATGCCACAGAGACTAAGGTATCCCTACACTTTGTTTAGTTTCTCAGGTGACAAAGCTTACACCTGCTATTGCAGTCTGGGGTATGACAATTCAGCACAACTTATCCCTTCAGACAACTTACATTCTGTTGGAGCAGAATTTTGTAGAAAGCAGGCTGAGCAAAATCAGGTTAGAATTTCATGAAAAGATGCTGAACCCACAGGTCATCCAGGAAGTGGTCTTTCTGTGAGGAGCTCTGCAAATAGATCTGTTTGCCTCCAGTCAAAATATACAGATGCATTTCCATTCCCCTGATTGGGAATGTTCCTCTGTGCCCACCCCCCCTTTCATAACCCGAGGCTTATTAAAGATTCATATGGACTCTCTGAAAATCATAGTGATGACCACCTTTTGGCCCAGGCACATGTAATTTTCCCTTCTTGTTGAAACTGGCCAGGGGCAATTTACAAGCACCCTCACAGATAGACTTGCACACACCAGTCCTCAACTTCATGTGACAGTCTGCGTGATAGAATTTTAAATTCATTGCAGGTACCTTTATCTGAGGATATGCAGCAGGTATTACAGGAGGCTAAAAACCTGCTACTACAAAATTGTATTTGTGAAAGTGGAATAGTTTTTCTAGTTGATACCACCCTAAGAACCAAGACCCATTAGCAGGCCCAGATACCTCTGGTTCTTCAATATTTGTAAGTTTTATTTGCTGCCCTTTCATATACTTGCATTAAGCTTTACCTGTCATTTCTACATATTTGCCCATTGATATCTCCCTTTTCTATATTACCATCTGTTACAGTTTTTGAAGGGAGGTTGCATATATACCTCCATCTCTTGCATTTGTGGCTGTTTCTTGTAATCTTAATTTTGTGCTAAAAAAGTTGCACTGTCTCCTTTTTAACTTGACAGGAGGCAGACTTTAACTTATCTTGGAAAACACTCTTGTTCATTGCTCTGACATCTTCCAGATGTGTATCTGAGTGGCAGGCCTTAAAATTCAACCACCCCTATCTCATTTCTCATAGGTATATGGGCTCCTTGAGAATGAACCCCTTCTTCATACTTAAAGTAGTTTCAGAGTTTATGCTGAATGAGACCATTATTCTTCCAGTGTACCTTCCTGAGCCTACAACTGAGGGGGAGTGGACTCAATTCCGATACTTTATTAATAGAATCGGATCCTCCCAACTGATGGTCAGCTGTTTATTTCATATAAAAAAAAGACAAATGGTATCAAAACAGACCATTTTGAGATGGTTGTCCCAGGGTATTACTTTATGGTATCCCCAATGTGGACAGTCTCTTTCAGGCAGAGTCAGGGCTCCCTCTACATGGGCTTTGGCTACCTCCTTGGCATTTTGGAAAGCAATTGACTCAAAGTATACTAGAGGCAGCTACTTCATCATCTTTTCACAGATTTATCAAACGTTACAAACTGGACCCCTAGTCTAGATCAAGGGTGGGTTTTGCTGAGGCTATTCTTATAGGGGTTTTGACACACTTTCCTTGTACCATGTTGTCTCACCTTTGGCAGTCATCCCATACAGGTTAGGCCACTGCAGCAGGGATCTAATGCAGAATGTAATTCAGTTGTGGTGTTATTACCATAACAACATATGTTTGACTAAATCACTGCTGCAGTAGCTGCTGCCACCCCCCGACCACCTGAATTTACATTGCTTTTGATATTGCGTATGGTTTTAGTTTCTTAAATACATGATCTCTTATTTCAGAACAAGAAAGCTCTGATGTTTGGTGCTGTGGCTACCCTTTATTTCCTATGTTTTGACATAGCCAACAGCTACAGCATTTGGGGAATTTCTCTAAAAGCTTAGAAAGGAGGCTGAAGAGAGACCGAGGGCATCCTATAGTTTGGGGTACTTCAGTACTGATCTGTTCTGGTATGATCGCTTGCATGACGGTACTTTTTCCTATACATATGACTGAGCTATTGTAATCTCTACTGCTTGACCTTTTCTGCAATTCAGTCTACTTTTTCTAACACTCTGTTTTCATTTCTTCATCTGTTGCAATGTGCAGTCTAGTACTCACTCTGGCATTTTATCGCCTACACCGGAGGTTTATCAGGAGCTCTGCCTTCACTGTTCTGGTTTCTGTGCAATGCATAAACACTGATACACTACTGTTTTGCACACATTGCATTTTAACCTCTAGAGCATTGATCTGTCGCACACTATTCATGACACACTGTACCAGTTGGCTGTGGCACCTGTGATTCTAGTTTTGATTTCCTTATTTGGAGATGTCCCTTCTCCTCAGCCACACCTCCCTTGTACCTGAAGCTGTTAACCTGTTCCAGTGTCTTCACTTTTATCTCCAGTTTCAGTTTCTTTTGATGTTCCATTTGCTTGCATGATCTCCATCTTGTATGTACTCTGCTTTTTCCCCAAGTATAATCACTTTTACGTTCTATTTCCCTATAATTACATGTTCTCTTCAGAGATTACTTGTAAAGCCACATCCTCTATACACAGCAGCTTTGTTAAACTCTCTCTTGCCACCTGTTTGCTGAAGTTTACTTCATTAACAGTATGAACGGGGTGAACAGGTGGTTTCAGAGCTGAACTCAAATGCGCACCCAGTTCCATTGGGAACTGAACTGTCATTTCAAAACCTGTTTGTACTTATATCATTGAGTCCTTGTACATACCCTGCAGTAATTCTACCAAATTTCTGGGATTTTGAACTGTCATATGACTACCCAAATCAGCTTTCCTGAGACTTTGCTTTTATGCTTTCTCCATCTCTAGGAATGCCCATTTAGACTCCCTTCCTGATCATCTCCACTATCTGAATTTAAATTGCTCATGTCCCATGTTACTGTTGACTACTCAATGTATTCATTCATCCAGTGTGACAGGATTTTGTTCTTGTACACTTGTGTGTGCATATATGTGTATGATATTGATATGTGTATGCATACACTAGTATGCCCCAGGCATCGGAGACCTATTTTGGCCTTCAAATTAATTTCATCAGTGCCACATCATGCTATTATCTGTTAGGGTTGAATCATAGGTATGCATTTTCATCCTGTTGATGCCTTACAAGATGTTTGGCTCATTGTCGTTTTCCATTGCCTTTGCAGAGGGACATTACAACAATTATTATTATATAAGAAAACGGCAAAAACCCGAGGTAGTATGAGAGATCTGGTTACTTATTTGTGCATAAACATAAATTTAACACACGCACGCACTTTGTTCTAAAATTGATAGCCCTACTTGCTAGGACCCTTGCCATGCTTAATTTCTTATTTTCCACTAATTAAACTTCAATTGTTTAAGTTGTTGCCCTCTGGGATGGATACATGTCCATGTTGGCACACTGTGTGATGTATCATTTCAAGTTGCTCCTCACTTGTGGCTATCCCTCATCTTTTAGTCATCCTTACTTCAAGAAGATGATTAAGCTGTCTTTTTCTCAGAAGCAAGTGACAAGTGTTCTTTGATATCATTATTGTCTCTGCTGTTTTGTCTGTTGGTGTAATAACTATAGCCTGAACTCTGGTGTGGACTGGCTCTAGTGGCAGAAGTTTTCTTATTTTGTTTTTGGCAGAAGAGCTATTGATTATCCAGCAGAGTTGAGAACAAGACACTCTGTCTCCCAATTTTTCCCTTTGTCATCTTTATTTCAAATTCTCTTCATGGAGTTTCACTTCAGCGAGATGTCAGGACTGATCCTTGACAGTATAAGTAAAGGTGCAATAGAAGCAGCTTCATTTCTGGAAGAACGTGCTGTATGCCTCACCCTTCTTTTTTTGTCTGAGTGTTCCAGAGTTAGTAGACTTGTCTGGAAAACTCTATTCTGGTAAGTCTCATAGATGTTTTCACAGCTCCATTGTCATTTAGATTACCTGGTAGTTGCCTTCAGTTGCTGTGGTTAGGCATTTGTTTCTGAAGTGGGTTTGCTGTTTGATCTGTTATAGTCAACATTTTCACCAAGTGTTGTTCAAGTCTGATAAGTTCAGACCCAATATGCCTCCCCCTTTTCCGAGTGAGTGGTTTCAGCTAGCCAACCTGTGGATTCATGAGAGGCATTGCTTTGTGGGCACCCCCACCAGTAATAGTTCCATTAGGTGCGAAGTTTTATTTTTTTTTTTGTTAATTGTCCTCCCTAGGTCCTGGCCTTTTGTTGCATTTTTAGATAAATCATGCTTCCTTTTCAATTACCCACCTTCATTGAAAGGGACCATAAAGTGTCTGTCTATGCACAGATGCAGTCTGAGGTCTGAGCCCACACCCATTGGTTTCCACTGGGCTGGGACATATCTGTGGTACTGGTATTTCTATGGACTATGAGGGCACTGTATCAGCTGTGACACTACTTGTTTTGGACTTCTTCTTGGTGGTTTCTTGCCTCATGTCCTGCACAATCACAGAATTCCCAGTAAAATTTGTATCTGCTTTCCTTATGGCCTTTCCATGCCTACCTACCTCTTTTGGTTCTAGGTCACTAGTTCCGCACCCTGAGTGGCTTTCTATAAATCAATTAGATTTAAAGTGCATATTGAGAACCCTTTTATCCATTGAGTCTGAGTTGTTACAGCATCTTAATACTTGGTTTCAAAATAAAGCTCATAGTGTGATGCATTATTTTACACGTGGGACACACCTGTATCTTCTTGCAGGGAATGCTTAATCTAACAACCACTCTCAACTGCCTCCATAGCCCTACCATGGCAATGGAACTTTAGATGCCATTTGTGGACTGACTGCAGCATAAGTAGACCAGAAATTAGAACTTTCATAGTGTGATTACGGTGCAACTCTTTTCATGTTTTCTTCAGTAAGTTGGGAAGGTGCATTAGTGTTGTGTTCTCATTTTTGTGGCTCAGGAGCTACATACATTTTTAATTTGATCTTGCTGATTCATCCTTTCACTACAGAGTTCATGGAATATCCTTTTCATTTGTATTCCTATGTTACCTGTTATGGCCATAAAGGGTGTGGATTCGGGTTCCACATTTTATCTAATGTTGGTAGTCAGAGATGTCTTGGACTGCTGTTTTATCAAAATCTCATCTTAAAACTCACATGTGGAACTTCAAATTGAGAAAGTTATTAATCTGTTAAAAGCCACCTAAAAAGCTGCCAGCTCTCATTCTAGAGGCAAGAGGACCTATAGGCATAAATATTTGTATATGTTTAATTATGATTAAAACTCTAATATGGCCTGCCTGTCATAGCTCTTCATTCTAGTTGTAATGCATAGTGTTTCAAACTGTTGGAAGCAGAATTTTATGGTTAATTCTTCTAACACCCTCCTATGAACATCACTGCCAAACCATTGACAATCTCATGTGGACGACTGTAATGGCTAGAGGTACAATGCTGCTTAATTCCTCTACTTTTAGACTACTGCATGAAAACTATACCACCCCCTCAAAACCACCGTTATGATGCGAACCACAAAGTGGTTCATAACTAGTTATATATGCCTATGTAAAATTATTGTCCTGAACTCAGGAATAACATACCAGGCCACCAAAAAGCACAACAGTTTGTGTGTTGAACAGAAAGGTAAAACTGCATTTCGAGAAGCACAGGCACAGTGCAACTACTATTTAGACACAGGTTAGTTCTGCTTCTGCTCACAGTTTTGTGTTCCAGCTACACCATCAGAACTCATCTGTTTATTCACCTGGACAGTATCTGTTTTTAATTTTATTTCATAATTCTGTATTTCAGTTCTTTCTAGACTTACTTAATTATCACTTATGCCACACCTTGTACTTTAATTTGCCATATACTTGCTCACAACTTACACTGTACCTATAAAATAAACTACCAACTTCTATTTTAGTTTATTGAATGCACTGCAGTTATGTTCCTAATGTTTTCTTCACAAATGCACTATACAGCATTTTACAATTTCTCTTCAGATAAACACTGTTGCTTGCTTAGCACATATTTCCCTTGCAACTAACTACACATACTACCCTCTCTGCCCCCTACACTGTTTTGTAAAACACTACTGTCATCTTTAAAAGACCTAGTCTGATTAGCGTATTCTGTCATCATCTAGTGTTCACTGTGATTTTATTGGTACATACTTTAATTTTACAGTAAAATAAAGAACAAATGTCATTTTCACATGTGCTATTTTCTGCATGTTACACTATTAAGTTCTCTTTATTTTCCTTCCATAGAATAGGTGTTTTATCTTGAATTTAATCACTGTGTTTAAAATGTAATGGTATGTTGTCACTGTGTTTATGCCTGCTGGCCTGGGCCAAGGTAGAGAAAAGTAAAATAAAACTTTCCATTGCTAGAACTGGATATTTTCCCAGCCTTCTCTAGCTCTACCTCAAGGCTTAGCCACAATGATATTTATCCTCCCCCTGCTTGCTATCTTGAAGTATTTTGTTAGCCATCCATATAGACTTCAGTCATGTCAGTTTCTTGCTTATCTTTCCTGTGGGGGGGGAGGGGGGGGGCTGAGGCCTAGCTCTAGCTGCCTAAGCAATGCCGTTCAGAGTTTTTCTTTTGAAGCGTTAACTTGTTTGGAGGAATTGAACTCCATATTCAGCAGGCTAGCTTTTCAATCACTGAACTTTTGTGTTCAGCAATGCTGTATCTCATCATTCATCTAAACTCCCTTCTTGGTAGCTCTGTCTCCCTGAGAACAGCCCCACAGTTTCAGATTCATATGCAGGGTAGGTGTTTGCAGGTTTAACTCCCTACATTGACACTTGATTTGTGTCCTCTAACATGTGGGTAGAACTAGTAGTGGCACTGGGTCCTTCCTTCCTCAGATTACCACTCCACAGGTATGAACTGCATGGTGAGGTATTGCATGAAACGGCTATTAATTACAGATTTTTGGCCTGCTCCCTGGCTCTGTACATAGGACAGAGAACAGCTGAGTGTCTTAGTGAATTGGCAGTTGTGTTTTCGTCCACTTTTAGGTTCTGCCCATTGAACCATGTTCTTGTCAATGTCTGCTGCACTGCTTACTTTAAACATTTTACTATAGATGCTGGAACTGTGATCATTTGGTCTGTGTTACTAGCTTACTCCCAAGACTTTTTTTTTTCCTGGCAAGTCAATAATAGCATTTTGCAGCTATTTTCTGGTTCATTCCTCTGGATCCTTCTGTTATGGCTGATTTTGAGATTCAGCCAAACCATGTGACCTTTCAAGGATGGTTATCTAGTATATCAGCTTATATGTTAAGAAAATATATTTATCTAGCATCAAAGACCTTCCTTTGTATACTAGTAGCACTATGCTTTGAGGGATGATAGACCTTTCCAGCCATCCACAGGTTTGGAGTCTCTTCTAATGATTTAGTTGTGGGTTTGCTAACTATTTGTTACCACTTAATTTAGAGGAAGGTGTTTGCTAGTTGCTGGGGAAAAAGCCAGTGTGTGCTCTGGGCGAATGCATATATGACAAATATCTGTACTCTACAGTGGGATAATGCTGACTTCTAATAATTGAAAGTGACAAGCCTAACCTTTTAGTAAATCTGATGTTAATTAGATTTGCATGAGAGTTATCTCCATTTTATATGCATATTTAAATAAATGTTGCAATCTTTACAACAGCTAATTCTCCTTCCTTTTAACTGTGTGCATTTAGGGAGCTTATTTTTATGTTTTTTTTTAATTTTCCATCACTACTTTCTAGATTGTAGTCACAGTCATGAAATGTAGTGGTTATCTGTTGTCTAGTGGATACTGTTGCCTAGCATTTAAAGTGATTTTGTCGCAAGTAAGGAAGTAAAACGTGTTATGTTTTTACAGATCATGGTTTAAATATCTTATGGTTTTTACAAATCATGGTTTAAATATCTTATGGTAATTATAGTACAGTTAAATGATATGGTTTCTTTCCTGGAATGACATAAATTATGGTTTCTCCCATTAAAATGTAAAAGATGATGATTAGCAGATCTAAATAAGCAAATTCTTTTTTTTTTTTTTTTATATATTGTAAAGGAAATTGTGAGAAGCAGACAAGTTCATCAAATAATTTTAATACAAAACAACTGTTATGTGTTGTATCCTGGGCATAACTCTTTTCAGTAGCAGTAAGACATTGTTCACCATACCTGTGAACCATGCTAATGTAATAAGCTCAAATTATTGAGAGATTATGAAATTAAAATACACTTGTATGCTCTCTTTTCATAGCAATGTGTAAATTACATGTTCTTGATTGTCATTCTACACTGCATTCAGTAAGGGATAGATAACCTTACCAGCTCATCACATTGTGTTAGGGTGGTGGTCATTGTATTGGGACTGCATTCAGTAAGGGATAAATAACCTTACCAGGTCATCACATTGTGTTAGGGTGGTGGTCATTGTATTGGGACTGCATTCAGTAAAGGATAAATAACCTTACCAGGTCATCACATTGTGTTAGGGTGGTGGTCATTGTATTGGGTTGCCTTTTTGTCCTCTTTCTATACCCCTGAAACACATGATTTCTTTGGACTTCATACAGTTGGATATGACAGAACCTATTTCCCATCCATACATTGGATATATTTTTGCTTTCTTTAAGTCCATGTAATGTTCTATATCGCTTTAATGTCTGAGTTACTGGGAGATGCTCTCTTCTAGTCCTGACTGTTACAGAGTCTGGGTGCTGGGTGCTAGCTGCAGTGCTGTAAACTTGAAGTTGCTACAGTATGTGTGTCACTTGTCTTTAAAATACACCAATGCAAAATCAGATAAGTCTATGATCACATTCTCTTGGAGTCCTATTTCACATTTGTTCTATATATGTAAGGATTAGGTCAACAGCCTTGAACTTAAACTTGGTGTACGTCCAGAGTAAATTTATTATACAGCAATAGCCTAGTCCTTTAAAGGTTAAGTTCACAGTTTAGATTTATTAATGTCATAATTAAATCACACTAAATGTATAAAAGCATAGAAAAATTCTAATTTCAGCATTTGAAAGTGCCTTCCATAATTCATACTTTTCATCTTCTTCACCTCATTCTAGTTGATGTACGTAAAATATGTTCAAACTTTTAAATGCTAGTCTCTGAAGTTGTGCAAAAAGACGTATTGCTATTTGTGGTCCTATTAGTGGAACCTAAACTGAAACCAAAACATCAGGTTTACTTGAGAAAATATTTGAATTCTAGACCAATCTTTTGACTGTGGACATCAAATGAAAGATCTGTAGACGTTACCTGAAGAGTATGGAAACTTTAGTTAGTTGGAGCTATAGTCGTATCATCTCTATTATATAGACCTTCATTATTTTCATTACCAAAATGGATAACCACTCATTTCGCAATCATTAACTTGGTTTTCTTTAGTCCTCTTAAACAATGCATCTAGTTAAACGTGTAGTCCTCCTTGTTATTAATACCTGAAACTGTTATTATCCATTTTTCATCATTGGGAAATGTGCTACATCAGAAAGCAAGAAGGATGCAATACATAACGATAAGATTAAACAGAAATGGATCCAGTAGGTACCCTTATGGCACTCCTCCCCCTAAAGCAGTGGTTTGGGCAAAGACATTCTATCTCCGATTTTAACAAGATGCATAGGGTTGCTAATCCTGCTACTGATCTGCTCACATATATGAGGATTAATACAATGACTAGGCAGCAACACCATAATTTTATCATAATGGTTAGTACCATTCATTTTCCTAAGATCCCAGTTAACTTAGTCTGTAGGAAGGTCGATTTTTATTCCATCACTAAATAATCATCAACCCTACTGCTCCAATTTTACACGAGTCAAGGTGTTATATCATTTATAGCTACCTCTCTCTACTATGGTGCACAATCCTACCTTCCTCAGCAGTCATGCTAGTGTGTCATGGCTTAGCATCCTTGTCTTCTCTTGCCTTCTGCCACACCCAAAGCCATTTTATCAAATACTTCCCACTTTCCTGTGCATGTGACTGAAATACTCTTCTCCATGACCTTCTCTTCAACTAGGACTACTTTGCCTTCCTGTCTGATCACATTTCTTCAATTATCCTACTACCCATCTTGGGTACTTCATCTCCATTACCTCAAGCTTTCTCAGCTGTTCTGCCTTCACTGCCCAGAGTTTTGTTTCATCCAGCAGCACTTAACCACACCATTACTTTGTCTGATTTACTTTTCCGCCTCTTTGTCATTCTTCTGTAAAGCAGTATCCCTCAGTTATAACTGCAGCACCTCTGATTCTAGATTTATCCTTCTCATTCAGACTTCATTTCCTGAACTACACCTTCCAGAGAGCTGAAGCTATTAACCTGCTCAAAAGTTCTCCATTTTCAGCTTTTCTTCCGAGTCCCCTGGTTTGCTGACATTACCATTGTCTCTTCTGAATTTTTTTCATTCCAGGTGTCTTCAGTTTTGCATTCCAGTCCCTCACCAATAGCCAAGTTCTCGTTCAGTCTGCTTGTAGTACCACATCAACAAAGCTGATGATCTGACCTATTTGCTGATGCAGCTATGCACCAGTGTGGACTTGGGCCTAAACTCTGATATATTATCTTCTAGATTCCAAACTTTTTGATTGTTGTACATAGGCTGCACTAATATTTTCAACATTTATGGGCCTTTAAATTATCATTGCACTGCCCTAAACCACTTTCCTTGGACCTTGTATACTTTCTTCATGTCTGTCATTTTTTTTTTCTTCTCCACTATCCATCTTCCTGCAAATATCAGACTGGTTGTGCTGCATCCTGATCCAACTCGGAAATGCTTGTCTGATATCTTACTTCCATATACTATATGTATTTATCAATCACCTCCCCAGTACTTTCATGAAATCTGCCTCTCAACACCAACTGTTCTGAAAGTCCCCTTTCTTGTACTCTGACAGTGGAAGATTTATTATCCAGTAATCTCCAAACTCCATCTTTCTGTCATTGCCTTGCAATATGATATATAACATTTGCACCATTTGTTATATCACTTTCCAGAAGCTGGCAGAGTATCTCTGATGCCTTGTTATTTATTACTGTGACTGGCTTCTTAGCCTATTTGTTAGACAACCACTATTCCTTTTTTTGCCCAGGCCATATTTTTATCAGCTTTCTGCCTGTGCCTTATATTCATATCTGGTTCAGCTGAATATTTGATCTATCATATTCACACATGCTGCTTTTCTGATATATGGCCATTTTTCTTTGGCCCCATCTCTTAATTTTCATCCTGAAGTGCTAGAGTCTTGAGAATTTCCTTGAACTCCTTTGCTTTCATTCCAGTAAACCTCTGGGTTTTCATCCCAGTCTTTGACCTCAAAAGCCTTCTCTGATCATTGCTCACAGATGACGGTGTCCACAAGTAGTTCATGCTAGGGGCATATATCTTTTAATTAGAGATTATTTTACAGCTGTATGTAATGTTTTGTAAGGGCTTTGCTATAAGGTATGTCATGTGAATAAGAAAAAACATGTTGTACAAAAGATGTCAACTGCAGTGTAGGGCAATAGAATCAATTCTGTTACAGACTTAAATTCCTGCCATACAGAATTCTTGAGTATGCAAAAACAGTCCTAGTGCTGATAAAATCAGAAACATACTGCCATTACTGGTGCAGGGAGTAGAAGTTCCCCAAATAGGCCTCAAGTTGTCTTGGCAGCCTTGCATTGCAAAAACCATAAGGTAAATATGAAAGTGTTTGGCTAACAGTAGTTTGCTTATACAGGGAGAAGGCCTTGATGTAGATTCTGCAGTAGTGATATCAGTGTGTTTTCTTTGTATATGATTTTCAAAGCAAACTTTGAAGACTCCCCCCTTGTACTTGTAGAAAGTTGACAACAGAATCAGACTCTGACTTCTGTGAATGACGTTTAGGCTTTTGCCTTTAGTGATCTTTGAACGCTTTCAGTACCAAAGAAAAGCCTGTGTAGGAGGTTAAATATTTTGGATAACAGTGAAGATGAAATTCCACATCTCTTAATAATGCCATTATTCTTAACATTGTTCCTTTTCCTGGTGATCTGTTCGTTTTTGTACTGTAGAAATGATTTTTCTGTATTTAGAGTGGGAACAGGATTTCTAATTCTTCAACTCTTGTGGCAGTAGAAGTGAAAATATTTTTTTCTCTTGTTGAAAAGTGAAAATGTCCTTCATTTTGTTGATGCTCATTATTCTATATGTAGGTTGTCTACTTTTAAAATCAGTGCTTTGGATAAAAGTATCAAATCATTTATTCTTCTTGCTCAGCAGCTCTGTAGTTGAATGCTTTTCTGTTTAGAAAGTTCCGTTATACATTATCGCATGCTGTTTTCAAGAACAAGCCAAAACTTGAAATATATTTCTGATATAGAAGTAGTTAATATTTTATTAAAATCCACTGAATGTACTGTTGTAATCAGATATTAAGTCAATTTACCAAAATTGGAGGCAGAAAATATATTTTCATCAGAATCCAGTATGTGGTTAGGGAGCTCTTGAAAACAAGTGCTTGCAGATATCTCATTTGACTAGAACTCCTAGGAAAGCATTTTAAGTTGTCAGATGTTGTTTCTAACCAGGGAATCATACAAAATTTGATGAGCATACTAGCAATTGCTGTTTTAATATTTTATGTTATGGTCTGTTCTTACTGTCAATGTGATTGATAATTGAATTCGCAACAAATAAGGGAACACTTACATACAGTGAGATATTATCCTCTGTATTTAGCAATTGCTAAGCATAACATCTTGTACACTGGTTAAATAATTGTAGTGATATAGGAAACGTGAATATAAGTTTGAATGTAAACTAGTGCTATGTTTTAATTCGCAAGGAAATAAAATAACTGCTATAAGACAATATGATGTGTTTTCTGGACAAATAATTTATAAGGGCACTGTGTGCTCTGTTCTTTACATTTTACATATGTATGTTTGATATAATTAGAACAATTATTTTTACCAGAGATAGTTAAATCTTAGATAAGCAAACAAAATCTTGTCTGGGGGAGTCCCAAAAAGATGTCTTATCAGATATATTTTGTGTTTTTGTACTGTGTAGCAGTGGCTGGCAACTTTTAAAGCAAAGATGAGCTTCAGGAAGCAACTGAATAAGTGGTGGGTCTCGCTAACAACAGGTGACCATTACCTGTGATCAAAACAGATGCGGTCATTCACTCCATCCACAGGCTGCCATGGTATGTAGCCGCCCATCATAGCCAGATTAATGACTTCATATACCTTTAGTTTTATGGCTGCAATCAAACAAGGCTAGCCTTGGGTAAAATGGAACTCTTGACAATGGATTCACTGTTGCTCACTAGTGTCCCCTTCACTTCTCCAGTTCCCTCCCCTGTTTTTCCTTCATGCTACCTTCATACCCTCCAGACAGATTATTTGATTTTTTTTCTCTTTTCATACTTTATTAATTTTTAGCTTCCCCCCATACTTTTAATGTTCCCTACATTGCCCAGACTCCTTTGTAATTAAATCTGGAGAAAGTAAATGAATTAAGCATGGGTCTTCTGAGTGTCTTGAACTCTAGGACTTATGAAGTGCATCTCAAATCATGATTAAAGAAAAAATACTCTGTTATACTTTTGTCTTTCAAGGAAAATAAGTTTTGACTAAACCCTAATATTCAAATCTAAGAAAATAGTAGTCCACCCTAAAAACTGAAAAGAAAAATGCAATGATATACAAAGCCTATTTGCGAGCAATGCCTGCCCTCCTGCACCTCCCAAAACACATAATCGTCTTCTGTGTACCATTCTGGTGTCTGATTGAGATCATCTTCTGTGTGCCATCCTGGTGTTTGACTTTGAATGTGAAAGCAAAATGAACAGAGGTATATCTTGTACAGCTGTGTCTGTGGGAGAAACCAAAGCATATGGATAAAATCCACACTGAAGCAAGGAGTGCATGCACTGCACATATGGATTCAATCAACATCCAAAAACTCCAAAAGAACCAAGCAGTGTTAAATGGCAATGCCATTCATTGCTGCAGTCTGCCAATGATCACTTGCTGTTGCATAGGTCCTCCCCAAAAAGTCACTTACAATGCTGTTTGACTGCGATGGAAAGTGAGACAAACTATGCACACCTCTTCTACAAAGCTATAATAACTGCTAATCTTGAATACATAACTGCCACACAGGAATTTTATCATTATCACATTTCTAAGCTGTCAGAACCCAAGGCAATACGTTCCAAATTCACCCATCACACATCTCATTTTCTTTTCAGTCTAGGAGAAAGAAAAAAATAATGACTGACAAAAGGCTAAAATCACCAACACCTATTATCTGCTAAGGGACTTTCTAGAGTAGCAGGTTTTGTATTTGCCTGTTTTTTTTTTTTTTTTTTTTGAAACTCAAATCCTCAATATTTAGTTACTGGAATTCTCATTTATTTGCCAGAAAAAAAAAAAACACAAATCTTTGAGAAATGGACTGACATTACAAGAAAATCAGATGCATTCTGTAAGATGAAAGACTGCTAAAATCGTCTGCAGCCCCCTGCCCTACATACATACATGCATATACACGCATTCACCTACAGACAAACGGCATACAGCAATTATAGCCGCTTGCACGCACTGCAGATTTTTGATTACATTGAATGCATAAATTGCCACTAAAAAATGTATTCTCTTGGCTCACTGCTGTCAGGATACAGTATGCAACCCCCCCCCCCACACACACACACACACACACACACTGCAACCTCTTAACTCATAAATTAAGATGAAAGCTGAAAAACGGGGGCGGACAAATGACTACACTGTGGAACAAGTACTGCCTTCATATACTTGGAAATAAGCTATAACAGGCATTGTATTAGCATGTCTTTTGAAGGCTATTAAACCTGAAACTCAAATATCTGTCATCAAGATTTAGTGGCTACAGTCTTCACTGATCTGCTATAAAAGCAACAAACTTTACAAGGAACAGACCAAAATATTAGGCAAAAAACATCTATGTAACTACTGTTGAAAGCCATGTGTATGACTGTACACCTTCAGATCGTTGATTGTAGGGGATTTAGTGGAAACAGTCTTCACTGATCTGCTAAAAAAGCAACAAACTTTACAAAGAATAGACCAAAATATTGGGTAAAAAACATCTATGTAACTACTGATGAAAGCCATGTGTATGACTACACCTTCAGATCTTAGATTGCAGTCAAATGAATGAATGCATTTATTATAACTGTCATAGGTGTGTACTAGGCTAATGGTCCTGGACCCTTTACAAGCCTAGCCCATAGGATTACCCTGGCATCATGCCACCAGTCCTTGGTTCCCAGTGCATCTGAGGAAGCTAAAACTTAACTATGAATGAATTTATTTTATGATCTCACTGCTGTCAGGATACAGTTTGTAACTTACTGTGCACATACACCTCACTCACCCAAGTCTCAAACTTTTAGTTCATGAATTACACCCAGTACTATAAGCAACCCTGGTAATCTGAACATTTTGTTTTTCTACTTCTGTAGTCTGTGTCCAGAATTTTGCAGAATGCCTCCAGGTTTGCCTAACATGTTTCCACTGTGCCTTGTAACATTTTTGATTTTCTGGTAAATTACAAAGGATTGCAGTCGGTCAATGCCAGATATTTGGGTTTCGTATTTACTGCTGGGTAGAAAATGCACAATGATGCAAAATGTCTCATTTTAACTTGAGTGAATTGCAGTAATGTTTAAACATCATCCCTAATTTTGGGCCTCTGCCCCCACCCCCTATGATTTTTGCTTTGTTGCAAATTCTTGACCAAAAAAGGTAAACGGTTATGCCAGTGTGTCAGGTCAGTTGATTTCCTTGATTGGATGGTATAAAACCCTAGTAATGGGTACCAATTATAAAACAGAATTTAATTCTTAATGACAATAGTATTTACGTTGATATTTTTTATTCTGGCAATTTTATCAAATGCCCAACTGTTCAATGTTTTAGCCACTAAAACTGCAAAATGTTTCCAATTCCATTAAGTAGTTTTACCATTGACAAGTGTGAAAGCAGTGAACTGATTAAAAATGTAACTACAGTCCTGCGAAGCTTACACAGGTGCAGAATGCAGGGATTAGAGTGCACTTTGCATACAATAAGTCTTTGCCAGTCTTTGTATTATCAGTCCTCAAGAAATCAATGAAGCTGCAAACTTGCTTTTATTTTCAGACCATATATTTTGTGTAATTTTATTTGGAACCCAAAGAAAAGAGAGGCCAATCTTTCCCTCAGAAATTGATTGTTTAATGGACAAAATCATGTTACAATTCATTCTCTTGCAATTATCTGCATCTGATAAATCACATTGTATTGCCAAATGTTACTTATCCAGCATTAATTTTAAGTATTCGACCTGAAGTAGCAAATGTACATAAATCCTTCTTAGTAACATCACAATGATGATCTGGTTTCTAAATGTTGGCCATTTCATATAAAAAAAACTAATCAGAATTCTCACTGACTCAGTCTGAATACTTTTTACATAAGCCATTTCAGTTTTTAGCTTAGAATGAAAAACTCATTTGTCATTAAACATTTCTGTACAATAATTCTTTTGCTGTTTCAGATTTGGTGTTTTTTTTTTTTTTTCTTGGTCGGGGGATACTTAATTATGATGCCATTAAATTAGTATCTTAGAATTATAACTTAATGACATTAAAAATGTGTTCCTGCACTATGGAGTCTTTTTTAGAAAAGAACATAATGCTATCATGTTCTAGTAAATAGAGTGGTTAAATTAGTATGATCACCTTGATGGGGATTTAATAAGCATTGGTGCCAAAATACCATGGTTGTGCCAAGGTTTATGTGGTATAATCTTCTGTCATGCAAACAGTAGTAGCCTAACATCTGAGCTGACAATGTAATGAGTGCATATGGACTGGGGATATTGATTTATAGGCAGCATACCTGATGCACTGCTATGGGCCAATACAAGAAATCTATAATAAAGGTTATTATATAAATCGGATGGAAATGGGGTCATTGAACAGTCAGAAAGTGGGACAAAGCAATTAGGAGAACACAGATTATGATGATGAGAACAAACGTGTGGTGTTGGGTAGGGGATGAATGGTACTTTCTTTTTCTGTTACAGGTGCCCATTTAATTTTGTTTCTCAAATTAATTCTAGATGGGTAGGGTGGGTAGAAAAGCATGTGGAAACCATGGATAGGAAAGAAGGTATAGGAAACGTAAGTGGAGAAGACAAAGACATCAAACATAATGCAGACAAGGACTGGCCAGGTGGGTAGTGACACATAAGATAGAAAAATATGGAAAGATGTAGACTGACAGAGGATACACAAACAGTGTTTTGAGAAGACTGGACTGCAAATAGGAAGGGGGAAAACAACGATGGGTTTAGAAAGGGATTGAGAAAGCTTCCAAGCTTTCCCAGAGGGGAAACGAGCCAGACGTCAATCACGTCTATGGCTGGTGTCCTGAGTGGGTTCTGCCTCTGGTGGCCCAATGGTCAGAGCTAGATGGTTAAGCAAATCTAACTGGTGTTTCAGGAGGTACTCCAGAGGGCCAGTGCTGGAACTTGGTAGCTGGATTGCCTTGGTCTTCACCAGGTGCTGAAGCTCATAGGATACATCAGGAGGACCCTTTATCAATGTTCTCCAATGAGAAGCCTTTGCCACACCAGAGAAACAATAGTGGGGGTCATCAGCAAATGTTTCGGATTACTCTCCACATGTTGACACCCTGGAGAGAGGGGCAGATCTGGGGATTATTGAAGACTCAGTGGTTTGCTGAGATGTTGGTACAAAACACAGTAGCTACCACCTCAGGTCTGCCTGATCCCATGGCAGGTTCTACAGAAAAACAAAGTGGTGAAGAATAAAGTAACAGAAGAAAAACAAAGTTCAAAAATGAGAGGGCAATGAAAAAGGGTTAGTGGTATGTCGCAGTTAGTTAAAACACTACCTGAGCGGAGAAAAGAAAACCAACATGCAACCAATTATAACAGAAGTACAACACTGAAGGTATAAGCAGTATAATTTCATGCACTATTAGAGTTGTCCTTAAATAGAATGGTTTAAACAGTGCTGGTAAATACTGCCCACAATCTAAGACTTATTACAGATGCATAGTAGATGACTAAGATTCATATAATTTAATTCATCTCTGGTTTGGCGCACGTCTCTAATGAACATAGGCAACCTGTAAATATTTCATCTCCCAAACACCTGCTTACACTTATCAAGGGTACCAGAACTTTGTCAGAGAATTGGGATGCATAGCTAGGCTTTAAAAAGGCCCTTGTGGCCATTAGCCTAGTAATCACCTATGAACATATGAACCTAAAAAAAAAATTCAAAACCAAAGAATAAATTGACAATGGATATATTAAAACAGACAAAAAATACTTAGTGGTATGATGCACAATTGTGCTGTACTGCGACATTTAATGCCAGCAATGCACTACAATTAGCGTGTCACATGGAGAGCTTAACCTGCCTCTTCGGACAGGTTATCCTATTTACCTTGCACTTCTATGATGTTGGGGAAACAACAAACATGACTGATCATAGCATATCACTGACAGCAAAAGGGAATTTAATACTACAGGTGCCAATTGTACTCTACAGTGACACAACAGAAACAAACCGCTTACATTAATATGATGTCTGTGACTCTTCCCCTCCCCTACAGCATCTTCTCAACAGCAGACCGTCTGGGTGGCCTATCTTCAGGTCACTGCACTTATTCTGGTGAGTACTACTGGCATGGTGACTGCATCACTCACCACTGTGGTAAGCTTGTGCCAGGTATCCACTTTAGAAAAGTGACCCTCATGCTCTTCCAGCAAGCACTTCCAGTAATGCCTATATGCAGGTATAAAAAGTTCTTGCATTCCCTGCTGCACCAGGAAGTCTTGCTACAGTTGGATCCTACTGAGGTAAAGCAGGTCATGTCCAAAAGCTAAAATAGTAGCTCAGTGCATTACAGAAGCCATGTGATGTGCAATAATGAGCAGCATCAATAGTAGCCTAATACATGTATGTAGCACAATGCAGTACAACACTAGCATGGGCATGCTTCACAGGGGCACATGCACCATACATGTACTCAAGCCCTGTAAATGCGGCTGACATGCAGTGGAGTAGAGCAATGGCCATGGCTGTTACTGTAATGCAAAGTGTAATGTTTTGCAAACTGGCTCCACAAGTATACACACCGTACATGACAACCCACCCCATACATAAGCAAGGCCATTCCCTGTGGTATTGAATAAGGATTATAGAACATCATGTTATTAGTGCATTTCATAGATCACACTAAATTACATTTGCAAGGTTTTTGATAATAGATTGTAATCAGCCATGCAATTCATGAATGGAACAGACAAAATCAATAGACTGTAAACCAAATCTAACAGTAAACCTCATACCAAAATAATTGCTGTTAAGATGTTCAACAAAATGATATAAATTATACGTATCCATCCTATAATAACCAGCAATTGTCAAAAAATCACTGCCATATATTTATCCAGAGTAAAAACGGATTGAACATTTGGTTTGCAATTCGACAATGTATCCCACATACAAACTGGAAAAGAAGGGTGCAGATGTTGCACCCATCACCATGTTACATAACTGTAGATAATGATTACCAAAAGAAAATCACTTTTCAAAAATCTTTTACAGTTCTTGAATGTCAAGCCAGTCTCACATCCAGTATTGTGTAGAATGAAAGTATAAAGGCTTTTTACTTCAAGAGAACATAAACGGGTCGATGATTTGACCACATGTTCTGTAAGATTGTATTGCACTGACCAGCCCAAAAGATGTTTTAAATAAAATTTCTAAATACATGGAAAACTACTGAGAGAGAACCATGCCCAGAGGTAATGGTTCATCTGGCTACTGGATTTAATAGAATTTTTAATTTTCAGAAAAAAATAAAAATTCTGTATATTAGATTTTTAGATGTCAACTGAGCTTTAATATAAGAATTGATGATTTCCTGTAATTTTTTTAATCAATCTCAAGTTTAACTTAGTTGGATCAAAATCCAATGCAAGTGTTTATTTAATCATTAAGTTGTCTGAATGTTTCTTGTAAATGGTCCAGTTCTAGACCAAACCTCTATGGATTTCTGGCTGCATAATGTCCAAGTCTTCCCTATTTTTTTTTTTTTAATTTAAAACTTCCTTCTGCTGTAACGTCAAATTATGGGAATATTTCTTACAACTATATTTTTACTGTATATGCCATTCACGCAGCAAGTTAACATTTTAATTTCAAATTCCTGCAAAAATTCTGAATATCCATAACCAACTGATAGTAACAAGAAGCAGAAGGGACCAACATTAAAACCTGTGTTTAAGGAATAAACGGGTTCAGCAAAGGTAAAATCTGTAAAATTAACCATTAGAATATTGCAAATGTAACTTTAATGTTTTGGGGTACTGCAAGGGCCAGTTGGTCACAAAGCAGCACATTGGCCTCACAAATGTATAAGAGCTATGTTTGGTGATTTTCCTTTTACCTGCTTGTCCCAGCAGTCAAACAGAATATTTTTGTTTCTCTTGTCAAATCAAAACATAGAGCTATCAGTAGTGAATCTGCAAGGATGTCTGTGAGCCTTCCTACTGAAATGTTGGCACTCAAAATGCCAACTGCTGGATATGTTGGGGAAAAAATAGACCAAAACTGCAGGAAAAGCGTGAATGTTAACCTCATTCTTTTCCTTTTTAAACACTTTTTTTGTTTTGTAGGGGATCAAGACCCCCACACTCCCTAACTTGTATATACTAACTCAGACACAAGGAAATATTCTGAGAAATGGCCATTTTTACCTGGTAGATATAAATCTGTTTTCAGCTATTCATTCTCCATTTTTCAGGACTCTCTGTAATGAGGTCCTGACACTTCAAATAGTTACCTGTCTGAACATACCTTTAGCACGATAACAAAGTTTCAGAAAAGCTTGCTGCTCCATTATAGTGCTCATCTCCAGAAGAACACTTGTATTTTTAGAAGAAAAAACTAAATCTGTATCGACATACACCCTCAAGTGAGAATATATTCCATTTATTTACAGGGAATAAATTAAGCCAACCAATGGCACCATGAAAGACACTAGTAAAGTTTGTTTTCCTTTCAATACTTTAAACAGTGCTAGAAGATATTGACCACAAACTTATTCATAGTAAATAACTGAAGTTCCTTTAATTAGGTCGTAAAACATTATAGAAATAAAGCCATTGTTGGGAAGGGCCTAATAAAGCAAAACAAAACATTTTTGTCTGGGGCAAACTCCCTTTTCTTCCACATGTGGATCTGTACCCCCAAAATTTGCACATGTATAAATACCATAACTCTGATAAACTTTGGGGTTAAGTGCAGTGCTTCCTTGCCCACAGCATTTGCACTCAAACTTAAAGCTACGGTATGTGTTTAACATGTATGGACTGGCAGCAGACATTCCAATCAAAGCAGGACTGATAACAGTCTTGTGACAAACTTATGTATTCATTTATTTATTTCTTGACTGGATTAGTCCCACTAGGCTAGATGGCTCTATTCAGGTGAGACCTGATGTCATATTTATACTACTAGGGTAAATTTAGCCACAGCATCAGGAAACCTCCCTTACTCTTTGCAGCCTCTAGATGGTGCTGGTAGGCTCCTACAGCAGCAAAGAAGAGACCCAAGAAAAGCAGCATGGAAGTGGGGAGAGAAGTTATGGAGAGTTTGGAAGAAGAAAATGACGTTTTGGAGTATCAGAATGCACATAACGATTTTATGTGGTGAATGATACAAATGAGCAGCATTTAGCTAAATTGGTGGAGAATTAAGTAAGTGAATCTGTTTGTGTGGTGCAGCTAACAGAACTAGCACCAGGAGGGGGTTGCAGGTATTCTGTTGAAAATAAGCAAGTAGAATGTGTCAGATGGCAGTTCTACTGTTTCATGAGATGAGATTGGCAGATCACATTTCTATCTTCAGTACTTCCAAAAAAGTTGAGAAGAAACCAGGTGATGTATCAGCACAGAATACAGAAGTTAGAACTAATGCAGGGGTCTATATTTCTTCGACAGTTTAGGTTGTCGAATGCTCAATGATAAACATCTAAGTGTCGAAGTTTCAAAATCGCGAACGGCCATATAAGCGAATTCTTTCCTCGGGAATGAATTTGCTAGGCCATCCGGAAATAAAATTAACTTTTCAACCTAAATATAGTGGGGAGCTGTGCCCCTGCCCCCACACCCCCCTAACTAAATATGCCAACTCTGAGATTGCTCTATATTTGGGAAAGGGCAAATCCCTGATAACGACCAAGCAAATTCTTTCCCAAGCAAAGAATTTGTTTATATGGCCGTTCGCGATTTTGAAACTTCACTTGGGTGTCAATCATTGTACATTTGACAACCTAATCTGTCGAAGGAATAATATAGACCCTAATGCAGCTATGACAGAAAGTAAAAGCGCAAACTGAGGAGGACTGTTTTTTGACAGCAAATAATGCAGTAATTTAAAACCATATGCAGCAACAGCAGGCAAAAAAGGAAAGCGGTAACAAACTGCAAAATAAAACTGTTCTTAAAAAGAAGAGCAGACCAACTATGAGATTAAGAACAAAAAATTGCACTGTAATGGTTGTATATTATGTATGTGACAATTTAGTAACTGTTGTAGGTTTTGTAGCTCAAGAACTTCACTCTTTCATACATATAGGGACAGAGACACTTTGTGAGTCATCTAAAACTGATGACGTGCTAACCACATTTTCTAGAACCATGTAACAAAAGTGACATTTATCCATGGCACAATTATCTGTTTTCTGGTAGTAACATAAATATTAATTTATAGTATAGAATTGAAAGAAGTGTGTGTTTAAAAACACATGCAGGGTTTGTGTGAAACTTCATAACATTGCAAAAGTTTGAGATTAGAGAAACTTAAGTGGAGGGTGGAGTTTGGAAACTGGTTTGAAATGTAAAAAAAAACAGTGAAACACTTGCCAAGTGGTGTGTGTGTGTGTGTGTGTGTGTGTATAGCTGGACATAGAGGGTCATTTAAGGTATGTTGGCCAGCCTAAATAAGGTTTCTTTTAGGGAACTTCTTTCATTTATTTAATGATTGTGACCAGATACAATATGACCAGTGTTATCTGTGTGTCTGAATGCATGTTGTGTAAAGCAAAAAAATGGGTAGGGGGGGTATTTTTGATGAATTGTCAAGAATAAACAGTGAATAATGCAAAGGAAGAGAAAGGGGATAAAACACGAATGAGGAAGAGCAGTAGGCTGGAGCAGAGGGAAAACTAGGTGAATAAACCATGGGAGGAGAAAAAATATGGAGGGGGTAAAAAGTGGGAAGGAAGACTGCATGAAGGAATGGGGTCAGGAAAAGGGATTGACACTAATAATTTTTTGATGTTCTAAAAATTGAAAAATCAGATTTGTAGGATTAAGGATTATTTGCATATGAATCCAGGAAAGATATTCAATGGAAGAAAGTAAAAATAAGAAAACAAAAAATTTAAAAACCTTTCCCCTAAAATGTAAAAGAAGAATGTGAAGTGTTTAATGTGTAAGAGAACTGGGAACCCTGGAGTGGTATACTAAACGTGATGTGGATGCTATTCTGTTAAAGAATGTGAGATTCCCAAAGTGAAGAAAGGCAAAGAAATTGAGTGGTGCAAATATAGTATGGAACTTAGGAAGTGAAAGTTGTTCTGGAGTGATTGTTCTGAAAATACTAGCTGTAATGTTAAGATGGGCAGGTTAACTCTTGCAGATGAGAGGTGAAGAAAACATGTTTATAGATTTATAGCATTATGTGCATATATAACTAGCAAAAAAAGAATCCATTTCTTCAAATTTTACACTCCGGTGGTTCAGAAGAAAATCATAATTGCAGGGGAGTTTAATTGATTTAAGGGCAAGATGAAAAAAATACAATGTGATTAAAATATTGTAAATTAGCTGTGTGGAACAAAATTCAATATCATCAGAAGGCTTTGGGGTAGCAGATGGTGACAGTTGTTTTTTTTTTTTTTTTTTTCTTTTTAAGAGCAGTTGGCAGTATGGATAGAGGTGCTAGAAGAAATGCAGTCTGATAATCAGTAAGGGAATAAAAATAATGAGAAGTTATGGGATGTAGTTGGATTATGGGAGGAATTGCAGTTAATTTTATCATATAACCATGAAGGACGTCTACAAAAAAAAAATAATTTGTGATTTGATTCAGCATTTTATTTTTAGTGGCAGGTGATAACATGGAAAAATAAATATATAAAAGCAAGAAAAAATTAAGACATTACTGTTTAGGCAGATATATTATTTACAAAGGAGGTGTCTGTATATTTGGGTAAAATAGTAAAAGAGGATATCAGTATAATGAGACAAATGTCAAAGGTGATGCAAATAATTAGTGTAGGACAGCATGTGAAAAAAACATATACACACACATGGGTTTATGGATGGAACATGAGAGAATGGAAAGTAAAAAAAAATTACAGAATGAGATGAAGAAGAATTTGAAAAAAGAATTTACAATTAGTGTACCGGAAGAGGTACTTAGGAAAGTAAATATTGATTCTTCATCAGGACCAGATTATACAGGGTGTGGAATACACAAGAAATTATTGGACTGCCAAAGAGAATAGTTTGAAAATGTACTGCATAAATGGTTAAAGGGCAGGTTTGTTTATGGAGAGTTATATAGCAGGATATTACAATTTATATGGAAAAAATGAGACGAATGAAATAAAACTGGAGACATTGCACTAAATAACACAGATCATGACATTTTTTGAGAATAATACACAAGAAGAATGGAAGGAAGTAAGAGACCTGTTATGTAAAAAAGTATACATGGTATAAAAGGAAAGGGATGTCAAGATTTGTTATTGAGAGAAATTGTGGATGATGATGTACATGAGTGTGTGAAACTTATGGGATGCGATATTAGCAAGGCATATGATACAGGAGGACATTATGATTAGTGGGATGTTCTGGAGAATTTATGTACTAGGTAATAAAATTAGATGTGTGTGTGTGTGTGTGTGTCAGCATATCAAATAGTGAAAGTGTTAATGAATGGGTGGTTGAGTAAATTAAATACACATGGGTGCAAGACAAGGATATCCCATGAGAGGAATATTGTTTGCATCGCTAATGAATGTGATAGTGAAGTAGCTAATAAAATGAAAGATGTTGGATATATGGTACAAAATCAGATAGTGGAACCAGTAGTTGACATACACAGGCTATTGTATTTGCTAAGAATAAAATAAGGATGAGTGAAGTGTTGGTTTGTCTAAATGGATGTTTAAAGGAAATGGTAATGAGCCTATATAAAGATTAACATAAAGGTTTGGGTGATGTGGTGAAAAATTAGGAGGGGTTTTTTTTCAATGGTGAAGTGACGGTGCTAGGAATACAATTTGGCAAAATGATCAGAAAAGTTTGATAAAAGAAATCTCTTCTATGGAAAACATGTAGATTAGTATTCAGAAAAAGTTTATCTGGTGAATTTGGTATCCTTTGGGGCAAATGTCATATATGTTAAATGTGTATTTGATCCCAGTAAAATAATGTAAATTTCCATCTCTAAACTTGTATAGAATATACAAATTTAAAGAATGTAATCGGAATTTAATAGTGAGACTGTTTTATAAGTACAAAACATTTTAGGAGATAAGAAAATTTGAAGTATGGAAATATTTTTTTTATTTTGTTTCAGCAAGAAAAAACATGGGAAATTGAAAAATGTGTAGAGAGTAATGTGATGAAACAATATTATTATGCAAATCCAGGGGAAATTTTACCAGAAGAGCCAGTAAATAAGGTGTTGCCATATTGAAAAAAAATGTGAGGTGAATAACACAATAGAGCATTTTTTTTACTAAAAAAAAAAGTGGAGAAGCTATGGAAAAAGTGAAAATGCTGATAGCAAACGATATAGATATGAATACGGCTATGTATGAATATAAGAATATGTGTGAAGGGAATATAAGAAATGTGTGTTTATTTAGAATGAAAAACTGTATTAAATTCTGCTAAATGGATCCATAGGATCATAGGAGATTACTAGACTAATGGCTCTGGGGCCCTTACAAGCTTAGTCGAGAGTTTATCCCCAGAAAAGAAACCACAATCGGCAGCTGTTACCCCCATCAATGAGGGATACAGGTGGAACCCCGGGACAATTTTGTGGTTGCCCATCCACTCAGCATGGTTGCGCTTGAAGAGAGGGTCAGTGACGTACTTTGCTGGAGGTGTATGTAGTCTATTCCAGAGATGGGGCAGCTTCTGGGAGACAAACCTGTCTCTCCAGTAGGTTTTGTTAATGTCACATTAGATTTAAGCCTTTTGATTGGATACTATGAAGGAGTTAGACTTACTGATATGGAGCATCTCTAGTAGAGCAGGATCTGAGATTGCCTTGTAGGTGAACCACAGGTCACCTCTTAGCAATCTGTACAATACAGAGTAGAGTGATAGTGATTTGAGCCTGCCCACACAGGGCAGGTGTTGGAGGCCATGGATTCTCTTTTGTGAGGTATTTCTGCGGCCTTTCCAGTTGGTGCAGGTGTTTGGAGAGGTACATACCGAGCGCAGGGCATTGTACTCAATTATTGACCTAATGAGGGAGGAGTACAGAGAGGTTATAACCTCCTTTTTTCTGGATGCAATCCCTTTACTTATGAGATGAACCAAGTAAGAGGCATTTCTGACCACTGCTGGTACATGATGGTCAAAAGAGGCGTTTCTGACCACTGCTGGTACATGATGGTCAAATGTGAAATTGTTGGCAACTTGTGTTCCCAGTTCTCTCACCACATGTTTTGTGCTTTTAAGGGGTTGCCACTAATGTGGTATAAATAATCACTTAGCAACCAGGAACATTCTAAAGGTATCACTCACTGTTCAGCTGATTCTCCACAGTTTGTACTTTAGACTGCCCTCTCAAACATGCAGAGAGAGAAATGTATCAAATCATTGACCGATTCTTTAAACATTCTGTTTATAAGGGAAATACTCGACTTTTAACACTTATGTACATATTCACAATTAGACATGCTGGCATACAATGCAAGTTGACTTGAATATACACACATCTCCTGCCAGACATGCTAACACAGAGGGCAGTGTCTTCATTTTCTTCACAGAAGGAATTCCAATTCTCATAGCTGGCAACTTGCACATTCCTGTACTATTACAGCTGAAGTATTGTCTAGAATCTGTAAATCTGTCATATCTTTCTGTAGTCACATAATTCAATGTACCCTTTGGCATGTACCTGACTAGTTATTTGCAATAGCTGGAGTAGCCACAGAGGATTCTGATTAAAAGAATGCAGGGTGTAAATATGTCCTATGAGGTCTGCCTCAAAGCCCTGTCCATATATTCTGTCCCATGAAGACCGAGGGGCAATCTATGCTTAACCTACAAGGCATTCTCTGATCTGGCCCTGATGGATCAGCTACATAGTTGCAATACATGCCAAGAAGTACTTGCACATGTTCAAAATCCACAGGAAAATGTTTAGTTATTGTTATTCCGTGGAACATCCCTGCATTCTTTTTCACATAACATCTTAATTTTTAAGCAATTCAGTGTTGGCAAAAAAAAAATTCCAGTTGTTACTGGAAAAGTCCAAACAAAAGTTCATGAAGTTACAACAGCCTACATGTTTAGTCCCTTATGTGATTTCTATAAATCACCCCGTTTAAAGGAAGAACAATCTGCCATCCTTTAACTTCTCTGAAAATGTGGTCTATTAATTTATCACATTCTCTGTCTTAAAAAGGTCAGTTTCCAGCTTTAAGTAAAATACTTCATCTTCAGAAGTGATTCAGTAAAGACAAATGACTTTGCATGATCTCTCTTAAATGTGTGGTACAGCAAGTCCTAGCAATGTAAATATGCATTGGAAAATTGTTTTTCTATAAATTTCTGATTCCAGTCTCCCAACATTTTCATTCAAAAATTTTGATGCACTCATTTTGACCATTTCCCTGAAAACCTTGTATAGTTGGTAAAATTATTTGTATGTTATGATCTCCATACGGTTATCACTTTAGCTTGTATACAATCTGATGAAAGGGGCTATTGTAAATGGCTTCTCTCTCTCGTTCTCTCTCATATTCGGTGAAAAGTTGGCAAAAATGTGGGCTACTGTTGCCTTCATTGCCACTCCACAAATCTTGTGGTTACAATTTCTTGTTGAATCTAAATAAATTTTATCTTAGATTGATCTATCTAGCAATTCACAAATGACTTCTGGTTTCACAATGTATTCAAAATTCACTGAGTGTAAATAATCCCCAACTAGTTCCATTCGTTCACTTTGCAGAGAAGGATAATTCAGTTGCGGGTAAAGTGACAAACCAGAAATTTTCTGCAAAGTGCAATGAGTCCATTAGGAGTAGTCTAGCTTTGTGAATACTGTCTTAATTTATGCATATGGTTCTAGATTATTTGTCAGGTAATATTGATGTCCTCCTATATCATTTTTCAGTATTCTTCACAGTAGCGACCTCCTGCAAAGGATCTTCCAATGTCCAGCCAGTATACCAAAGCCTTTAGATCATGCATGCACCGTACATCACACACATGCTTCACATACTTCACATAGAGCATAAAGGTGATGTACAGATGCAGTTACCAAGAATTTCTCTGCTACCAGTCCAAAATCCAGCCTCACTCATTGGTCTGAATGCCCTCTGCTGTGCTGAATACCTAGCCATCAGATAAGGGCCCCACTGGCATATTTTTTTCTCTTTATTATTGGTCTTGTTTTCCAGGAGTTTGTCATCCAAAGAGGAAAAATGTCAGTGTTAGAGGCAGATTCCCCATAAGAATTGTTGCAAACAGCGAATCTTGTTTTGGGTAGTTCCCACAACCATACCTCCTGTAGTATTTGTAAGGCTTTGTGCCCAAGACTCTTAAAAGCTGGTTGTTTTCCCTGGTCTCTATCAGAAGAACTAGAAGTTTAAACAGTTAGCCGAGAACAGCATGGTATTATCAATTTTTAACTCTGTGAGGTACTACTATTAAGCAAGAAGGACAAGAAATTGTGGACTGATTCTTTGGTGGTTCAGCCTCCACTGGACACACCTAGAAGTGGGTGATAGCTCTCTAGGTTGCCCAGTGATGACTTTGAATTCCTATGTGGTGACCCTGTCGGAGGCCAGCATGGATTTTCTTGTGCACACATCCTCTTTGGCTTTGCAGGCATCTATTCTGGATATCGAGGGGGAACTGCAGTTGATTATCTCAAAAGGTGCTCCAGGAGTTCCACAGATTCTGGTAAGGGAAGAGGTTCCAGGTACTCCTACTGAATCCCACCAAGGTTTGCAATCTCCAATGTTTTTAGGGCTGACAGTCCTACCAAGAAAAAAAACAGAAGACTAAACTAACTTCTGTATATCCCAAGGACCCTCAAATGGAATGGCAAGAGTTTACTTTGGACCTGTTTTAATGTCTTAATGACCCTGATAACTCTTCTTTGACTCCTATTTCATTGGACTTCAACTCCATTCCAAAAGGCCTAGGAGACCTCATTCTTTGAAAAATGATTCAGAGTCTGATGAAGGATCCTTATCTTGCTCTTCCCAGATGAATTCTCCTTTTATGGCTCTGATGGAGTGTTTTTTGGGGGACAGTAGCCAGAATGATGGATTAAGTGGGATTATTCTCGGGTGTCTGATATGCAGAAGAGGTATTACGAGTTGCTCCAGGTGGGCACTCCTAAACTTTCTGCAGTACCTCCCATGTTGGCTGCTTTGGTAGACACCTTTTTATAACTGCCTCTAAGACTCCTGATACTCGGTCTCCAGTTCCAAAGAAACCTGACAGAATCTAGAAGGTTCTTTTAGGGTTGCAATTTCCCATTTGTGTCCTCCTGCTGATCCTACTGTTAGTCTCTTCTGACAAGCCTTCCATGCTTGTGGCCTCCCTAAGTTTCTGCCTTTGGATAAGGAGAGTAAGGCAATGGAGAGAATTGGAAAGAAAGCCTATACTGTTTCTATTTTATCCTTTAGGGCCATCAATTAGGCCCAGACAAATTGTCCTTCATACAGGACAATTGGTCACTTATCAACTTCCACTTGTCCAGTCTACAACTAACACACTTTTTTTTTTTTTTTTTTTTTTGCGGGATAAGAAAACCTGCAACCAGAAAGTCTTGCATGTTCAAATGGAAAAGATGTCTTATCTTGTGCCATGCTCCTAGCCAGGACCCTTTTTCAATTGGGGTCCCTCTGGTTCTCCCCTATTTGTGTGTTGCTTCAGTCTGGCTTAGCCTATCATTCTGTAAAGGCCCATTTGTCAGCTATTTCTGTCTACCCTTGAATCCTACTTTGGCTTCTCCTTTTGAGGTCAAACAGTTCCTTAAAGGTGTTCTGAATCTTAGTCTCCCAAAGAAACCTATTCTTCCTCCTTGTGACCTTCAATTTTATTCTAGAAAAAATGGCAGACTCCTTTTGAGACTTCAGTTTCTGCTTTTCTACAACACTGTACCTGGTTTTATTGCTGGCATTTACTTCTGAGCTTCAGGGCCTTATGGCTATTCCTCCTTGTTTGGTTTTTAGAGAGACAGGGTGTCTCTTACGTTAATCATCGTCCTTTTTGAAATCCGGCAGTACAACTTCCTTCCTTTTTCCATTTCCACAGTTTGCTGATGAGAGGGTCCTGCAAACCTTGGATTTGCATAGACAGCATGGGTATTATTTGTATAAAACAAAGATAATTCATAAGTCTGACCAGATTTTTGTTTCTTTTCCACCCAGGACTTTGGGTTTATTTGTTTCCAAGCAAACCATCTCCTCCTAGATAACCAAGGCCATTTCCATTTGTTATTTTCATGGCAAGTATCTGCCTACCTCAACTAGAGCTTATTCCACTAGGCTGTTACTCCTGATGCTTTCTTTAAGGGTTTGAACACAAATATCATTACTGAATCTACTACTTGGTCCTCTGTGCGTACGTTTACCGAGCAGTATAAACTGGATATGGTTTCTATAGCCAGAGCTAGCTTTGCTAGAGCTATCCTGCATGGGTTTGTTGACTACCCTTCCCAACCTTTTACCTCCCACTCCTTTTCTTGAACTTTGAACTTTTTATACTGTCTCTACAGTGAAAAATGCTGCAAAAGTTTTTATATAGGACATAATACAGTTGTGTAAAATCTTAGCTTAACATTAGATGTCCTTCTCTTCACTGTTGCAGTATTCACTCCCTCCCTTCCCTTTTTTCTTTTGGGCTTTAAATTAGTTATCCTCTTTGCCGAGGGTCCCCCTTTTTTCATCATTTTCTCCTGATGGATGTGTATGGCCTCCTTCATCCTATGGAGATTGTTCTCTTCCAGGGCAATTCAGTTCTGGGTAACTGCATCTGTATGTCACCTTTATGCCCTACATCCTGTACAGGGAGGCATACATGTGACAAACTGTGCACAACAAAATCTAAAGGCTTTGGTATACTAGTTGGATGTTGAGCTATCCTTGGTAGGAGATCCCTCTGGTGAAGAATATTCAACAGTGAAGACAAGGATATCTACCATTATGGTAAGATTTTACACAACTGTACTCCTCTCTCTAAAGTAAAGGCTGTTAGATTTACAAATTTTTGGTATTCCAAAAAATTTGGTAAAACAGGATTTTCCACTGTTAAGATTTGTTTAGATATGCATGATTTTTTCATTGGTATGAAGTAGTTCGAACAGCTCAGTGTCTCTCTTTATTTTATGCATTGTTAATATCATCCAGTAGCCCTTCCCTATTAGAAACATTTCAACAAACTGCCTGTAGCATTTACATATGCCTGTGTCCATCAAAACTAAATCCAACCTCATCAGCGTTTGTTGTGCTAAGCCCTGTTACTACAAATGTTCATCAGTTGTCTTTTCATTTTTAAGTTGTAGAATCTCCTCTGTGTATTTTTAATAATTTCCCTAATCTTATTCATAAATGTCATTTTCAAATAACATTGTTGAATTAATGGGAGGGTTGAAAAAAGTTTCCTTTTTAAACTAATTTCCATCAGTTTTAGTGCAGCTTAGTTCTTTCGCAATATAATTCAGATTAAATTTCCTGCAAAACTGTTTTGTTCAATTAATGTGTTGTCTAACTTAACTCTGCAGAAAAAAATGAAATTAAAGCCTTTTAAAGCACTTTTTAGTTGTAACATCATCACTTTCAAAGCAAAATGTGATTCTGAATATTGCTACCTTGTCTAAACATAATCCCAATGCCTTTTTAACACATCAGGGATCTTAAAAAAAATACTTGAGGCTGCATCCAGCTGAGCTCTAGCAATACCATTTACTCTTGCCTGGTATATATTGCCATTATTATAGGAAGTAAATTTAGTTGAAACCAACTAGCCCATTCCTCACTTCACTCCATTCAGTCTATACTACAACTTGTAATTGCCCTACAGCAAATCTTAAATCTCTCTCTCCAAACAAAACAAAAAAATCAGCTCTATGGGTCCATACAATATTTCAAGATGTCCCATTATTCATATAAAATACTGACTTACTGTCTTGAGGAGAATGATGACAATTATTCATAAAGTAGTGGAAAGTAGTCTAAAAATGTAGGCAACATGGCAATTGAGGGAGGAAATTTGCCAATAGGAATGACTGCAAGTAGGAGATATATAAAATAGCAAGAGAGAGCTGGCATTTACTGAAGAAAATTGGCAAAGAAAGCACAACATTGGATACCAATAACGAGAGAGAGGGGACAGAGTGGGATGAAGCCAAACAGAAGTTCTAACTGCACATTAGAGACTGCCTTTCCTTCCAGGAACTATTAACGGACTATAAGTAAAAAGATATAGTCTTTCAGTTATCACTCCACTATCTCTGGTAAGGGTTTTAACAAAGCTTAGAATTGAAGATGCTTTTAAAAAGGGATAATTAAAAGAGCATATAAAAAGGTCGCATGATAACTATTTGAACCAGTCAGAGGAGGTTTGTAAATTCACTTTACATTTTATTCCCAACCTTTTATAAGGAACAATGGGAGAACATGTATATAGCTCCCAAGTATGCAATCACGAGAGTGTTTTCTTGGTGTATAAAAAAACTTTTTTCAACAGCTTAACAGAAAATGGTGGTGGCATGATGGGTAAGAGAGGGGTAATTAAGGACATGCGTTTTGTGAATGTAATATTTGGTAGATCTTAAAAACAATAGTAAAATACTTTGTCAGAAATGCTGGGGAAACAAATGGCTTAAACTAAAGCAATGATTCTTTTGAAACTGATCTGGATTGTTTAGAGTTAGTAAGCCCTTACTATGTTTAATGTTATCGTCAGCTGAAAAATCAATTATTAGCAATGAAAGTCAAAAATTTAAACTGTGTATTGTAAAAGAACTAAATTAGCTGGGGTTGGGATCTTTAGAAAAGGGAATTTAAAATTACATAGAAATAGAATTTGTGAGAAAAATACATGCAGATAAATTTCAGGAGGAGTGAGGTTTAAGGAAAGGCAGGAATGTGAAGTGACAGTGAAGTGAATTATAATGCTTAAAAAGAGAACTTGTGTGCATAATGCACACAAATAATGCAAAATGTCGCCATGTTTTTTCCTGTCGTGTGTATCTAGGCCATTGTTTAAAACATGAAGATTTTAATAAAAATATTTTTAAAATATTGATAATTTTTTAAACCTATTTATTCTCATCTCTCCAAAGGATGAAATGACAGCAATTGTCATACCCCTCCATAAAGGCATCCCTGTTACTGACCTGTAGAACTACAGACCAGTTGGGTTTACCAGCATCATTTGTGTAGTAGACTAATAAAGTAGAGAAAAGTACCTTCAGGAAACTCTGACAATAACTGCAACTTACAAGTCTCCAGTCCTAACCAATCTAGTTTTCTAAAAGGTAGGTCTTGTGGAATTCCACCAAGAAAGTCACTGAAGCATTGAATGATGGAAAATAAGTGTATACTGCCTACTTCAATTTAGCCAAGCCTTTTTGACACCATCCAGAACATTTGCAGTAGTAAAACAACAACCTCATTAAATTTCAAGTCTTAATAATAATTCTTTGGACAAACTTGCTTTCATACAGAACTTGCTGTCATAATTCATGGGACACATCCCTTTAAAAAGAGGGGTATTACTGGTATCCCTCTGCTTCTATTTTGGGACCAGTCCACTTTTAACATATCCATTGTTGGCTTGGATACCAGCAAATATGTCTCAAACTTGACCAATTTGCTGTTTACTGCAAGCTTGGAACTGCTACTAGCTGACAGGATTGCATCCTTTTCCACCAGAAGCGTCTAACCCACACCACCTTATGGTGAACCTGGTTACAGTGTTGTGTTTATTGTAAAGAAATCTAGTGTTGCTTTCTTTGGTAAGCAAGAATATCCATGTACCTACTTTATAATGAATTTCACTTGAAACAAATAATGTCTTGGAAATCTTGGTATATTTATTTACTTCAAACTTCGATTTGACAACCACATATTGACTGTCATTTAATAAATCCATTTACCTAGTGTAATTACTAACTTAAGGCACATTCTGTAGATCCAAATTAGTTGTTGCTTTCCTGTCAGAATTCAGCTTTGGACCGCATCTATGTGAGCATAGTGCTCAAAAAGAAAAAAAAGCACAATGCTTCCATACCAAGAAAATTGTGATATGAGATTCATAAGCTACAGAGAAAATGTCAGTGGTCTTTTACACACTTCTATGTGGTGATTTCTGCTTATCTTAGAAGGCTACAAATGGTCCTATCCTACTTAATCCTTTACATGTATATTAAAAACCGAATGCACCAGAAATGCCCACTGTAGGAGTCTGCATTTCCATTGCAATATTGAGCAAATCCTATTGGCAAGATAGGTACCTCTCCAAAAGTAATCCACACCCAAGGAATAAGTGCTAATCAGTATCTAGTTCCCAAACTATGTTTATATCCAACCTGATTGAATATTGATTGAATGTTGATCCAAAAATGCACCAGTGGTCTAACTCCTTGGACTGTTAAGGATACAGAGAGCAGCTAGTATCAAATTTCAGTTGCTGCGCTCTTAAAGGTCTGTTTGATGCAGAGCCTAGTACAGGTGGTACACGCCATGTATATCATATGCATATCTATATCCCCTAAGCTATGACACCATGTCACTGGGATGATTAATGTTAGGAAATGTGTTCCTCATTCACTAAAGAACAATGTCCAGTTGGCTTTCATAGCATTGTGACATAAATTAAGCTGTTATGGAACTAGAGCAGACCAAGAAAATGGATTTCCTTTCAACATGTTATGGCTTATTGCAAATATACCATCCTTGCCTTGTATCATAAGTGAAGTAGACACCTGCAGAAAAAAATTATTATTACCTGCATATTTCCTCCATTGTTAGACTTTGCAAATATACCATCCTTGCCTTGTATCATAAGTGAAGTAGACACCTGCAGAAAAAAATTATTATTACCTGCATATTTCCTCCATTGTTAGACTTTGATTATTTCTCTGCAATGGGCATCTGCTTCTCAAGGCAGAAAATGCAACACATTAACAGTCTGTATCACTATTAAAAGCACTGTGTACTTTATTTTCTCACTGGTAGGTAGCATTTTATGCACTTTTATCAATAAATAGGAGAGAGAACTCATCTGTATAGTATTGTTCTCTGTTTGCTTCATGTTGGATTTTACATATGTTAAATGTAGGGTAAGAAGAGCACTAAAGTAGCACTTTTACAACTCTATCTCTTTTTTAATAAAATTTCACGTACTTTCTTATATCAATTATAATTGATTATAGCAGGCATCTAAGATCTGAAATCATCTACTTCTAAAAGTAGATAAGCCCACCTTACCTGCTGGTCAACTCCTCTATTCCTTCACCATCGCCAGACTATGGAACTCACTTCCACCTTCTATAAGAAACGCAGGCAGCACCACCACCTTCAAACAAATACTGAAAAATCATCTCAACTCATTCTGACTATGTTCCTGCTCTATAACCTAACCTCTTCACTCTCCTTATATGATTACTAAACTCCTATGTCTTTTGCTACTAGTGACTGATGATACTTTTTCCATATTTATTTTTATATTCACTTGTTGATACTGGTAAAATATTACTGATTAATATATCTCTGTTTGTTTATACCACTCTGAATTCATTGAATTCTGCTTTAATGTATATTTGCTGTATATATTATTGTAATCAAACAAACTAGATTCCTGCTTTTATGTATATATTCTGTAAATGTTACTATATGTACTATCTGTAACACTGTTTCTGCTTCTGTACTAATTAATGTTTATATTTTTTGTGTATCTCGTTGGAGCTTTTCTCCCCTGACCTCCACTGAAAATGGGCTCTTTTAGGCCCAGTGGACTTTCCCAGTAAACAAATGCAATAAATAAAATAAATAAATGATGTTGACATATGCAGACAAGGGCAGAACTTGAAAGGCAAATCTCAACTATGTTGCTTTCTAATGCTAGGCCGGTAGGCTAAGGTTTTATAAATTCTCATTTAAACCATTTATTCATTGCCTCATTCCATCACCTTTACAACTTTTATTGCATCCTAATAGTACTGCAATACAATATACATACACTGGTTTTGTGTTTGAAATATGTGTGTTTTATAATTGGGTAACACATATACAGTATGTTGTATATTTATATTACAGGCTCGTGCAGTAATATTTATATCACCCGCCTTATACATTGGCCATTATAATAATATAGTATCATCTTGAAAGTCTGTAGATTGTTACATTCTTTTAGAGCAACACCAGGTGCTTACCACCTTTCCTAAAAACGTTGTGTACAAAGTTTTTAAATATTCTGAGCTGTTTAGCATTTTTTCTTGGATATGCTTAAAGATTCAGCACATTAAAGTTTGATTTATTTTCAGCTGTTATACCCACATTTCAATATGTATCAACATGCATATTTCCTTTTAATATGTGAAGATTTACATTTCCATTGATTTTTCAAAAGAATATTGAATCTTGCTCTGCTGTAGTAACATCCTGTCTAATCCAGATGACTTTGTATTTTTAATTTTCAAGCAGTTCTACTGCACATTGTGATCCTTGTGGTCATGATCTTCCCTTTCCTTACACCACTTGTGTACATACAAAAATACAGTGTGTAGAATAATTAAATCTTCTAGGTACAAAATATACTGCATAGAATAATTTAAATCTTCTGGGTAGAATCTAAGTAGTGTCCAAGAATATACTATTGGGGCACATGCTGTCCATATCCTGTCCTTTCTTCTGATTTTTTGCATTACACTTTTCAAGTTCTGTATAAATACCATGCAGCCGTCTGCCTTACCAAACTTGAAGATATTCTGAGTTTCATATGGTTGCATGTCAGACAAACTTCTCACAAACAGTGATAAAAATCAATATATATATTATATCACCCTGAAAGTTGCCTTCTAAGGGATTTATAATGCTGCTATAAAAAAATTATATGGCATAACAGATCTACATTTTTATATCCAGACTGATGTATTCCAACAATATTCCCCCTTCCTTCCTCAAACATGCAGCTGAAGGTATCGCCCTTCCAATTAGTATTCTGATTAATAGATCCTTAACTGAGTCATACGTACCCAAACTTTGGCGTTCAGCCTACATCCTACCTCTTCACAAAGGAGGCAAAAACACCTCTATTTCTAACTTCCGCCCTATCGCCCTACTCTCTCCAATATCTAAAATTCTAGAAAAATGCGCCCACCACCAATTCTTACCCTATCTCATTCAAAATCACCTCCTTACACCCACACAGCATGGCTTCCGTCCCGACCACAGTACCATAACTGCACTATTATCCTTCTTAGAAACTATCAATCAAGCTCGAGACTCAGGACTCATTGTATCCACAGTACTGCTAGACCTTTCAAAAGCTTTTGACACCATCTCCCACACACACCTTCTTCATCATCTGGCTAATCTCAAACTCTCCCCAAACACTCTTTCCTGGTTCTCCAGTTACCTATCTGACAGATCTCAAGCAGTCAAATGGAAGAACTCATTCTCGTCCTTTTTGCCTACATCTACTGGCGTTCCACAGGGATCCATCCTTGGACCCATACTTTTCAACATCTTCATAAACAACCTTCACACCTTCATCCCTGACACCACAGTCATCCAATACGCAGATGACTCTACCTTGGTCTGCTCTGCCCCTAACCTTCCTGAACTCCAGACCAAAACCCAATTAGCCTTTACCACCACAGAGAATTGGATGCACCAAAACCACCTTTCTCTCAACTCCAATAAATCCAAAATACTTATTTTTCTCCCCTCCAAAGTTTCCTCTGTGGACAAAAACACTTTCAATGTTCTCAGCCAGACTAACACTGCCATTGAAGTGGTTCCCCTCTGCAAAACTCCTTGGCATCACCATAGACGAACACCTCAAATTTGATCTTCATATACAACATAACATAAAGAAAACCCACCAAAAGCTAGGTATGCTATATAGGAACAATCACTTCCTGTCAAACTCCACTAGGCATACCCTGGCAACATCCTTCCTTCCTCCTACCTTCCCTTCTATACGGAGCCCCTCTCCTAACCAACTTGTCTGCTACCAACACCTCTAAGCTCGAAGCTTGCTATAATAAGATCTCTAAATTTGCCACCAAATCCAAAGCATCAAGTCACCACTGCCACAGCCTTCATTCACTGAACTGGCTAGAACTCCCTAATCACCTAGACTATCTACAACTAACCACTGCTCACAAACTAATATTCTCTCCTAATAAATGCCCAGCCTTAAAGGACATCCTTCCTCCATACATCCCCAACAGACCACTGAGATCCGAAAACCAAAACCTAATCTCCATTAGTAAACCGAAATGACCAGCTGGCCAGCTTTTACTCTCCTTCTCACTAGGTAAAAAATGGAACTCTCTGCCTACTTCACTTAGGACTATACCCAACACTGAATCCTTCAAAACTCAACTTTTTCTTCACTTATCCTCCAAATGGAAATGCTCCTGCTTTCACCCCACTTAAATTCCATAGCGACTCCTACTCCTACTCCACTATACTCTCATACTTATTCTAATTTCTCAAAATAACTACAACTAACAGACTTTAAGTGACCTGTAAGCATATAAATATTGAAAAAAAAATATGCCATCAAGTCCTCTTCAACTCTCAAATGTAGTAACCCTATTTGTTTTTACAAACTATATTGTATGTATTTTTTTATTTGTAATCTTTATTTGCATTCTGTAACCTATATTGTATTATACTGTTCTTGGAGCTTTTCTCCCTGGGCCTCCACTGAAAATGGGCACTTCATGGCCCAGTGGACTTCCCCGGTAATCAAACTGAAATAAATAAATAAAAATAAATGTATATTGATCTAAATGTGTACTTCCAGCTCATCTAATTACACATTTAATAAGAATTTCTCAATTATTTCATCAGTGTTAGAATATTAATAGACTGATGATAATTTATACTTTTAGTAAAGACCTTGCCAATACATTTTTTTTCTTGTTTACTTTTTATTAATTTCCAAATTGATAGTTTTAAACAAACAAATGTTACAATTTATAAATCATGTATCATGAGTACAACATAAAAATAGAAATAGAAATTAATAAATACAATAAAAATGCTATTCTAATAATTAAAACAGCTATTTACATAAGTGTCTAATCAACTTGAATGAAGTGGTTGTTTCTATGATGTAATCAAATCATTTCAGCTAGAAATGTTGACCATTTTCTCCACGGTTTCCATTTATAGTCAACCAAGTACTGATATATGATGTTTTTTCGGTTCTGTTCTTTAGTGTATTGATGTCCATTTGACCAACAGTTAAAGTAGGATACTTAAATTCCTTAAATGAAGGAGAAGATTTCTTTTTTAATTATCTTTCTGGCTATGGTTAGTAAGATCCAAAGAGTTGATGGTCTATTTCTTGTAACACATTTAGGTATAGGGAGTTGAACAATACCAATGATTTAGTTTTAAATTATCATTAAATATAGTCTGAAAAAAATAACTTAAGCATATAATTTTTGTCCCAGAAAACCTGTTCCCAGTTTGCTTTTAATTTTTTTCACATCTCCAACAAATATCTTTGTTGTCAAACAGTGTGAGCTTCTTCACTGATACTCTCTTCTAGTAACAACTCCTTTAAGTGCAATTCTGTTTTGTGATGATTAATGTTCATTTCATTTTGCAGACATGGTTATATAAGTATTAATATTGTATGACATTTCTAACCTACAGTATTGTTAAGAATCTACAATCATTGTACCCCCACCTTTATCTGGTCTCATAACCTGTGCAGTGTTATCTTTTAAAGAAACAAGTATCCATTTTATTTTAAATTGATTCCTTTTTTGATAAGTTTGTGTTCACCTACTAAATTATAACTATAAGCTTTCTCAAATGCTTGCAACATTGGTTGCATGAGGGATTAAATAGACTTCTTTTCTTAAACATAGACTTAATTTGTGGCAGCCTCTCACTTCCATCATTATTGTATAAAACTGCTAAGTTCAAGTTTCCTTGTAAATTTTAGTTCCTACTGTGAATCAGTCATGTTAAATTGGGCTACTGTAATAAATGTATAACCTCTGGAAAATAAACTAAAATGATTCCAAGCAATGGATATATTACTATAATTTTAAATATTATAACCATTATAAGACACCACAATACCATTGGTATCTTGCACCATCACCACCTTTTGCCCTTCCTTTTCCCTCACCCTAGGCTTCAGCTTCTGATGAAGTTCCAAGTTAAGGAATGAAAGCACTAAATCTGTTTTTTTACTTTCATTAAACGTGCAACATTTATCTTAGTTTTTAGTTCTGTGGCTTTTGTCTTTCTTCTGGTCGAGGATGCAAATCACTTTTTAGTTTGAAAATTACAGATTACTAATTGTATCTGTACTTTCCCCATACCTTTGCATCATTAGTGATAACAAGAAACGTCCCCATCCCCACTGTTCTGTGATCTAGCTGTTTTAAATTTGACAGTTTTTGTCAAACAATGTGATACTTAATCAAAAGAACATGGCAGTGATGAATATAAAGCATAAAAAGGCAATGAAAAAATACTTTATATTTGTTAAAATTTACAAGTTATTTGAAGTGCTTATTTCATGTTTAAAGTGTGGAAATTGACACAATTTGCTGATTCTAATTTCCTCAAATTCCTACACAACAGATAGCATGTCTTCCCCATTTGGTTTGCTAATATTGAATTTCACTTCCATTTCCATTCTCGTATAAAATGAGCAACCAGGATAATTAAACACAGTTTCACCTTGAGACATTACTTTGACACCAAACTTGAAAAAATAGCCTTTTAATTTTTGTGAATATTACATTATTTCAATAATTTGGCAGCAACACTCTCTCTCATTCTGTGCTTTGAAACAGCTGCCACATTGTTGTGAAGAATTTACCATGTCATGATAACCATTGTCAAGGTGTGGGTTATACTAGTATTCAGTCACTCTTGCTTTCAGTAAGGTAAAGAACAATTTAATATTTATCCATTTTTCTATAATTTGTTCTGCATAAGATATAAAAAGGTAGTATCTAGAATTAGCTGCAGATTATGCAAAATTAACTTCACACTTAACTTGTTCATTCTGAATGTATTAGTACTTTATTCTTCAGTTGAGATGCCCATTGCCATGGTATAATGCTTGCTTTATTTCTTTACAAATGTCATTACTTTTAATACCTCTTGTCTGCTTTAGTTGTGATAGTACCATATAAGCTGATTCCTTTAAATAACCCACAATTGACACATCGCTCAGCTTCTTTCAACTTTACATAACAGCTACATAGGGTCTAAGCATTACATGATGGGCCATTTTTAACTTTGCTCAGTTTACATCCTGTATTTCTAAAGACCCAATGAAATCTGATATTATATAATTATTTATTTCCAAATGCATTTTCAAAGGAGCACAGCATAATTTTGTGATTGACAGGGTTTCAAGGCATAACTCTGTTGGTGATGTAACAGATTCTGACTCTTGTGATCAAGGATATTGGTACACCAGCCAGTCTATCAAAAGTTGCTTCTTTAAGTTCTTTCCTGTTTATATTTTTTTAAAGTAAATTTGCCTAGTCCCCTTGGCTTCTGCTGCTCACTTCTTTTCCTTCAATCTTTCCCTGCATCAGTGTCTTCTCTAGGGAATCCTGTATTCCCATTATGTTGCAAAAGTGAATGAGTTTTGGTTTTACCATCTGATCTTTTGAGTAGTGCAGATAAATTTCTTTAAGGATTGAATTCATTTTCTTGCAATCTGTGGATTCTCAACATTCTTCTACAATGCCATGATTCAAAAGCATCACTTTTTTACTAGTGCTTGGCTTTACCTATAGTTCAGGTTTCCCAGTTTAGTTCTGTGAAAAGCATTGCCTTGTTTAACTGAACTGACCCCACAGTCTTTCCTTTAGTTTTCCTTCCAAAAAAGGTGTTTGCAATCATGAAATAAAGACACTAACTGCATATTTCTTTTGAGTCTAGGAAAATTCAAGTAACACCAAGTCTGACAATAATTCCTTTTAAATATATTCAATGTTTGCACACTCCCTTCTTTGTCCATGAAGGCTGTCAGCTGTACTCTGGTCAGCTGTGTTGAAAAGATTTGTCTCACTTGGCTCATTACCACCCACCAAGTGGGTGTAACACACAGTGACAAGGTATACCTCAAGGTCCCCTTCCTGTGTTATGGTGGTGCTGGTTGTTGTCTTAGTGTAGCCATTGATTTGGAGGTTGACACCTTCCCTTCAGGTGCAGGGGAACATTCTTCAGTAATTTTGCTACATCACACAGACCAACTCAGAGATGTACTGATGAAATAAGAAAAAACTCCTAGCGTAAACCACTGGACTATCACTACTCATGTTTAAGTTATGCCACCAATAGACGGCCTTTATGCAGAGGCATCAAAAGGTACAGTCATATAACTCTGACATGGAAACATATGCCAGAATGGCACCCACGGCACTTGATCACTGTGGAATTTTTAAGACGGCAGAAACGGCAGTCTTGAACAGTTTTTTATTGAATCATCACTTGTGACATAGGCAAATTTACATCTATACAAAAGTAATCAATTTGTATTAAATTAACATTAACAAACATTTATACTTCACATATATTGCTATATATTATATGACCTAAGCAACATTGCATAAATTATTCAATTCCTGCCCCATTTTTTTAAACAAGAAACTTTGTGGCTTATGTCGTAAATGATGGTTTAATAATCATACATTTTATATAAATGAAAATGAACCACACCGACAGTCTTAGTTGCAAACATTTTACATCACAAAAACCATATTGACACACTCCCAGCTGCAAACATTACACATAATTTATAATCTAACCAATCATTTTCATTCAAATATTTTGTAGGTCTTTCAAGTCCTGCCTTCTTTTAAACTTCACTCCTCCCATGTATGTATTCTTTCCACAATCCCCAATTTTTTCCTATGCACTTTGCTCCTACCCTATTCTAAGTATCTCCATTCTAGTTGTTTTATCTTTATAGATGTTTCGATTTTGATTTTTATTTTCAAGTAATTGCTTTTGACAGCCACCATAATTAGAACCAGCAAGGCCTTACCATGTCTAGGCAATTCCAATTTTGTATCATTGCTCAGAAAAATCCTCTCTCTCATCACATCAGTCCGCCCACCCAGAATCTCCAACAGTGCATCCTGCAGGGAATCCTTATAGTCTGTCAACCCACCGCAATCCCAGAAAATATGTTCCCAGGTATCTCTTTCTTCCTCATCACACATCCATATTTGCTGTTTACCTGAGGAAGAATTCTCTGGCGTTTGCTTGGGGTATAAAAATATTTATGTAAACATTTCCAAGCAAAGATGCTGAATCTTTTAGATTTTGTTGCATATTTGGGAGAGACACGTATATCCTCCCATTATCTATTATTATGCTTATCCAGTCTCTAACCCCAATTCTAACATACTCTGATTCTTATAGTTATCATGCAATATTTTATATGCTCTATTCCTGTATTAATATCAGCTTCTGTTCTAGATTCTACTAAAAATATAGTGTAATTTGTGAAGAAAAACACAAGGATTTATCTTCTTCCCCTAAAAGTTTTATGGCTCAAAGATCACAGCATGTACCCACAAAAGTACCATGCAGCTGAGTTACTGACTTTTTTCTCTCTCTCTCTGTTCCTCTCTAAGCAGTGTGTAAATTCCTTTTAATATCTCCTTTCAGGTCATTAGTGTTTTCTTTTTTTTTCAGAGTCAGTGCTCTGGGCAACATATTTCAAACTGAGCTTGGCTAATTGTCTTTAAGTTTACTAAAGCCTCCCCTTTTATACAATATTGTTTCATTAAGCAAACCCACTGTTAGCTAATGCAGTAAAGGTTCTACTCTTAGGTTCATAGGTTTGTACTAAACTAACTGCCCTTGCGAGCCATTTTAAGCTTAGCCAATTATCCCTTGTGAGACTCAAACCCTGCACCTTGTGTTTGTAAGGCAAACACTGTAACCATTAGGCCACCCTCCCAGTCTTAAAGCAGCATATTAATTTAAAGTAACAATACCACTTCTCTGGTTAATACAACAAAAAGATAATCTATCTTCATAAGGAGACACTTCTGTTTACTTTGTATGGTAAAGTAAACAACACTTGTGTACAATAGCAGTTCTAGTTGCATGCAAATACAGCACTATATATAATTTACATTTGTTTGGGCACTTTGAGATCCATGACACTATCTACTACAATGTATAAACTGTGTGACGTATATAGAAAGCAACATTTTATTATAATTAAGTAATATACCAATGTATATATGCATAGAGTTTCTCAACCATCTAATCTAATCCTAAGAGTTGACCCTGATGTTTGGGATTTGGGAACTTGTGTGGACAGTCACCTAACATTTGACCAACATGTTAAAAGAGAGTTCATCCATACTGCACAGCTTATTAACAATGGGATTGTGTCTAGATACAAGGATGTCACTGAGGTAATGAGGCTGGGCAAGGGGATGGTGGCAGTCATTGAATATAATGTCCCCTTTGGCTTGCATCTGTCCAGACACATGCAATAGCTGGAACACCCATCTTATTAAAAGGATACAAGGCTTAAAAAACATATCCTACATGGACCAACTCAAAGCCCTGTCACTATACCCAGTATGCTTTTCATTGAGTTGTTCTGCAAGTTGGAATAAAAGCAGAACAGAATGCTTCATTTTCCTTGGATGTTTTTTTTCATTTCATTTTACTATAACCAGTATCTTACAGACTGCTAAGAGCCTGTTTCTGGCATACAAGGTACCCCCAACCCCTTACCTATGGTTTTACTGCATACGGGCAAGTCAAATGGCATCAGAAATGCTTCTGAACATCTTCTGTAACCACTGGTTGGGAAGAACAGGTATAGCTTGCATAGAATACTGTTGCTGTGGAACAGGCTCTCCATCCACATAAAATGAAAGTTCATCCCTGTCCATATTCAAGCGCAAATTGGATCTATATATGGCAAATGGAAACTGTACCCCAGGACTGCTCCCTTTAGTAGTAGCTATAGAACTGAACTTGTATATATGTAACTATATATATAACTTGTAGTTATATAGGTGATATAGTTGTGTAGTAGTTAATTTAACTTACGGGAGGGTATTTCTTTTGTATTTGAGTGTTGCTAAATGTCTACTCTTTCTTACGTGTATTAAGAAAGGTATTGTATTTGTCAGTATGTATTTTTCTCTACTTGAATGTGTTATTTTACTTCCCTTTGTAATCAAGAATTGAGCTGCTGCACAAAATTTCATTTAGGCTACACATGTATTTCTAAATGACAAAGTTTCCTTTGACTTGACTTACTACCAATGAATTAAATGCTTTCTCATGTATATGGGTCTCCTCAAATTATCTATGGTATGATCGCAGCTAATCTCATCAGGGATAATAAATACCATGGGATGCCTAAGGCCAATCTATAACCACATTGGGAAAGGTTATTTTTGGCACAAAAAGTGAAGCTGTCTAGTCTTAAAATGGCTCACAAGGGCAGCTAGTCTAGTACTTAACCATGAACCTATAGTCTAGTATGTAAATGGCTCTACACTAATATATGCTGCTTCATCAATCAAATAGATCCAACATTTCTTGCAAGATTCTTTTGGAAAACTGGCTGGAACAATGTAAACTAATCCTAATTATAAATTAAAACTAAATTGATTGTTGTGTTGGAGGTAAAATACCTTTCATTACTACAGCATGATATTGGTCAGTAATATTGGAATTTAGTTAGGACAAAATACAAAACTACTGGGAAAAATAACAGAAAACTCATTTAAGAATGTGTGTGCATTTTATATGTAAATACAATAAGAGTAAAATTCATACACTGTTGGAAACTCCTGGTGTTCTGGCTGAAGTGTGATTTTCAAACAATCTGGAAATATATCGCTGATTGATAAGTATATTTCTTGGCATTTTAACCTTTCAAAGTTCTGCATTGTCTTAATTTTTCCTGACTGAATTATTTTATATATTTTCTGGCTTTGTTTTATGTTTCTCATTTGTCCTGAAACTTTTTTTTCCCGTGCCTCCCACCCTATTCTTGTAGTGTTCTAGTTGGTGGCTTTGTAGTTACCCGCCGCTACTGTAAATTTGATCTGGGAAACCCCTCCCAGTCTGGTGTTCACTCTACTTAATACAGAGAGAAAATTTGAGGAAGCCAAACCACTTAGGTTCTTAACCTTGAATTTATCTTCTGCTCCTCCTTCCTCTCTCCTTGCACTTTACTAAAAAAATTGCACCTTACTAAAAAAAAAATGCATTTTATTTTGCTTTTGCCTCTTCTTAAAAGTACTCAATTGTATTTATTCTGCTGCATTCATTACTACTTGGTAGTATTCTAAAAGTGTATTAGTTCTGGTTTAAGCACTTGAGATTCAGGCCAGTTATTTTACATTAAGAAGGTTTGTGGTCTGCACTCTTGTGGGAGGAGAGGCTAGATTCTGCCCTAATGAGCTGGGAAGTTCTGGTTAAAGGATTATTGTGCCTGCTTAGTTGAACTGTTTCTTTCTGAAATTGGTGCACCTTGTTTGCTGTAGCACAGACTAGATTCAGGCATGATGAATCTAGCTTTGTTTGTATAACTTGAGCCCTAATCCAGGCCATCTTTTTTGGAGAAGGTTCCCCTGCACCCTACTGGCAGGAGTGTGCAGTTAGAACTTGTCTGATTTGAAGACTGCTGAAACGGGGCTCAGTTTTGAGCTTTTTTATTGGTTAATTGGGTACTTTCTTTAAATCAGTTTGCTCTTTTTCTATTCTTATATAAAAAAATTGCACTTTATTCATCTGCTTTCACTGTATTTGTGTTTCTTCCTACTTTATTGCATTTATTCTGTTGAATTTATTACTGCTTGTTAGTAGCCTGATTAAATTGTAACTGTTATTCTAAGCCTTTGGTTGAAGCACTTGGGCTTCAGAGCAGTTGTTTTATATTAAGAATGTTGGTGGTCTGGACTGCTGTGGCACACAGGTAGCTTACATATTTCAAAGTATTTCGAAGTTGGGAGTTGCTGATTGAAGGCTTAGTGTCTGTTATTCTAAAAGTGTATTAGTTCTGGTTTAAGCACTTGGGCTTTAGGCCAGTTATTTGACATTTAAGAAGGTGTGGTCTTCACTCTTGCGGGAGGAGAGGATGGATTCTGCCCTTCTGAGCTGGGAGTTTCTGGTTTAAGGCTTATTGCTGAATCTAGCTTTGTTTGTATAACTTGAGCACTAATCCAGACCAGCTTTTTTTGGAGAAGGTTCCCCTGCACCCTAGTGGCAGGAGTGTGCAGTTAGTACTTGAGTGATCGAAGACTGCTGGAATGGGGCTCAGTTTTTAGTTTTATTGGTTAATTTGTTTAAATCAGTTTTTTTCATTTGCTACTGTTATATTAAAAAGAAAATGTACTTTATGCATCACTGCTCAGCTAGGGTTAAACTATTCCTGACACCATAAAGTCTGCTCTTCAAATTTTCCATTTAGAACTAGCCATTCTTTTTTTAGTTTTAGCACTCAGATTTGTTTCTTTGAGCTCAACACTTGTTCAGAACTCGTAAGCACTAAATAAGCTACAAATTACTACAGCACTCAACTTTCCTCACTTGTCTATAGGAAAACCGTTTTTAGTACCCAATACATAAGCACCTATCCAGTCATGTCTAAGGGTCAGTTCCTGGTGTTTTCTCCTGTCTATCTGATTAATTTGGGCATCCTGGGGCACTGCAGCAATCGCTTCATGTACACAGACAACCCTCTCATCCTACCACCCAACACTAAAACCTATGAGAGATGCACTTGTATAGCCAAATTGGAAGCAAAGCTCTCTTCACCCAAGACTGGACTAGACAGTCAGGATGAGAAGGTAAACACTTGCACCTCACCACACATATCACATAGTCCCTCAACCTACACCACCAAAACACACACACATAGCAACACAAAAGACACACCTACATTCATGGAGGCTCTCAATAAAAATCTGCTCAAGCAACAGAGACCTGAAAAGCAAGCAGCCTCCACCCCCTCCCCCAACACGAATCAAATGACATATAGCCCACAAACTCAATGTGCCACTCAACCACAGCCCATAAGGCATAACAATGTACCCAAGACTCTAGTCATAGGTGACTATATAGTCAGGCACACTGATGTTCCACTCACCAGGCTAAACAAGGAGAAAGTTACTGTCGGCTGCCTGTCGGGTGCCAGGATCCGCTACATAACACACGCACTCAGGTCACTCCACAAGTAGAAATATGACTTTGTCATCGTCCATGTTGGTGTGAATGACCTGAGATGTACCTCACTGGACTACATGAAAAGAAACACGGAGGAGCTCTTCAATCTTGTAGCCCAGGCAGGTATGACCCTAGCCCTGAGTAGCATACTGCCATTACCCAGAACGATACTACATTACAAGGACAAAATGTTTGACTTCAACAATTGGCTAAGCTTCTGGTGTCATTCTAAGGGGATCCAGTATCTGTCTGCCAGGGATGACATGATCAACAGGCCACGACGCTTTTCCAGAGAAGCCTGCACCTGTCGCCCTTGGGATTCCAGATACTGGCTAAGGCTCTTGCCACCCCTATAGTGCCTTTTTTAGGCAAGGTTCAAATGACAAATTCACCACCATAACAGGTACAAGCAGGCAAAATCTGAGGGTAATGCTACTCAATATTGGAAGTCTAAACCTCAAAATGCATTCACTCGAGGCACTCCTTAAAATGGGGAACACTGACATCTGTGCAATGACAGAGACCTGTTTCAAGGCTCCAGAGAGCACCCTTGCATTACCAGGCTATAATTCATACCACACCTTTTGACCACCTAACCTGGACCGAAACACTAAAGGCATAGGCGTGTCCATATTCATTAAGAATATCCACACCTGCAGGCTAGTTGCTCACCATAATGCATCCGAGATTATCCAAGTGCAACTAACTCTGGGCAAGACCGCAATCCAAATTGTAACTTGCTTCAGATCCCCCAGGATTCCCACTCCTCATTTCTTGATACACTGCAAAATATTAGGGTACAGCCCAACACCCTAACAATGGGCGATTTCAACTACCCCACCATTAACTGGGAAAACTACTCGTGTACCAACTCTCTTGCTCAACGTTTTCTGGAATTCATAAATTCCAATGTCATAGATCAACTTCTCCACAACCCCACCAGGGGGAGCAATATCCTAGACCTGGTCATTACCAACATGGGTGACCTGTGTTCCACACCAGAGGTCAATTCCTCATTGGTTAGATCCAACCACAAGCTAATCACCCTAGACATCCACATCCCACCACCACTCCCTATTAGGGAAAGCACCGTAAAAAAATTCTCCCAAGCCAGCTTCACACTTCTTAAGACAGAAGTGGCAAACTTCACAACACCTATGCAGATGGACAATAGAGGTATAACTGCTGAATCCTATACAAATGTACTTTATAAGGACTTACACGAGTGCATGAATCGTGCTATCCCTAACAGAACCAAGATGCTATCCTCCAAAAAAAGGAAGCCAATCTGGTGGTCCTCTGCCATAAACCAGCTCTACAACAGAAGAAAGAAACTGTTGCAAAAAAAGAGTAAAATCCCATGATTGGAGGAACTCCCTATTCAGCCTCAGTAAGAAGCTGAGATCCCTTATAAAATCCTCCAAAGCTTGTTATGGAAACAAACGCCACCGATTCTAAAGACAGCCACAAAGCATTTTACAGCTATGTCAATAATCTTAATGGTAACACTCATCTGCTCTGAGTTGCAGCATAATGGCACTAAATATGCAGAACCAACTGATATTGCCAACATCCTGGCAGATAGGTCCAGTGTTAAATTTACCCCCCTCTCACCCCCTAAAGGGCCCATCTCTATACCGGAAGAATGCAAAGTTCCTGTAATCATGGCTGCACACACAAAAACCGCACTCTCCAAAGCCAAGAACATAGCATCCATGGGACCTGAGAACATCCCAGGCTGCATTCTACACAAACTGCAGAATGAACTGGCACCCCCACCTAAGCACCATGTTCAATCATAGCCTCACCTCAGGTATTGTGCTGACTGAAAGGCACACAGTGACTGTTATCCCACTCCACAAAGGGGGAGCCACCACGGACCCCGGGAACTACCACACCATTAGCCTAACGAGCCTGGTCTGCAAGGCCATGGACTGTATCATCATGGAGCTTATAAACAAAGACATCGGTAATCTCCAGCCAAACTCTGGACCCCACCCAGTTCGGGTTTTTAAAAGGCAGATCATGTCTCCTAAACCTGATAGATGACTTTGAAGCAGTCACCAAAGCTGTAGACGAGGGTAAGGTGGTTCACACAGCCTATCTAGATCTCGCCAAGGCTTCCCCCACTCTGAAATTCCAGATAAACTCACTAAACTAGGTATAAATTCCTATGTCACAAGATGGGTTGCCAACTGGCTCACTGACTGAACCCACACTGTGAAAGTAGCAGACTCCAAATCCGACTTCAGACCAGTGACAAGTGGAGTACCACAAGGTTGAGTCCTGGGTCCTCTCCTGCTTGGTATCTATTATTCTGAAGTACAGGCTAACACAGAAGGTCTTTGGCTAATGAAGTTCATAGATGACTGCAAATTAGGAGCCATAATTGAAACTTCTAATGATGTGGACATCCTACAAAAGGGCCTCAATTAGACAGATGCCTGGTGTCAAAGCCATGGCCTCAAACTGAGTGCCAAAAAGTGCATTGTCATCCCCTTTGGTAAAAACTCTGTACCCATGAGCTACCATATAGGTGGTAGTCTACTTGACACCAAAAGTGTGATGAGACCTTGGGGCACAGGTGGACAGTAGTCTCTCCTTTGATAATCACATAGCCACAGTAGTCAGGAAATCCTTCTACGTGGCACACTTCATCAAAAAATGTTTCTCATCCAGGAAAAAAGAGGTCATTATTCCCCTCTACTCGTCACTCATTAGACCCATTATAGAATACAACACCCTTTTGGTATGTACCTCAGAAGACATCTAAAACAACTGGAAAGGTCGCAGAAATGCCTCACAAAGAGGATTACAGGCCTCAGATGCCCTACGCAGACAGTCTCAAAAATCTCCAGCTTTACTCAGCATATCGCCTACTCAGAAGTGATCTCTGCCTAACATACAAAGCTATGTCAAACCCAGAGCTGTTGGACATGCTCCACTTAAATCCTAATTCCTCCGAGCTACACACTCTAGGGACCTAAACCTTGTCACCACAATAAACAGAACATGCTGGAAGGATAGATTCCTGTCCCAGAGACTTCTCATACTCTGGAGCAAACTACCTATCTATATCAAACAAAGCTCCTCATTAGCAATGATGATTGGATGGGAAATAGGTGATCCCCGGGGTGAATTTCCTATGTGGCTTTGCTGAACAGGGGCACAGGAAAATATTTGGGTGGCAAAAACCAGGGTACCTTTTTGGCTAGGCTTATGTAGGCCCTAGGGCCAATAGCCTAGTACCTACTTATGAAGTAGTGAACCTTGTAGCACATGCATCAGCCTTACAAATGCCCTGTGATCAATTGATAGGGAAACATTTTTAAACCAAGCTATTTTGTATTGCTTTTGAGGCCTAGTTTCTTGAGTCTAAGTAATAAATTGGAATTTGAAATGGAATCAAATGTTTTGACAGGCCTAAAAATAGGGGAAATTTTTTTTCCTTCGTTTCATTTATCATGAATAATGTTTATGACAATTAGTGATGTTTTCTCTACTATGGCATGGCCTAAATCTATGCTATGTTGTGGAAAGTAATTCTCTAGCTAACCAATAATCTGTGAATGTGTTTCAAGTATTTTAGACGGGGGCATCATGAATCTAGGTCTCTAGTTGTCTTGTTCAAGTGATTTATTACTCATATGAAAGGGAATAATGTAGGATGTTTCCAGAGTGTGTGCACTATTCCTTCTTGGAGATGATGATTTAGAAGTGTAAATACTGGCTACCCAATGGCTTCTGCAGCTACTTTGAGATATTCTATTAGTAGGTTATCACCTGCAAGAGAGACAAGGGTTTAAGGCTTTGAGAAAGAAAAAAATAATATAAATATATCTATATATATATATATATATATATATGTGTGTGTGTGTGTGTGTGTGTGTGTCTATATATTTTTTTATAATCATGATGGTATAAGTTGTAGAAAGTGAAAAGGTGCTAGAGTCCATATCACTTACTGTAGTATTGTGTGAATTCTGTTTATTAAGGCAGTTTGCAACGTTTCTGCAGTACGAGTTTAAATCTGCATGCTATGTTATAGTTTGCTGCATTTGTAAAATGTCAAGGTTGTGATATTTGACCAGATTATACATGTTTGAGAGCTGATCAAAACTATTTTGGAATTATTCTGCACATTAATTCCTTTTGCTTAGTCTTAAGGATGGCCGTGCTAGTTTTTGTCAGTGCCAGTATTGTTAAAGATGCAAGTTTGCACTTCTTAAAAATTGTTGGCTCTTTAGTAGTTCATTTTGTTCCTGGCTAACATTTGCTTGGCAGAGTGAAGTGTTACACATTTCAGAGCTGTCAATATGCTTCCAGTGAGTTCTGTGGACAATGTTATCCGAGTGACAGTGCAGGATCAGTAGTACCAATGAGTCTGATATGCAAGTCCTAGTAGCAAGACCAGCCTCCACCATCCCATGGCTGCTGTCCAATAAGCCTTTCACATTTGAACCTGAGCTGAAGTGCCTGTCATGCAAGCACATTTCATGGAGTTTGTGTTCTCGGTGGCATCCTGGTTATAAGAACATTTATATTTAGCTTAATGCCATACCTGGAATGAGAGGATTTTTTTTGTTCTCCAAATACTACCAGTTTTCTTTAGTGCATTGTTCAAATGCTAGCTATTAACTTCAAATTCTTCCTTACTCAACCTTTTCAGGCAGTTTTCTTGGCCTATCTAGTAGATAATCTGTCCAGCTGACTGCTGCAAATCTACCAACTTTTGGTCACACACTACTTTAGACTGTGCAAGTGTTTTTAGCAGTTTTTCCATTGTTATGAAAAAGGAAGCATGGCAGTAATACCTGTAGAAACAAAAGTATTAAGCATGCCAACAGTAGCAGCTGTAATACTTTATGGAAAGATAACAATGGCATAGTAAAATGTTTGCCCAATGATGTTGGAGACTTGGTAGCAGGGGCATTGTGAGAAGTATGTTCAACTTGACCAAACTGCCTGTGCATTCACCTCCATTGCAAGCCTGCAAAGCACTCGGGGGTAGGACTCCCATAAAAATTCTTATTTTTATTGCATAGTTTCACAGCCAAAAAAAAGGGACATTAAAATTTATTCTTCACAAGTAATAAACGGTTCCTCACATAAACATGCTGTTTTCATAATAAGTCATGGCAGTAGGCATGCCAGGCTGCCTTGACTTCAGGAAGAAGAAAAGAAATATTAACCTGAACTTAGTTTCAAGCAACATCCAAAAGAAGCCCAAATTGTGTGACTGAACCCCACAAGTCTTTGATCTTTGGATAAAGCACGTATTCAGCCCATGCTTGACCTCTGATTTTGACATTCATTTTCTGAATTCATCCTGTTTAACAGACAACCTTTTATAGAATAGGTTGTAATTCCATCTATTGCATTCAGCTACCTTTAATATTCATAAGAACAAGTTGTATTTTACCCATGTTTAAAGGTAAGTACACATTCCCTTTCTCAAAATTTTACTAACGTACATTACATAAGGATGTAAAGGTGAATGCCTACACATTGTCCTAAAATATTTTCAGAAGTGGTCAATGGCAGAGGTAGACTAGCTTCAACTCCGTGTAGAAACAAGATGACATCTTGAACCAGTCAGTGCTTTACAGTTGAAAAGTAATGGAGCATGTATAAAGTGAATGCATTTATTATAGGCTTTCACTTTACCAAGTGATGTTTCCAAAAGATCCTCTCCTCATATATAGTGGTTTGTGTCACACAAGATCATAGGGGGGTTACCTTGCTAATGGCCCTGAAGCCTTTACAACCCTAGCCAAGAGATTATCCACAAAAAGAAACCTCAGTCAGCACTTTGTGGTTTCCTATCCACTCATAAAGGTTGCATTTGAAGAGGGTTCACTAGGTGCCCTGTTTGACATGTATTTGAAGTCTGTTCCAGAGGCTGGAAGCCTCTGGGAGACAACCTGCCTCTCCAGCAGGCTTTGTTGATGTCACATATTGGATTCAGGCCTTTCAAGTGGGTAATGTGTGAGGAGTTGGACTTATGGATATGGAGCATCTCTAGGAGGGCAGGGCCCGAGATTGCCTGGTAGGCAAGACACAGATCACCCCTGAGCAGTCTGTGTGATACCAAGCAGAGTGATGGTCATTTTGAGTCTGTCCATATAGGACAGGTGTTGGAGGCCATGGATTCTCTTTGTGAGGTATTTCAATGACCTTTCCAGTAGATGCAAATGTTTGGAGAGGTTCATACCAAATGGGGCGTTATTATATATTATTGGTCTAATGAGGGAAGAATATAGAGAGGTAATAACCTCCTCTTTTTTTTTTTTTTTTTTTTTTTTTGGATGCAATCCCTTTACTTACGAGATGAACCAAGTAAAAGGCTTTTCTGACCACTGCCACTACATGATGGTGGAATGTGAGGTTATCATCAACCAGAGTGCCCAATTCTCTCACAGCAGGTTGTGTTCTTAGAGGGTTGTCGTTGATGTGGTAATTGGCAGAGGTCATGTTTTTGCTGAATGGTATGATACATTTTTTTTGCTTTTAGGTCGAAGCCATGACTTTGACACCAGTCACTAGTTGTTGTGATGCCCTCTTGCAGTAGATTAATATCATTTGTTGAGTCAGTGACAGCACACAACTTGGTCATCTGCAAAACTGGTCAGCCACAGGCCATTTGTCTTTACATGGACCTCTGAGAAGTAGATGCCAAACAGTAGGGGTCCCAGGAAAGATCCCTGGGGAAGTCCACTAATGACAGGTCTGCTATCAGAGGTGGAGGCACCTATTTTGACTTTGAAGGTCCTGTCAGTGAGCCAGTTGGCCAACCACCTGATGAGATATGGATGTATGCCAAGTTGCATTAGCTTTTCAATGATGCCCGAGTGTGGGATGTGTCAAATGCTTTGACCAAGTCCAAGTAAGCTGTATGTACCGACTTTCCCTCATCCAGGGCCTTGGTGTGATGGTCTCTGTGAAGTCAACTAGGTTCAACAGGCAAGATCTTCCCTTGATTGATTCAAACTGGGTTGGGTCAAGTGCTTGGCGATTGTCTATGTCCTTGTTTGAGATCCATAATACGCTCCATGGCTTTACAGATCAGACTTGTCAAGCTAATGCAGTGATAGTTTCCAGGGTCACTAGTGGCACCACCTTTGTGCAAGGTGATGACCAATGGCAGATCTCCATTCTGCTGGAATGAAGCCTGTACTTAGGCTGTATTTGAATAGGGTGCTGAATGGCAAAGCCAGTTTTTGCTGGAGATGGTGCAGAATACAGCCTGGGTTACTATCAGGTCCCATGGAAGCTGTGTTCTTTGCATTGGATAAAGCCTTTTAATACTTGATCGATGGAGATGTGAAATGTGGGATAAGTATCAGGGATGTCGAAAAGTTTCAGTGCAACCCCCCCCCCCCCCCCGCCAAAGGCCTTATCTGCTAGCAGGTTGGCTAAGTCAACAGGACTGGTGTAAGTGATACTGTTAAATACTAATTTGAACAAACCTGGGCTTTGCCATTGAGGTTCCTGATGTAACTGAAGAAGGCTTTGTGGTTTCCATTTGTTTTGGAGGCTAGTTTCAATTCCATAATTGGCTTTGGAGGCTTTAACTAGTGATCTAATTTACTTGTTGAGACTAAAGAGGGAGTTTTTCCAATTTGGAATATGTTCCTTTTTACTCTTGGACAACAGTTTCTTCCTATTGTTGTAAAGCCTGTTGATGGAGGATGTCCACCAAACAGGTTTGTGTTTCCTTGAGCAGGTCTTAGTTCTACTGGGTATGGCTGAGTCCATACAATTTGTACAGGTGCTTGTATACTGCATTGGCATACTGTTCAGCATAGTTGTCTAGATCCTCTGAGGGGAGGGGGGTGTGAAGCTAGATACCCTCCCTTAGGAGGATATAGTCAGCTTTTGAGAAGTTTTTTTAGCTTAATTATGGTTGGGGGTGGGAGGGATAGAAACTTCAAATGAGACAGTCCAATGATCTGACCTCACCAGGGAAGAACATAGTATGGGAGTGGTGCAGTCGTTACTCATGTTGGTGAGAACCAAGTCCAGAAAGTCATCTCCCCTTGTTGGGGATGAGATGAGCTGGTCTAGTGTGTTAGAAATGAAGTCAAGGAATGGTTGAATGAGTGCATTAGAGCAAGAATAGATCACTCAGTCTATGGTGGGATGGTTGAAATCGCCAATGATCAAGGGTGTTAGGGGGTACCTTAATATGGAGTCAAGTAGATCTAGGAAAGAGTGAGTGTCCTGAGTCGGGGGGGGGGGCTATAGCTGGCTATAACTTGAACGGGTGTCTTGCCAACTGTCAGTTACACCTGGAGTAGTTCCAGTGCATCATGCTGGCAAAGCATTCTGGAGGTGTGCCTGTCTTAATGAAGATAGAGACTCCACCACCCTTAGTCTTCCCAACCTCATTTTGGGTCTGAATGTGTGGAATGAGGTATAGCCTGGTAAGGCAGGGGTGTTCTCTGCACCCCTGAACCAAGTTTCTGTGACCGCACAGACGTTTGCATCTTCTAGTGCAAGTAGAGCCTCCAGTGAGTGCATTTTCAGGTTAAGGCTCCTAGTGTTAAGCAGCATGACCTTTAATTTGTTTTTTGACAGATCCTTTATGTTGGAAGATTTGTCTTTGGAACATTGCCTAAAAAAGGCACTATGGGGAGGTGAGAGCCTTGGTCAGTATCCAGAGACCAAGTGGTGATAGGGGGAAGCGATCTCTGGCAAATCCTTGAGGTCTGTTGACCATGTCATTCCAGGCAGACGGATACTGGATCCCCTTGGAATGACACCAGAAACTAAGCCAGTTGTTTGTCAATTTATTTTTTCTTGGTATTGTGGTATCATTCTAGGTGAAGGTAGGATGCTGCTTAGGGCTAGTGTCATGCCATCCTAGGACACACACTGTGAGAGGTCAATCATGTCTTTCTCCATGTAGTCCAGGAAGGCATGTCTCAAGTCATTCACACCAACACGGACAATGACAGAGTTGTACTTGTACTTGTGGAGAGACTTGTGCGTGCTTGATGTGGCAGATTCTGGCACATGACCGACAACTGACCATGACCACCTTTTCGAGCCTGGTGAGGGGAACATTGGTGCATCTTACAATTGAGTCACTAATGACTAGTATGTTTGGCTTATTGTTATGTCTTGCGGGTTTTGGAGTTGTTTGTGTAGTGTTATTGAGTGTTTTGGAGGTCTCTGCTGTTTAGGTAAGTTTTTATTGAGGACCTCTGCATAGGTATGTGTGTGTGTTATGCTTTACTATGTGATTTGCATGGTGTGGTGTTTGTGCTGGCAGTCTCCTCTTTGTCAGGCATACTAACTGTTGTGCAAGAGAACATAGACTCCAGGTTACTGATTACATTCATTTCTCACAAATAGAAGAATTATGTACTAGAAGTGGGCCCTCAGTAAACATGAGGCAGTTGCTACACTGTCTCAGTATGCACATGTCAACCAGGCTGGCAGGAGAAACTGATGGGAGCTGTCCAGTTCTGAATGCTTGAGTGGACTTATGGAGAGAGGGTTTTGATAAGGATTTATCCACAAGAGTGTAGACAACAAGCATCTTGTTAAATGTAAAGTAACTGGCCTGAGGCATGAGTGCTAAAACCAAAACTAAGATGCTAGAATAACAGACAAATGTAATCAGGTTACTAACGAGCAATAATAAATGCAACAGAATAAAAGCAATTGAACACTTAAGAGTAAAATAAGTTAATAAAGTAGGAAGAATACAATTACAGTAAAAACAGCTAAATAAAGTGTAAAGATGTTATGCTGTTTTTAAGTGGAGAGGGAGGAAACAGAAAATAGTACAAGATTAAGGAACTAAGGGGGTAAGCCTTCCCAAATGCTCTCTCTAATCAGTCCACTGAGCTGATGAGATGGCATAGGGAGGAATGTCCAAAGTCAAATAAGTAGTGGGGTAGCCCTGCCCAAATGATCTAACTCCACTCAGATGAGCGATCAAATGAGATGGGACTGGAATGAGTGTCCAAAATCAAAATAACAGCAGGGATCAGCATTTGAGTACAACACTTGGGTGGAAGGGCAGGAAAACAAACAGTGCAGACAAAAAAGGACACACAACAAAGCAAATATGTAAATGCTGTATAGTGAAAAACAAGTGCAAAATAAGTTTACTTATCGGTTTGCATATACAATGGTTATAGAATCCAACGCAGCCAGGAAATTAATTCTGCTTTATCAGCTCTGCACAAATTCAGTCTCGGTAAGTTGTTACTTTTTTGAGCACAGAAAAGGATTCATGGAAAAAAAAGTTCAATCATCTGAAAAGCAGTTTTCTCTGGTTACTAGTGTAAAGCCAGAAACAGGAGTTAAGTGTTAATGTACTGCCTTTGTAATGCCTATTGCTATATAGTAAGTGCAGAATAACATGCAACAGACTGCTTCAGTAGGCAGGATACAAGTCTTGTTGTTTTGCTCTTATAGCAAGAGGCATGACATTGAGGGAGTGAATACTATGACTATGACTTAAACTGCAGGTGGCAGCAATTCTAATGAATTCAGTAGGTTGTTTTATTACTAGAAAATGGAGAATGTCGATGAATACAGTGGCTGTTTGGTACCAATCAACTATGGTTACTGAATCTCCCATCTGCAGAAATCTGCTCTTTGTGGGTAATTAAGCTTGCTTATCAGTTGGTTGGAGGAGGTGAAAGAGCCAAGCGCACACAGCATTAATAAAAAATGAATGCATGATCCAGGTGAATTTACTCTGAAAAGTGCACATTTAAATAGGAACAAGTAACTGATTATTAAGAGGCTGGGTGAGGCCTGCATATGAAAGAATCAGGAGAATATATAATTTAGTAATACTATACAAGGTCTAGGGGTATACATGACTGACATGTAGCCATTGTTAAAAGAATGTCCTCCTATATTGCACAGTTAACGTGATTGTGTCTAAATCTAGGGATGGCATCGTCCTTCTTTACTTAGCCCTCATTAGGCCCATTATTAAATATAATGCCCCCTTTTACATTTATCTGCCCAGACACATGCAGCAACTGCATCACCCATGGAGATACTTACTAAAAGGATACAAGACCTAAACAACATGTCTTACATGGACCACCCCAAAGCCCTTCCACTATATTCTGTATCCTAGGTGTTGCAATATGCCTGGCATGCAAGGCATCCTCCTACCCAATACTGATGGATTTAGTGCACATCAGCAAGTCAAATGGCATTAGAAATACTCTGTCTTAGGATCTAAACCTATTCTGCTACATAAACAGAATGGTTTAAAGCAGGGGTGTCCAAACTTTTGGCTTGCTGGGGCCGCATTGAGTGAACAGAAAATGGTCTTTGGGCCGCATATAAAATATATCATATAGTTAACTCTCATTGCTCCGGAAGACCACAGTCTACCTCCTGGCTATACTGTAGGTGCATTTGAACAATGAATAAATGTAATAAATGCCTAATATTTGCCTTAAAATTCTAATTCTCATTCTAATTCTCTAATCTAACAGTTAACTCTAACATCTTAGTTACTATCTCTCTCTCTCTCTCTCTCTATATATATATATATATATATTTATATATATATATATTTATATTTATATTTTTTTTTTTTTTTTTTTTTTTTTTTTTTTTACACAAATAAACAGATACTTACTACAGCACTAGCATTTCTGACCGGGAAAACCATTCCAGCAGTCCAACTACGTAAAATGTCAACATCAGCAGTCCTACAATACTATAATCCACAAAAATAATCCAACAAATTTGCAATAAAGTAAAGAATTCACATTACTGACTTAATAAAACAACTCTGAATAAGCTACAAGAGGGTCTCACCCAAACAAATAACTGGTGCCAGAAATATGGCCTCAAGCTAAATGCCAAAAAATGCATCATCATCCCCCTTTGAGGAGAGTGATGTCCCCACAAATTATCACATTAATAATAATAATGCTGTAAGCACGCAATAAGTCATATGGTACTTGGGCACCCAGGTTGATAGAAACCTGACTTTTGACCAGCACGTTGTCTCCGTTGTAAGGAAAGCTTTTTACATGGCCCGCTTCATTAGTAAGGGTATCTCATCCAGGGACAAGGAGGTCATAACATCCCTATATTCTTCCTTCACAAGAGCCATTATTGAGTGCAATGCCCTTTTTGGCATGTGCCTCAGCAAAACACCCTACCAAAAAAAAAGACTACAACCATTTATGACAAAAAAAAGGTCAAAGGACTAAGTTCACTATGTTATCCTAACGGACTAAAAAGCTTCTTGCTTTCCTCTGTTTCTCACTGGCCCCTATAAATGTCATCATTGCCTTGCTTTCCAGGCTAAGAAAGAGCCTCCCTTAAGAGACTTCCTCTACCTCAGAAATACTGGTTATACTTAAAATGCTCACTACAAAGACCACAGCCTTCACTGCAACATAAACAAGCCACTTTTTATTGACATGTTCCTGACATAAAAACCTTCAACTTTGGTAAAAAGCCACTCTCATTATCAAACAATGTAGTTCAGCAACACAATGGTTGGATGGATAGCCATAAATGTAGTCCTTGGGTAAGTAGCATAGCCTTCATCAAACCAGATGGAAAATCCACATACTGACCTTTCCCAGCTGGATGGCTAAGATCTAATATTCTAGATCTAATGGTCTAGTTGCCCAAGAAGAGGGGCATGTTTAACTAAGAATTCCATTTGCAAAATTGTATTCAGTATACATATTAAATCTCTCTCTTACACACACACACACACACACACACACACACACACACACACACAAAAAGCCCCTACTTGTAAAATAGGCAACCTCAGTAATCACATGACACCCACACACTGAATGAAATTGTCTGGAAGTCAAATTATCTGAAAAAAAAAATCATAATAGAGATGGATTCATCCATGTAATTTCCCACCACCAAAAGGACCATCAATAAATCAACAAACAGCTGCTCGGCAAAAAGTAAATCAATAAAAAAAACATAAACTATAATGCTACATAGTGGTGTAAATGTATAACTTGTGTCAATCCCCAGGTTAATCCATACCAAAAGATTATTTCAGAGCTTCAGCTATGTACAAACAACTTTCTCCTAAAACTTTTACTTATTGATATTTGCCTTGCTGTAATTATAACTGTAAAAAAATGTTTTTAAGTTTATTCTGTACCTCAATGATTCTCACTGTTGCAAGATGTAATCTCTGCCATATTGTACGAGTACTACATCCATAATTTGTCTCTCTCTCATATATTGTTTTGTGTTATTTTTGGAGCTTTTCTCCCCGGGCCTCCGCTGAAAATGGACCTGTGTCCAGTCGGACTTTCCCGGTAAACAAATGTAAAATAAAATAAATAAAAATAAACTTCCCTCCAATCTAAAGCCATTTGACATTCAGACATTTTAATTTGTGCAGAAGTTACTCACACATTGACAATTTACTGAGCTGTAATGCTGACCTTCGCTTTTGAAAAAAAACAAATTCATAGACTTTGTCAATAGCTCAAAGTGTAGAGAGGATTATGTATTTATTATATATTTATTTATTTCTGGAAAACATCTTTAAAACTGTTAAATTGATTACACACCCAGAAACACAGAAAAGTTATTGTGATTATGTAAACCACAGACTGCTGCAAGAAATCAAAGTCACATTTGCACTCTATGCTTATGTCTGAACAGATGAATCATACCTGTCAATTCCAAAAGAAGTAGCTTAATAAGAAGGTTATTTGCAAGGTTACATGGCAGTTTATATTGGAAATAAGCAGAGATATTAAAAAGGCTCTGTTTTTCGTAATTATGCCAAAGTCTTCCAAGGTAAATACAACTTCTGATTTAGTATGGAACCATACCTCTCAACCTTAGAGCAGGAAATCTGGGCAAAGCGAAAAATAAAAGTGGGACACAGGCCCAAAAATAGTTATGCATCACAGACACCATTGAAACAACCGTAGCTGGAAACATTATACATCACTTATAATCTTTCTATCCCATTGTCAGTTAAACATTATGTGGCTCATTCAGTCCTGCCTTCTTTTGCATCAAAGAAAACCATGCTTTGAAATGACAAATGCATTAAAAATAATAAATAAAATACATTGCATCAACATTCTGCAACTTCCTACCTGCAAGCAACCCCAGAGCTTTCACTGAAACTAGGGCTGCTTGTTTCCCCAGAATGACAGCTCTCCATAATTAAGTCTAATGGTATACAATCTACCAGTATCTGGACTACCTGAAATAAATTAAATTATGGCCTGTAAATTGAAAGTACACTTTGTTTAATTAAACTATATTTCTAAGCCCACTTACTATATTTTTTCAGTAACATCCCAATATCCATTTCCAGGTCACTTTACAAGACATTGGCAGTGGTAGACTTGGCATCCTTCAGAACCCCACAGGCCCACGCTAATACATTGTCCATTAAATGTAAATATCCATCCACTGTAAATGGCAAGAAGCTATGTCTTAAAAAATCTACTTCTGGCATGCGTACCCAAGTATTAGGTTTTGAAACAGAGACATATTCTCCACAGTCCGTAAGTCTCTGTCTTTAATAATCATCTACTGTTGCAGCACTCCCAACACATAAGCACACATACACACTAAAATCCCCAACATTTAAAAAATTACATTGTGCCCACTTGATTTGCCAGTATTGATGATCCACCAAAGCTATGCTTACTGTTGTCCAATCTACCACTGCTTAGACCCCACCAATGAAAAAACAGTACTAGGTGCTTTTTTGTTTGTCTGTAAAAACAATACAACTTTATATGCTGCAGTCCCACATAGTCAGTTCACTACTGACCCATTAACCCTAGGCTGCTGTCTCATTCTTACTCCCTGGAACTGCATTACCTTGGATGACTACTTTTATTTCCTAAGCAAAAGACACAAATTGGAAGATGAGGCAAAAATCCAGACATTCTTTGAAAAATCCATACAGTTAAGAGGTATGAGTTTATGTTCAATACAACACTCTCCCTGTCAGGAAAGCTACAATTTAATGAAAGTGTACTCTTAATGTATGATACATTTGTGAGCTAACTTGTTTTTGTTCAGTAGGTAGACTGATCCATTGTTACCCTCTTTGTGCATGCGTCTCTCTCAGTCATGCACACATATACACACACTCTTCTACTTTCACGCACACAATTCTGCTTTCATGCATGCAGTCACTCACTCTATACTTGCCTATTAACACAGGTAATTGCTGTCCATTTCAAAGCAAACAGTGGCAAATCCATACACAAGTCCCTCTTCAGTGAGAACACACACACACACACACACACACACACACACACACACACACACACACACACACACACACACACACACACACACACACATATACTGATTGTTCGGCAGAAAATAATGGCGTAAACACACTGACCCTTTTTTGGCTCAAAAACAAAACTAGAAGGGTGCTTTGGTGCATACGCACACCGACATTAGCATTACAGGTCACGAGAGCGAAAAACACAAAACAAAAAAAGTGTTTTGGGGCATGAGTACATCGATGTTGCAGTTAGAGGTAGAGGGCCACATAGAAGAGCTCTGAGGGCCACATGTGGTCTGCGGGCTGCAGGTTGGACACGTCTAGTTTAAAGGGACTGGTACAGCTCACAGAGCATACCACTGCTCTGAAACAGACTTGTCATCCACATAAAACAAAGTTCCCCCTGCCCATATTCAAGTACAACTTGGATCTATGGATGTGAAACAGAAAACTTACAACAGGACTGTCCCCCTATACTACTAATGGAGAGGGACAGCTCCTAAATGCTTTATCCCATGCATGTGTCCCCTCAAATTAAAAGATAAAAACATTTCCTATTCTGCTTATCTTAAATAAAATTAGATTTCCCAGCTACTTCCACAGATCAGCTAGATTGAAAACAAATCTTTGCTAACATTACCTAACAAAAAAAAACAAAAGATAAAACTCCAAGAAATAACTTTTTAAAATAAAGCAAACTGTAATCGAAAAAGAGAATACAAGCAATGTAAACATTCTGAAAGAAAGAATGATTACTGATGTAGTGTAAAAAAAAAATAATATTACAAAATGTAGGCTTTCTATATAATTTAGAAATAAAATTTTGTTTGCCTACATCCTTAACCAGTGTACCATCTGAAATAATAATTGATGTTAGCCCTGGAATGGGAGAAGGTAAAATTTTAGAAAGCTGGTAGTCAAATTTAAATAAGTAATAAAGCTTTAAAGGCGTGATATACTACCTCAACAGATTATGAATATATCCTCTAAAAAACACAAATATGTAACTATATGACCCCTGCATTCAGATTTTAAGACAAACTTCTGCTCCCATTGCCAAAGCATTATGTTGGTATACAGGGGGCCCACGCTGCTCCCATAGCCATAGTCATGCCCAACTACTTGTTTATAGCATTCACACTCAAAATAAAGAAAATTGCTATAAAGAACCATTTCCATAAAATCCACCAATGTATTGAATTTCCTACTATGCAAGTTGTCACAAATTACACACACTTCTCTAAACCATTCTAATCCTGTTTGGTGTAGTATACAGGAAAAAAGATCCACTATGTCTATGATAGCCATAAACCACTCACCTTGTAAAATTCTTAGTGTATGTATTTAAAAAAAAATCACAAGTCTATTAAAATATATGGGTTTTTAAGAAAATGTTTTAAGCTACCATCAATATAAAGTGCTAATGGGTGGGTCTTTGAACTTGCAGCCAATAGAATGGGTCATAGGGGGAGAATCTTCAACCCTATTATGGACTTTAGTGATACAGCAGGCATCACTGGATGATCAACCTTTAAAAATTTGCAGACATTGTATTCAATTCCACTTTGGTCAAGAAGGTCCTTTAATATATTTCTAATTATTAGGTGGACTTTACTTGTTTCTTGATACTCTGGAATGCTCTGGAATGCTATGATTCATTGTCCGAGTAAATGCATTTTATTAAGGTAATTAATAGTGTCTATTATAACCACACTGCCCCCTTTATCAGGTTTCATAATTCGTATATCACACTTTTTTGAATTTATTTATTCATTAGGTTGAAATCTTCTTTGCTATATTATTGGCACAATTAGCTTGTGGTTTTTGGAGTGATTTTCTTGGGTCTTTTTCACAGTGTTACCCAAATAACTGTAGGGTAGAATGTAAAGGAGGAGTTAAAAGCACTGGTTCTAATGAATCTAGACCCTTGAATTTGTAAATTGGAATTACCATGAAAAAAAAATTGCTTCAATTCAATTTTTTCACATACAGCTTTAAATCAACCAGTAGATCAGCTGTATCCAACATGAATGTAGGAGCAAACATAAACCCAAACCCTTTACTGAATAAGTTAAAATGCCATTGAGAGTTTCTTGGCCATAATTTAAATTCATCGTATTAATATACAACTGGATTTTCTCCTGTGACCTTGTGGGTGGCTGAACTAAAAGGGACAGAAATGTCTACAAAAATTGCTCACCATTTCTCTACAGGATATGACAATCACCTGTAATTTCTGGGGCAATGTGTGCTGGCATGATTTAAATTGTGATGTAGGGCTGCCTGTCTGTGTCCCCTTTCTGAATTCTGCTCTATAAACTATCCTTTTGGATCATCAAAGGGGAGTGAACTGCACATGATCTTAAAACTCCAATATTTTCAGTATTGGTGTATTAATGATCATTTCCATTAACATCATGAGCCATACTATTCATGAAGTCTGTTATATACTGATTCCTGTGCCTTAAGGATTGTCATGGTATAGTTTTAGCCTTGGACACTAAGGTTTTCCCTCATTATATGCCATCTTGGCTATAATAGGCTTGTTACTTTTGTTAGGAAAAACAAAATAATAAACGATTCACCTCTCCTGAAGGTTCAGAGCTAAAACTTTTATTACCACAAGATAAAATAAATTACATGTCCAACAATAATAAGTGCTTTTTGTCCCATAGAAGGAGACTGCATCAGATGAATGTTTACTTCACTAGCACTCTTTAAATATCTAACCCCTGTTCAATCCCACTGAATAAATCAATTATATAATTGAGCCGTAAATAGTGCCTTAAAACACCATTCTTATTATGGAATAGCTTACCCATTTGCACATTCCATTCTCTTTAAGTGTAATATAAATATATTATAAATGCTTATAAATTTTTATCTCTGACGTTCATGAAAATATAAAAATGTGTATACACGCAAAACACATTTTAAAAAAAATATATATATAAAAAAGTCTTGTATAATAGCTGCCTTTTCATTCAAAATAGGTTTCAGGGACATGTTCATTTAAACCTGGGGGTAATGTAGTGTGCAGCCTTGTCTGCTATATTAATTCTCTCAAGTGATGGTCTTTTCCAGTCATCACCACTCGGATTCATTTTTACCCCCTCCATCATGCCAAAGGTAAAGCACAGAAAACTGCTACAAACTATAGACTGTCTATATAGGCTACTAGTCTTTCTTTTTGTGTTGATGTCATAAATGTATTCATATATTCTAGTTTTTATGACTCTCTCCATTTTCCCTATATAGAAAGTGGGACAACCTTCACATTTATTTAAATAAATCAATCTACCAGTGCCACAATTTCCATTCTGAAAAATGATACTACTCTGTAACCCATTTCCCAAAATTAACCTATGTTCTTTTGTTATAAATGAGTACTGCTTACACCCAGCACAGGCACTCGTCCTCTTGTTTGTGGATGTAACATCGTATCCATTAACTAAAAATGTTTTCCCCATTTTTTATATAAAGGCTGGCTTTTCCCCAACCAACTCATGTAATTCTTTGTTTATTCTAAAAATATTCCAATTCTCTTTAACAATTCCCTTGCTGTCAGTTATATTCGAGGACTAAAGCTTTCTCATACTTGGCATCTCTAACCACTCCACCCAATGTTTCTAGACCTGTTCTTAACAAGGGCTTGAATTTAACACCCCAGCCTCAGTACACTTTGTTAATGATGTCAACCACCATTTGTTTGCAGTATCTCCTGTTAAGAAACATTTTTTTCGATCTCACAAGTTCACTCCAAGCTTCCTCAAACTCTGATGTATTGTTCTGGCAATATGTATGTCCTGCCCATGTGGGTGGTTAATGGAGTAATGCAAGTAACTATTACAAAATGTTTCTTTCCTCAACAGGTTAGATTTAAAACAATCAGCCATGGGAGAAAAAGAGTATCCAAGTAGTTGATACTCTCCCTATTTCAACTCTTGGTGAATTTTAAAATAACTGGTGCACTGGTTCAAGTACTCCACGATTTTTGCAATCCCTTCAGCAGGACCATCCCACAAAATAAATATCCTGTCCAAAAAACCTGACCTAAAGATGTAAATACTTTGCAATATGGGGATGTAAATACAAGCTCCTTTTCCCACCCTGCCATAACCAAATTGGCAAATACTGGAGTGCACACTGCGCCCGTGATCTGCTGGTGGTAATCCTCCTCAAAATGTAAAAAATGTTCAAGGACCAGTTCCATTAACTCAGTGACAAGAGAAATACATTCCTTCGACCAAGGTGGAATTTTGGTACAATGCACTCTGAAAATACTCTCTCCCCTCCTTTTTTGGTATTATGGAAGAGATTGACTACATCAATAGTCAACGAGATTAAATTAAGGTGCATGCCTTTAGTATTACTGTTTACTTTTCTTACACTTAGCCTTTTCAATACATTTATAAACGTTTTAAAATACAGTGCAGTAGTGGTGACAAGTAACTCATATAATAAATATTCTATTGAGTGAATATCCTAAATAAGTTTGGCCATCTCCATCTCGTTCATCATTCTTTTTAATAAGTAGTTTCATAATTTTGCAACCACATTTATTAAATGCTAAAGTCAATTCATTCAATAGGTCATCCTAGTCAGAAACACTATCTTTAACCTTAGTCCTTTGGGGACCTATCCCCTTGTAATGTACTCATTAAAAGATAATTGTCTAATTGTAGGTTTTTAAATTTCATGAGATTCTTTTCAAATAGTCTTAATTGATCTTGTAAAATGCCACTTACCTGGGTTGGTTTGGTTGGTTTGTAAAAACCCATAAATTAATTGTGAAGCCAGGAAGAAATGTCCATATCCACACTGGATATTTGTAGTACAGTTTCACCAGCTCTAAAACCATGAAGATAGAATACTCTTCCTTCAGTAGTCTGTGCATGCATGTTACCAGACAGTACCATATTAGGGTTAATAGAGGGATGCTCAGAATATTATGCAAAACCATCAACTCCTTTTAAATGAATAGTATATTTTTCCAAGAAAGGTTGCTTGTGGCAAATGAACCACAACAGCAGTAAGCAGCTGAATGAGATGTATCAATTTTCCTGTAAGTTTGGCAAAGGCTTATCAAAGCAAGGTGATGGTAATAAGCCATTGCTGTGGCTACAGCTGGTCTTTACCACAATATTAGGAACAACCCCTGTGAAGACATGGGTGCCAGACTCTCTGTGGATCTAACCTAGAGCCAAAAACACTGAGAGCACCCCAAGTAAAACACACACAACCAACAGGATAGACAAAAAGCCAAACAATATCAAATGTTGAAATTCAACATAAGAATCATTTATTAAAAAATCACAGTTTTTTCCCAAAAAATGAGACTTCATCATAACTAATGCATAATAACTTGACTGTGTGTGTGTGTGTGTGTGTGTGTGTGTGTGTGTGTGTGTGTGTGTGTGTGTATATATATATATATATATATATATATATATATATATATATATATATATATTTAAAATCAACCACATGACTTTTTCAGCAAAGAAATTGATATATAAATAGGTTAAAATCTTCTGATGTTTAAAACATAAGCTTTAGAAATATATTAATATATATGTAAAACTGCAATTAATTGTGCATGTTCATTTAAATCTAATGGAAAATTAAAAAAAAATGCTAGTTATAGAAACCATATCATTTTAAACTTAGGGAGCATGGTGGCTTCAAGTCTTGGCTGCCATAGCAGTTCATGATATTTGTCTATGTTGCCATACGCTATTCCTTGGATTTGGTACTATTTTCTAAACAGAGAGAGGTTTAAAAAGATCAGCGCTCACATTGATTCTTTATATCCGAGTGGTGCTCAAATACATTTTTTCAATGCTCATTTGGTTTTACCAATAGAAAATTAATGGTAAAAGTCACAAAAGCCATGGTATAATACCCCAGTTGAATTAGTCACAAGTACAAAGTAACTTAAACCCAACTTGTCAGCACTTCAGTTTTAAACTCTACCTTAAATAAATATACTTGCACAGTGGGCACGATCTACATTTTATCGTACCCTTAGAAAAAGGATTTTGTGAACATTACCATTATACTCTAAGTTTCCAGTTCATAAATATTTGCGTTATTGCATTGCTACTTTGGCCGTATTTTATTATCATAATCTGTTTCTAGTGTTTTACCTCAGTAAGCATCATTGCTTCATTCTGAAAACTTTTGCCCAAAATAGGATAGGATATATCATGCCATTTTAAACAAACTTTCTTTGATTTCATTTAACATTTTTGATGGGTAACCCCTCTTAAAAAAACATCTCAATCAGTTGATTCATTTCAGACAAGAAAATATCCTCTTCAGATACTATTCTTGAGGCAAACAAAATGTTATCCTAAATTATATAGGATGCCTACATTTTCTAATGTTTTACGCTGCACCAGTAATCCTACTTTCTTTCAGAAAAAAAAACTTGTAAAAAGCCAAATGGTGCGGATCTCCAGAAGATCCAGACTCTCAGTGAACTTACACGGAGTCTAGGAATTTTTTGTTCGTTTGGCAGGTTGATTGGTTTGGTCCACCTTTCATTCAACAGAGATATTGCGGGTTACTCATGCTGGGTAACTGGACACTGGTAGGTTAGTAGCTTTTTGACCAGTTATGGTGGGCTTTATGGCAGGCATACTCTGGCCAGTAGGGGCACATCCTCACCATTAGTATGCATCCCTAGCATATGCTTGAGTATGCTGGATCTTCAACCCACGTATCTCCGGCAAATGCCCATGTCAAATTGACAACATTTGGTGAACATGACCAAATCACCTAGAGCCATATTTTTTACAGTGTCAAGTGGATACCCCTGCCACAGCGTACAGTCTGTGATCCATGTTTTGGCTCTTGAGGATACTGTGCCACCTCAGCAGATGCCCAAAGTGGCGAGTCTATTCAGCCCTTCCCATATAGGGCATCACCTAGACTATGCTGCTGCCCAAAGCTCCATTCTTGAGAGAGTTTGAGAAGGAAGTATTTCTTTGGAGGTGGGAGTTACCCCACAGTGAGAACATGTAAACTCTAAACCCGTTAAAGACTAATAACACTATTCCAGCTCTTTGGTTTATCCCTTCAACATGGAAATGTGCCCCAACACGTTTGCTTGACTATATACACTAACTTTAAGGTTACATTATTTTTCAAGAATTTTTACTAACTTCAGCTTCTCCCTTCCTAAACTTAGATTCACTGGGATGCTTTGTTTTCTTGCCAATTTTTTCTAAAAATCACTATCTCATAATGCATATATGCTGTTGGTCAAAGCTCACAAACGAGTTTGCCATTATTTACAATGTTTTTTTTCAAGAAGCAGAACCTTATGACAAACAGACCATTAGGCTGTAATGCTGGGGACATCAGTTTCAAACTTCTGAACTTGAATCCCTGCAATACTCATGGTTGTACCTTTCCCTGGGTCAGAAGTGATACAGATGTTAAATATTCAATGTATTTCATCCTTGTGGGTCCTGATTTTGTTGTAGTCTAATGATGTCATCATTATGGGATTCTGATCCTCCAACTGTTGATCCTCTCTCCATAAATTTACAATGTTTTTACAAAAGCATGGTGATATTTCCAAACAATTTTTCAATGGATAAATGGCTTCCATGCATATAATGCACTATTGTCAGTTTCTATATGAACGTGATCATAATATTTTGAGGCTAACAGGATCATGATCCCAATCACCAGCCTTAACTTAAATTCCAAGAAGTTTACCTCAAAAGAAAAACCTGAGAGGTGAATTCCTTGAAAACCTTTGTGATGACACACAACACAGAAAATTATGATCAGGACTCTGATCCCTTACCACTTGTGTGTTCAAGAAATGGATGTCCAAAAGTTCACCTGGAGTTTAAGATGAGAATCTAGACCAGCATTTCAAGAACAAGTAAATAGTGAGTTTGGAAAAAACAAGTCAAAATTCTTACTGCATACAATTGCATCTGCTGTGATATACTGTCTGATTCAAATGAAACAAAATTGTAGGAACACAGGCTATTTCACAGCATTTAAAGCTGTAAAACACAGCAGGGACACATAATAAAAGTAAACTTGATGGGCTAGCAGCTTTAAAGGCTGATTATTTATTCTGACACATTTATTTGTGTGTGTATGTTTGCTTGTGGTTGCTTGAAGGTGCATCAAGCATTTGTTAACTTTAAAATGCTTTAAGATGCTGTTTTGTTGTGACTACTTTCTATTGCCTTGCATGTTACTATGGTTTAACAGGTATGATGTCACAGAAATGAGCAGCAAACTTAGCCTATGGCCACTTTTGTGTAATCCATGTATTAGAAAATGAAGCTGTGACCTGACACACAGTCATAATGTTTGCAATGCATGAGTTTTAGCTGTCCTCATCTTAACCATTGCGGCATAAGTTTGGTGTCTTTCACCAGTTAAAATGTGTAAAACATTTAAGTGCAGAACTTGAAGTGTCTAAAAGGTACAATTGTCAGTCTCTTGCCTACAGAATCAATGATAAAGCTAAAGGTAATTGGCAACAAAAGACCTATTTGAAATAGTGGTACTTTTGTCTCGGAAAGTTGACAGAATAAAAGAACTTAAACTAATGCATTTTCTCAAGACAATGAAAGCCCTGTGTGAATATTACCTTTGTTGTAATCCTTCTTGATACTCAGTCACCTACTATAAGTGAGAGATCAAAATATTGAACTAATCTTAGGGACACTTGAGAAGTAAGCGGTCAGGTTTTAAATTAGCTAACACATTAGAATTTCACTTTTCCTGAGTGCAACTTTGAAAGCTTATAGGTAGGTTTACGGTGTTGTTCTGTATTCACTGCTGTCTTTGGGGAAGTGCAGAGCTTGCTAGTAACAATACAGTTTATATGCAAAGGCCCTCATTATAAGAATTGTTTTTCCTATTTTTTAGAATATTCAGTGTGTTCCATCTATTACAAGGTTGTTACTATGATGTAATCTGTTTCTGCTAATGCTTATATGCACTATAAAAGTGGATTATACCCAGATGACCTAGGGTAAACCAACATAAATGGTGTATCACTCTGCATTTCTTCCCCGAGACATATATCTTATATCTACACTGTATATATTATGGAAAATAGAGCTGTCACTGAGTCTTCATTAATTAAAATGGGTTTATTAGCAAGATAAATAAAATACACCTTTAATTCACCAAAAGAAAGAAATGGTTGTAGATGTAACACAAATGTCTCTGATTCTCACAATACAGATAATGTTTGACTTTTATAGCACATTCACTTATTTGATCTTTACAACTTAACTTTTGCAGCCTTTTAAACTTAATATTCAACACCAAACCATTGCAAATTTTAATAGAACAAAAGTAATCGTCTCTGGTCAGATATGAAGGTGAATCCTATGACTCTCTCTAGCAAAACCTTTCATTCATTGGAGGCCAACCCCTGGAGCAGATAGATACTTGGACTCCAACTCTTGTATTAACCGACTCATCCAGGATGCTGTAAAACTTCTCTCTGTGAAGTCTGATTTGGGCTCGGGTGCCCCTCGTTTAACTAGTCCTAGGTTTACACATAAGAACCACTCCTCATGGCAACAGGTGTTATCCATAACAATGTGTTCACTGTTAGGACTGGTAACACCAGAAACTCTCCAAATACAATGGGTGGAAATCACCATGTTGTGTTGCATTTGACCCCACCCTCTTAGGCCCTCTCAGTAGTCTGTAAGCTCATCTTAGAGAAATACATTGTTGTGGCTGACACAGGCATGATGGTGTATTTTGAAATATTTGTTTCTAGGGACAGAACCCACAAGTAAAATTTTGTATTCCCAATTTCAGACTTAAATAACATGAGATGGTCTTTCTCACCTAGTCACTGGGCAGTACCACATCCTAAGCCCATCTTCTATGCCTCTGTATACATAAAAATGCATGGCAAATCTTCAGAGGCCTGCTCTGCCTTCAGTACTGCTAGGAAATGCATGTTCACTAGACAGTGGAATGAATGACTTCGGGCTGTTACTCTACAGCAAAAATAAGGTGAGAAATGCCTGTTCTTTGATGATTCCCGAGATGTGGCAGCCTAACAAGATCGGTGATGGTGCTGCTAGCTTAGGTCTGACACGTTCTTGCAGACAGATGTCAAGCTTTGTGTGGAAAGGCCAAGGAGGTGGTGTCTGCATCTATGTTAATGAAAGATGGTGTAAGAACTGAGAGATTGTTCAGTCACATTGCTCTTATAAACTAGAATTCCTGTCCTTAAAATGCAGACCATTTTATGTACCAAGAGAGCTAAATGGAATATTTGTAACAGTGGTATACATTCCACCCAGTGCAAACACCACTGAAGCCCTGAGCATTCTTCATAACTCTGTGCGCTGCAGAGGAAACATTTTCCTACAAGGGGTGCAAACATTCTGGACAAGGCATATTCCAACATCAAAGGTGCCTGCAGAGCAGTACAACAACCTAACTCAGGAAGTTCTGACCATCTTACCATCATGCTTCTACAAGCCGGCTCTGATCAGACAAAAAAATCACACTTAAGCAGATCAGGGTTTAGCATGAGGGGGCTTTGGAATTTCTCTAAGACTGTTTGTTTTGATAGTACCTTCTTGGGCATTTTCAAAGGGGCAGCTACATCAGATGAGCAGATGAACATAGATGATTACACAGAAGCAGTAATAGCTTTTACATCACTAAGTGTGTTGATGATTTATCAAACTTCAAAAGCATCACAGTCGATGCAGACCAAAAGCCATGGCTCAAAAACAGTCTATGATCTCCTGAAGGCAAGAAATGTAGCATTCAAGGTCAAGGACTTGAAGGGTCTCAAGCTAGAGCAAACCTAAAAAGGGCACTAAAGAGGCCAAGAGGTAATATGGAAAGACATTGCAAAGTCAGTTTGCAGACATGAGGGACACCAGAAATCTCTGGCAAGGGATACAACAGATTCATAGGTGTGTACTAGGCTAATGGCCCTGGCACCTTTACAAGCCTAGGCCATAGAAGTGCCCTGGAATTGTGCCGGCATCATCAGTTTCCAGGGCCTCTATCAAGTAGAGCCACTGGAGTGATCCCCGGGGTGAACTTTCTGTTTCCCATTCAGTCATCAAGATTTCTGTTGAAGAGGGTTAGTGAGATGCTCTGCTTGACATGTATGGGAAGTCTATTCCAGAGCATGGTCAGTCTCTGGGTTATGAACCTGTCCCTCCAGCATGTTCTGCTGATTGTGGTAATGAGGTTGAGTTCTCTGGTGCATGTGTTGTGGAGGGATTGGGATTTCTTTAAATGTAGCATTTCCAACAGAGCCGGGTCAAACATGGCTTTGTAAGTCAAGTAGAGATTGCCTCTTAGTAGACGATATGAGACAGAGAATAGCTGGAATTTTTTGAGTTTGTCCATATAGGACATGTGTTTAAGGCCTAGTATGCTCTTTGTGAGATACTTTTGTGGCCTTTTCAGCTGTTGCAAGTGTCTAGTGAGGTACATGCCTAATGGGGCATTATACTCGGATTAGTCTAATGAGGGAAGAGAAGAGAAAAATTACCTCTTTCTTCCTGGATGCAAAACCCTTGTTAATGAGATGTACCACATAGAAGGACTTTCTGACCACTGTGACAATGTGGTGGTTGAAGGAGAGGTTGTTGTCAACCTGTGTACCCAGCTCTCAACACCTTCAGTGTTCAATGTGCTCCCATCTATGTGGTAATTAGTGGGAAATTAGTTTTTTTTCCCAAAAGGGGATGACAATGCATTTTTTGGCATTAAGCTTTTTGCCATGGTTCAACACCAGATATTGGTCTCAGTGAGGCCTTTCTTTAGGATGTCTGTATCACTTGGGGAGTTAATAATGGCTCCCAGCTTACAGTCCTCTGCGAATTTGGTCAGCCAGAGTCCCTCCATGTTGGCGTGGCCTTATGAGAAGTAGATGCCAAACAGGAGTCCACCCAGGACTGATCCCTGTGGGACTCCACTTGTGACTGTTTGGCAGTCTGACTTGGGAGTCCACTACTTTCACACGGTGTTCTGTGAGCCAATTTGCAACCCACCTAATGATATAAGAGTTGATGCCTAGTTTACTGATTTTTATTTTTTTTTTTAATTAATTAATAATTCCTGAGTGAGGAATGGTATTAAAGGCCTTGGCCAGATCCAGATAGGCTGAATGGAACTGCCTTACCTTCATCCACCACTCTGGTGACTGACTCAAAGAAGTCAACCAGGTTGAGATGACATGATCTACCTTTCACAAAACCAAAATGTGTGGGGTCTAGAGTTTGGAGATTCCCTGTTTCCTTGTTAATTAGGTCCATGATGATGCGCTCCATTGCCTTGCATATCAGACTCGTCAGGCTAATGGGGTGATAATTTCCAGGGTCTGTAGTCTCTCCTCCTTTATGGAGAGGGATGACTGCAGCAGCATGGCATTCGGTATGGACAAAGCCATGTGGTGCCAGTTCACTTTGTAATTCATGTAGAACACAGCCAGGGGTATTGAATAACAGCTGCACCAGAACTTACACACCGAAGATTTATTCTTAAAAACAAAAAACATACATTTATTTATTTATTTATTTATTTATTTATTTGAAGGTTGTTTGCCAGGATGGTCCATTGGGCTGAGTGAACCCATTTTCAATGGAGTCCTGGGGAGAAAAGCTCCATAGATACAATATCAGGTAAAAATATGAAATAAAGTAAAAAGTAAAAAGTAAAAAATGCAATACAATAGCATAATATCAGGTAAAAATAAAATCAAGTAAAAATTACAATACAATAGTGTAATAGTTTGTAAAAGTGAACAGAAGAGTACATATAAGCATGTGAAAATGTTAATACAGCTGGAATGTGAAGCATAGTGACAATTCATATCAATTTACAAAAAAAATTTTTTTTTTTAAGGAATGTTAAGTGAAGGCAATAGTTAGTAGGTATATGCAGAAGATATTAACTTAAGAGGTTATTTACAATGTGTGTGTTCCCACAGGAGATGTGATACATAGATGTAAGTGCTTTCGCAACTGCTGTGGTTGCTTCATCTGATGATCTCAACTTTTTGTTGAGGCTAATATGGCAGGGGACCACCAGACTGACTTCTTTTTTTGGAGGGGAGTATTTTATTTATGTTGGGTATGGCTAGTTCCATGCATTTATGTATGTGTTTGTACAGTCCATTGGTGTATGATTTGGCAGTCATGCATCTATTTTCCATTGGCATAGCTGCTATGAAGTTAGCCACTTCTCTTTTTAAGAGTCCAAAGTCAGCTTTGGAGACTTTTTTCATGGTGGATACCTTTGTGAGGGGTGTGGGCAAGATGTGCATTTCCATGGTGATTAGTTTGTGGTCGGATCTAACCAGATCAATGACTATAAAACCAAGTCAGCTCAGTGTGAAGACAAAACTGAATTCCTGGACAGGTTGAACTCCTTCTTTGTTCTTCTCTTCAAATATGCCAATGTGGCTGCTACAAGGCTACCTATCGACCAGGAGGAGTGGGCGCTTAGCCTTAACTCCAGTGAAGTGAGATATCAATTTAAGAAGGTGAACTCCAGGAAAGCTGTTGGTCCTGATAAAATACTGGGCAAAGTACTTAAAGGCTGTGCAGACCAGCTATGCTAAGTTCTAACTGATATTTTCAACACCTCCCTTATCCTTTGTAAAGGTCCCTCTTGCTTCAGGGTGTTGTCCCTCTCCCCAAAAAAGCTAATCTAGTCTGCCTTAATGATTACAGATCAGTTACTCTAGCTTCAGATGTCATGAAATGCTTTGAGAGGCTAGTTAAGAGGCATCTATCAGCAAACCTTCCATCCACCTTCGACCTTCTAAAGTTCATTCATCTGGCTAACAGATCCACTGTGGATGCTATTTCAATGGCACTCCACCTCTCACTTGATCATCTGGAGGTAAAAACAAATGCGTTATTTTCTTCAGCCTGCCATTCAGTACAAGTGGTTCCAATGCAGCTTATTGACAGCCTTGTACATCTTGGAGTTGGTAAGCTCATGTGCAACTGGATCCTTGACAGCTTGACAGACTGTAGAAAGCATGTGCAGGCAACAGTATCTCATGATGCATAATACTCTGATGGTGTTCATCAGGGTTGTGTGCTATGCCCTCTGTTGTTCACCATGCTTCTCCATGACTGTCCTGCAAAACACAATGCCAATCACATCATTAAGTTTGCAGATGATACTATGGTCGTGGGCTTCACCAAAGGGAAGAATGAAAGAGCTTACGGAGACTAGTTCTACTCATTCATTGACTGGTGTGCCAAGATCAACCTTGACATGAATGTCAATAAAACAAAATAAATCCATTATAGACTTCAGGAAAAGGTCAACAACACACTTACTGCTCAGGATAAATTGTGAAGAGGTGGAAAGGGTGAAGTCTATAAAGTTTTTTGGGTGCACATTCTGGAGGATCTCTCTCTTGTACTGTCAGCACTGAACAATTCATCAAAAAAGCACACCAATGTCTCCACTTTCTTAGAAGGCTCAAAAAAGCAAAGCTCCCACCTACTGTTCTCACCACATTCTACACAGGAGCAGTTGAGAGCATTATCACCAGTAGCTTCACAGTTTGGTTTGGGAACAGTACAACAGCAGAAAGAAAGAAGCTACAGAGAGTGGTGTGAGTTGCCAAAAAAATCATGGGCAAACTTGCCATCAATCCAGGATCTATTTGCAGCAAGAAGCATTAAATGTGCATTCAAAATAATTTGTGACTCCTCTCACCCTGACATGACTGGTTTACACAACTGTCTTCGGGCAAGAGTTATCAGAGTATCCACTGCAGGACCACCAGATACTTTAACAGCTTCTACCCAGCAGTGTTGAGACTTATAAACTGATACCAGCCACTGATTATTTAGTCAGTAATCCTTTACAAGACATAGCTCAGCTGAAATGTGTGCAATAGCTTTTTTTTATTCTTTGATGTAGCAATATAGTTTCTTATTCATGTGCAATTGCTTGCTGTTTGTCTGATGCAGATGAACAAGGGAGGATAATCTAACGTGCAATCCTACTGTCATGCTGCTGTGTACAGTATTCTTATGACTGTCTGAGAAGGCTCATGTGTTTTTGCTGTTATTATTAGTTTATCTGTCTGTGGGTCTTGTATCGAAATAGTTTTTAAATTGAAATGTTATAATGTTCTTGTTATCCTTAATTCTTATGTACTCTCTGAGTTGATAGTCGGAACTTCATTTAGGCTGCACTTGTGAAGTCCTAAATGACCAGGTTTACTTTGACTTTGATAAATAACTTGGAGAATTAAGGATATGTCCGGATGGGCTCTATGCATGAAGTGCCAAAAATCATGCTCTATTTTGGTGTTCCACTTAATCTTTGAGGGTATATTCCCTTTCTTACCACTGATAAGTGGGTAGGCAGTAGTGGAAAAATGAGGAGCAAATTTCCTGCAATATGCAGTCAGGCCTAGGAAGGTCTGCACCTGCTTATTTTGGGATACTGGATAATTATGTACTGCTTCAACTTTGTTGGGGTTTGATAGTCCCCTGCTTGTGTTGTACTGCAGGTGTTTATCCCAAGCTTACTTGTGGAAGTGTTCACACTTCGCCATAGTTGTGTTAGAGAGTCTAAAGCTCCTTGAATCGTGAGCAGGTGTGGGTCCCAGTTTTATGTATGGAACACTCCAATGTGGTACTGCGTACAAGCTTTGGGGCTTGATCACCATTCCCAATAGTCACTGAAATAAAGGATGAACAGGAGAAGGCATTTTTTTTCAACTTTAGCCACACCTGTTTCCAGAATGTACCAAAAGTCCTCTGTCAAATCCTGGTGGTCAGCAATATAACTTTCCCTGACTTTTCGAGCAGTTTTAGCATGGTTTAAGTATTAAATGTAGAGATGCTACTAAACTTTCTAAACATTTTTCAGAACATGATGGCTCACTGTGGTTTAAGAGAACTATGGGGGCTGTTCCACTTACTACTAGATTTCTTAACACCTAACTGCAACATTTTCTTCACATCTTCCTAAACTGTCCTCCTCTGAGACTGGGTATCTAGTAAGCTTTAAAGGTTATCTCTTCACAGAGCATTGTCTCTATATGATGCTTAATTAAACTGGTTCTACATGGCAGATCATGGAACATCTGTATATCAGAGTAGATGCTCCGATACATCTATTCTTTGGTTTTTGAAATGGTCTCCTCTATTACCAACTCTGGTACAAATAGTAGCCCTTTCTCTTTTCTGGTATTGTTAACCTTTGTTGTCAGAATCACTGGTGATTCTAGCCCCAATGATTGGGATGTTTATATTTGTTTTGTTTTCCTGGGTAGAGCACTGATCTCCGTGGACTTTTTTCAGACTACGCCTGGGAGTGAAGTCTGGTTAAGTGACTTGCAAGGTGTATTGAACCTTGTAACACTGGACATTTATACAATATATTCACTCTAGATATCATTTGCTTGGTTGCTTCACCTTGTAGTCCACCTCCCATAATCTTCTATAGCCTCGAGCAGTCCTTTCCATTTTGGTCAAAATATATTTGTCAAAAAGAGCTACAACTAGTTACTTGTTTCATTGCTCTCTGGAGTTTAGAGTGCTGTACTACCATTGGGAATGTTTCTTCTGCTTGAGGGCCACTACTGCTTTCGGTGGCTCCTGCTGTCCTCTGTATGCCCTGGCTGTGTCAACTAGTGAATCTGTCATTGCCAGCGCCTTACTATACCAACCTCATTGCTTGCTACAGTCCCAACCCATACCTGCCAAATCCTTCTGGTTTTACCTCCTATTTTAGCCCTCTGTCTTGTAATTTTCCTGATTATTTGAGTTTCCTACTTATAGCTCAGAAAATGCCTATTGATGCAAACCTGTTGTTCTGTTCATTTTTTAAATGATTTGGAGAAATTGTTTCAACTTGTCCCAGATTTTAGCCCTGTACCCCCCCCTTTTTTGGCTTTGTCCAGAATTCTTGAGCAAAGCGGCTGACAAGTTTGTTTGTTTCCCTACCCTACCTCTGATGTAGCAGAACTTCCTATTACGTGTGTGCCTTGTTTATGGCAAAATTATCTTGGGCAGCATATCTTCACATGTCAATGTAATCTTCAGTCTTCCTGCAATGATCTGGCGTATCATTACCTTTCAGGGCAGCCTTTTTTCTAGAAATACACTTCTCATCCAGATGGTGGTTTGTTGGCACAGTTTTTAACTAGACAACTTTAGCAACTTATTCTGTGATTGCTTACTTTATCAAATCCCTTTCAGTGTTTCTTTGCTTCTCTTAAAATTGAGTCAGTAACTCTCAGTAGGGACCCCTGCCATGAGCTTGAATATTACAGGGTTTCTAAGCCAGAATTTGGGGCTGTTTTTTTGTTTAAACACTTGCCGACACCTTAAGCTAAGTTCTCTCCTATGATATACCCGATCAGCAGAATATGGCAAGGACATGGGCTTTGGATTTGCCCCATATACTAGTGTGACTCAGGATACGACTATGCAAGTTTCATCATTCGTGCTCTAAAAGATTTCTGTATTAGTAACTTGCATACTATTTCTATTTTTCCTGGTAACACATTGTGGCAGATCATTTTGAAACTCAAGCTAGCAATAACATTTGGGAAAAGGGGCAGCAGATTCCTCCCCTACCACTTCTGATATGTTCTCCATGGCTCTGTTCAGCCTTCTTAAAGTCCATTTGGATCACTAGCAGGGCAACTAGCTTGGGATTTCCCACTCAATTGAACTTATGAGGCAGAACATTCTGCCCCCCCCTCGACACAGACACGCACCTAAAATCCATAACATTTAATTTCGTAACATTGAGACTAGAAAATCTAAAACCCAAAACATCTAAAACCCATATCAAATTCCATAACATTACAAATCACAAGAAAATAACATTCTCTCCATATATAATACTACCAAACACACTTACTACGTTTCTGCAGGGGAGCAAGCCCCCTGCACCCCTCATGAGGGGGCTCTGCCCCCCAACCCCCCATAAATTAAATATACCAACTCCAAGATCGCACTACAGTGGGGAAAAAGTTAAATTCCTAACCCCACTGTATCAAGCCCCCTTGCAGAAATGTAGTAAAAAGTGTGTTGTAGATTGTTCATCGTGTTTCGCTGTTGCAGTCATGACTGTAGGGTTCTCCCCTGCCAGCAGGCAGTCCTCGGTCGGCCAGAATCCCAAAGTCTGGGTCTGGCGTCAGCTGTTCAGCCATGCTCCCTGACGTCAGAGCGCCAGGAGTACAAAGCTGACAGCCGACGCCATGTTCTCCAGTCTTTCTTGCCGTGCGGTGATAGCAGTTTGCAAGTGCCGGTCGGCTGACTCCTGACAAACTTTTATGAGCAATCTTCAGTCCGAAGACTTTCTTCTCCTACTCAAAGCTAAGTACCCCATTGGGGAAACTTTTTTCTTGCTCCAGTCCGATGTCAGAAAAAGTTAATAATTGTATTTCATGTGGGAAGCAAATACCTCATAAAGATTTTCATTCTTACTGTATTCCTTGCTTAGGCCCCGACCACAACATAGCTAGTTGTCGGTTTTGTGCTAGATTCAATCAACGTACAATTAAACGAAGGTACGATTTTGCATTTCATTACTTCGGTAGGCGTTTTAATTACAAAATGTCGTTGGATACGGTTCCGGCTACCGGAGTTCACAAACGACGCAAGGACAAAGACAGGCCTCTGAGGTCCAAATCTGATGATATTGTACAAGCAGAGCCAGTTTCAGGTTTGGCCGTCGTCAGTGAGGCGCTTTTGCAGCCCCTGTCATCGGCCATTTTGGAACCGATAGCCAAAACGGACTCCCATGAGGAGCCATCTAGGCCTTTGAATATTTCTGTTGCAGGAACTTCGGAAAATGCTCCTTCAGATGGGTCCGGAGCCGCTGTGTAGGTACTGGCTTCCGAAGGGGTTTTCAGGCCTACTCAGCTTCTAATAAAGGCAAAGCCAAAGACAAAGGCAAAGACTCCTTCCAAATCAAAGACTGCAACACAGGCCTCTGCAACACAGGCCTCTTCTGATCCGGCTCCCAAGTCACAGAAACATTTACTTAAGATGGCTGAGGACTTACTCACTATGATTAGGGGTTCACATCCCCCTCCAGATAAAAGGCCAAGGCAGGAAGTTTATTATGACTCCTCTGATCAGGCTTCTGTTTCTTCAGTTTCTTCTTCTGACCAGGATTATTCTTTCCCTCCTTATGAGGATTCTGATGCTGAGGAATCCATTCCTTCAGCTTCTCCCCCTGAGGATTTCTCTTTTGGGGAAACTTTGCATGAAATGAGGGATCATTTTCACTGGGAAGGACAAGAGTATTCAGAATCTAAGAAAAGACTAAGGGATTTTCTTCTTCTTCCCCAACATAGACCCCTGGCTATTCCTCCTGTTTTGGATATTGTGGATGATGCTTTTTCGGAGGCTAACTTAACCCCTGACTCTCTTCCTCTAGCTCCTGTTAAGCCTGACCGATATTACAGGGTTCCTGATTCCCACCAGTTTTTATACAAGAACCCTACTGCTGACCATGAAACCATTTCTCAGGGTCCTAAGGGAGTTAAGGCCACTTCTGCTAAGAACCCCATTCCCACTGAGAAGGATTCCAGATCTTTAGAAAGATGGGGCAAAAAAGTGTATACTTCTGCTACTTTATCTATTAGGGCTTTAAACTGTCAGTTTCATATGCTGAAATACCAGCAATTTCTCCTGTCTGTTTTGAAACAAAAGCTAACTTCCATTTCCGCCTGTGCAGATGATAAGGAATTACATGATTTAATGCATACTACCGAGCAAGTTGGGAAGCATGGTTTACACTGTGGTTTTGATGCCTTGGAGGCTTCTTGTAGGGCTGCTGTCTCTGGTACAGTAATTAGAAGGCATGCATGGTTAAAAGAACAAAATTTGCTGGATCAAGTAAAAACTAAATTATTGGATGCTCCTGTTCAGCATAATGTTTTGTTTGGATCTAAAGCTGAAGAGGTGATTAAAAAGATGGAGGATAAGGCTAAATCCATGCAAACAGTTAAAGATTTCTTACAAGTACAGCCACCCATATTTAGTAGGAATTGGCCTACGAAAAACTGGTCCTTTCCCAATTCAGACAGGCCTCAGAGGAGGGGTAGATACAGATGCTCATGAGGAAGGCCTCAAACACAAGCCTCTTATAGACCAAGACAGTGGACTGCTTCCACCCCTAGGGGAGGAGAGGACAGGTCGCAAGCTCATAGGAAACAGACTCAATGACTCCCTCTGTTGGGCGACAGGAACTTCTTGCCTGGAAGCCCCTCTCAGAGGAAAACTTTCTCTTTTTCACCTACATTGGACTCGTATAACCCAAGCCAAGTGGGTTCTGGATGTAGTTTCAAGAAGTTACAAATTCCATTTTCATACCCTTCCAAGTTCAAGCGGATGGCCAGATCTTCCAAAACATCAATGGACAGAGGCCTTAAACCAGGTGGAAGCTCTTTTGGCTATGAAAGCCATAGAACTAGTTCCACTTTCAGAGATGGGACAAGGCTTTTATTCAAGGCTCTTTCTAGTCCCCAGGAAACAAAATTCATGGAGACCCATTCTGGATCTGTCAGTCTTGAACACTTTTCTAGAGATACCAAAATTCAAGATGCTAACTCTGCAGCAGCTGCTTCCAATGCTGACCAAAAATGCATGGATGGTAACTTTGGATTTAAAGGAGGCATATTTACACATTCCCATCAGGCAGGAGCGCAGGAAATACCTCAGGTTCAAGGCCGGATCGAGGCACTCAATTCTCTGCGCTGCCCTTTGGATTGTCTACTGCGCCCAGGGTCTTCACCAAATGCCTGGCTCCAGTAGTAGCTTATTGCAGACTCAAGGGAATTCAAATCTACCCTTATCTCGATGACTGTCTTACTCAGGCAGACAGCAAGGAGGTCTTACTACAGCATCTACAGTTTGTTCAAAATCCTCTCAAGTTCCTGGGATTTACTGTAAACATAAAAAAGTCAAATTTGACACCCTCACAACAGATAATTTTTCTGGGTGCTTCTCTAAACAAAACAACCCAGATGGCATTTCTGACACGAAAAACAGTTACAGCTGGCTCTAACTTTCAAAACCTTGGCAACTTTAACTCCGCTATCTGCAAGGAGATTCCTGCAGGCTTTGGGTTACATGGCCTCCTGCATCCTTCTCGTACCATATGCAAGGCTACATATGAGGAAAATACAGTGGTACCTAAAAAGTGTATGGTCACAGCATTGCCACAGTTTAGACACTCTGATCTCCATCCTGCCTTGTCTTCAAAAGGAATTCCTTTGGTGGTCCAAAGCATGCACTCTAAACAAAGGAAAACCCTTCTGTCTGCCTCTGGCCACTCAGATACTAACCACAGATGCCTCGGATTATGCATGGGGAGCCCATTTTCAGGGCAACTGTCTGCAGGGCCTTTGGGCAAAGGATCAGAAGCACCTGCATATCAATTTAAAGGAAATGTTAGCTGTTCAGAAAGCTCTATTGGCCTTCAGGAATCTTCTACAACCAGGATAACTACTGATACGGACAGACAACACCACAGTTATGTGGTACATAAACAAGCAAGGGGGATCACATTCCTACCCCCTTTGCAGACTAGCCATGGATCTATGGAACACAGCTCTAGCTTGCAATCTGGACCTTCAAGCTCAGTTTCTACCAGGGAAGCAAAACTTCCTGGCAGACAGTCTGAGCAAAAACCTTTCGGACCCACACGAGTGGATGCTGGACACCAAAATATTCAGGATGATAACAGCAGTCTGGGGATGTCCTCACATAGACCTCTTTGCATCCCACCTCAATCATCAACTACAGATTTTTTGCACCAGGACTTTCCACGAACTAGCTTGGAAAGTGGATGCACTATCATTCAGTTGGAGAAATCTCTCGGGATATGCCTTTCCACCTCTTCCTCTTCTTCCACGGGTATTATTAAAGATCAAACAGGACAAGCCCAAGATGATAATCTTGTTGGCCCCAAATTGGCCTCGACAGTTTTGGTACCCAACTCTGAAAAACCGATGTCTGGAGCCCCCTTGGGTTTTGCCACAGACTCCAAACCTTCTGTCCCAGCACCAGGGTCAGGTTCTACACTCCCATGTCAGAACTCTCAGCCTGGCGGCCTGGTTAATCCAGGGTCTTTGATACATTCTCTCCTACCCAAGCAGTTTATGGATGTCATTTTAGAAGCCAGATATCCTAGCACTAGAAAATTTTATGCAGAAAAATGGAAAAGATTTTGTTCCTGGATGCAGGCTCAGGATTCTAATCCTCTTCTTCCTAACATTCCTTTGATTTTACTTTACCTGACTGATCTCTTACATAAGGGTCTCTTTTTCTCTTCCATTAAGATACATGCCTCTGCTATTTCCGCTCATTATAATACAGATCCTCCAATCTTTTCCCACCAGCTCATGAGACAGTTTCTCAGAGGAGCTAAGAACTTAAGACCTCCTAGATCTCCTCCCATTCCTGCTTGGGATCTCAACTATGTTTTGGAAAAGCTCACCTTACCTCCTTTTGAGCTTGCTGCCTCTTCTGACATCACGTTTTTATCTTGGAAAACAGCCATCCTCTTAGCTCTGACCTCTGCCAGGAGAGTTTCAGAGTTGCAGGCTCTTATGGCTGTAGAACCTTATATTATTTTTCATCAAGACAGGGTGTCTTTAAGGACTAATCCTACTTTCATGCCTAAGGCGGTTTCCAAAGTGGCTTTAAATCAAACTATTCACTTGCTAACTTTTTTCCCTACTCCTCAAAATAAAGGGGAAAGGATCTTACATTCCTTGGATGTACACAGACAACTACGTTTTTACCCGGACAGAACCAAGGACGTCAGAAAATCAGAGCAATTGTTTGTTTCTTATGCTTCTAGTTCCCAAGGTAAAGCCATTTCAAAACAGACCATTTCTAAATGGATTGCTCATGGAATCAGATTTTGTTATTCACACAATGGAAAGCAAATCCCAGGGAGTATACGTACTCATTCCACCAGAGCTGCTACCACTTCCGCTGCCTTCCTCAGGGGAGTTCCTACCAAAGACATTTTGGAAGCTGCAACTTGGAGTTCAGTGCATACTTTTTCAAAGCACTACAATCTACCTCTCTACTCTAAGTCTAGGGCAGGCTTTGCTTCTGCAGTCCTGCAGGGCCTTTTAGCTGTTCCTTCTTCTTTATGACCACCTCCCTTTCATTCTGCTTTGGGATTCTACCCTACAGTCATGACTGCAACAGTGAAACACAATGAACATAGTACAGTTGTGTACACTTACCATAAATGTAGATTTTCAAATGTCTTTACTGTTGCAGTCTGGGTTTCCCTCCCTCCTGTCCCCTATTATTTTTACTTTTGTGTGGTTCCTTTTTCCTCCATTCTTCTGAGGTGTATTTGCAAAGGTTTTGGGACCTTATTCATTTTGGGACTCCTGACATCTGGGGCAAGAAAAACTGGAGAACATGGCGTCGGCTGTCAGCTTTGTACTCCTGGCGCTCTGACGTCAGGGAGCATGGCTGAACAGCTGACGCCGGACCCAGACTTTGGGATTCTGGCCGACCGAGGACTGCCTGCCGGCAGGGGAGAACCCTACAGTCATGACTGCAACAGTGAAGACACTCTAACATCTACATTTATGATAAGTGTACACAACTGTACTTTTGGTGTCATTATATGTGGAGGGGATGTTATTTTCATGTGATTTGTACTGCTAGATGTTATGAAATTCAGTGTTAGAGGTTTTAGATGTTCTGGTCTCAATGTTATGAAATTAGATGTTATGGGTTTTAGATGTTCTGGTCTCAATGTTATGAAATTAGATCTTATGAGTTTTAGATGTTTTGAAGGGGACCCACACACACAAAACACACACTTCATTAACACTTGTACAGACATCTCAATAACTTATTCTTCTCCCAAAAGCAATATTTTTCTTGTATTTAGTCTGGTCATTAGCCTGTTTTCAACTTATTAAGTCGTAAGTCCAGAAAAGCAGGAGGCTAATTAATCACCTTTGCTTCTTGGGGGGTTCTAAGCCAGGAAACCACTTTCGTCCTGAAAGCTTTTCTCCAAAGTCATCTGAAAGCACACTGCAATAAATGATGTAAGTTACAAAAATGCAAAATATGAAAGCTCTTGGCATACATTGGTCTGCACACTGGGATGTGTGAAAGGTCTGATGATAGATAATGAATGCAATAATTTTCTTTTGCCAAATATTGATGGTATGGTCAGGCAAATGATTATATCTTTGTAACTGTGCAAAATATGTCCAAGTTGTAAGTTGCTCACCTGAGATTTCCAATGATTTATAACAAGTGGTAGCAGTAAATGTTGGTTTTGTGATGTTACAAAAGCTATGCATATATTTTTTTCCAGTATTTCAAAACAATGTTAATCCACAAAATTGTAAATGTTAGAGGGTAAGTATCTGTGGCAATATTGTGTCCCAATGTTTTGTACAAGGTGGAACTGTTTATCTGCAGATCATGAAATGCTATTAGGAAATTTAATACAACTATGAAAACATTTACCATATTTTCAATAGCCTTACAAAGAAAGTATTTGTATTTCAGAATGTCTTCACATTATACCCCATGTGTAATGTCATTTTGCTAAGACCCACTGTTTGCACATGCCGGTCCAGAAATAGTGCCCCACTCAGTTTTTGCATTATTGATGTAAACATGGAAATAACTTTTGCAAACATACCTTAACTTCACTTTTGTATATCCCATGCAGTCCATTTCACTATGCATGCTAAGCAAATCATGCCAGACTGTAGTCACCAACTTGGTGTTGTAATTTTAGGTATGTATCTCTACTACTACTACGACTTCAGAAATTAGTCTTTGAAACTACAGATTTATTACTCAATTTAGGCATGCAGGGAAGTCTCCTATAAAGATGAGTACACTCTTGCAGGATACACAGAAACTCTGCTGTCCTGATGACATTGTTCCAATAACCAGTGAGTACTTATCTGGGCAATGGCATTCGGTACCATTTTTGTCTTTTTACATTTCTCTCTGGCCTGGTGTGTCAGTGAGGATTACTTCTAATTGTATCTTCCTTTTCCTCAAGGTTCTTTTGTATTTGAGCTCCCAGTGAGTTTTAAAGTGTAAATAGCAGATTCATTGGATGTTTCCTCCTTCATGTCACTACACCTGCTTTTGGCTCCGCATTTAACTTCACCATCTTATATAACCCATATAGACATTAATGAATGCCAAGAAAAGAGATACCCATATAGACATTAATGAATGCCAAGAAAAGTCATCTCTTGTACACTCACTCGTGTTCTTGTTTCCCCGTGGCTTTTTGTCATTATTCCTGAATCATTAAAAATGTCTGGTTTAATAATGGACAACTCTTTCTACCATAGGAAGTGGGCATGCCTCTCAACTGTTCAGATTTTTGCCTCAGACTTTTGGTCTGTTCTCATAAAATTTGTGATTTTTTTCTGGAGATTGTAGTCACCAAATGACAATAAATGAGTTTCAAACTTCATATTCAGAAAAATGCATGTTAACACAAAATCTGTTATTTTTATCTACTGTCTAAGTTTTCAAGATAAGTATTTAAAATCTGGCCCTATTTCTGAGCCTTAGCCCCCACCCCTATAATTGTTGACATTTCTTAAGCTAAGAGGCTGAAAGGTATACAGGGGGTTTATAAAAGTATGACTCCAGTTTGGAGATAATGTGGCTCTGTTACCTAAGACTTGGGGGCATGGTGTGCTAAGTACACTTCCACCTTCCTCCTATCCTCATAGTTCTTTCAAATCTGAAAACTTTTTCCCAGCAATCACATCATGTATAAGATAAGATATGATATGAGATGTATTGCTTTCCTAAACTGTAGACTTCTTCCTGGGCACTTAGATAGCTCTATTTCCCTGAATGCATAAAGCCGCAATAGCTGAGGTGAAGAAGTTTTGCACTTGCAAATCTACTGCCCCATGATTGAGGGGAGGGGTTAAAATCCTATGATGGTCAAATAGCACATTTAACTTGCAACCATCCATTAATACAGGGAAGTTGTGTAGTTTTGTAGTAGCAAAATATTGTTTTCACTAGCCGAATTGTAGCTTTGACACATTCAACAGTTTCCATTTGGTTTAGATTTTTGTCAGTAGGTTTATCTTTTAAACAAAAAAAATCACCGTTAGCACAAAAGCAAACTGAAGGGAGTGTCTTTTGCATAAAGTTTTATCAATGCTTTCGTAGTAAGACTCTTTCAGAAAGAACAAATATATGTCTAAAAACTCAAGAATATATAATTTGTACCATCCAATAAAAACAAAGTTCAAATTAAAAATTAATAAATCAGTAAAATACTATACAAAAATGAATGTAAAAACATTTAAATAGTCAATTTATTAAACAATAAAAAACACTTAATGACATCATTCAAACCAGGGGGGCAATCAGCAGCTATATTGCTGCCTCTTATATAGTTGGATATGGTCTAAGATAGTAAAAGTAAATTTCTTAAAAACAGTACACTTAGTGGAATGCCTAAACAAAGTATTATTCATATCCCTAACTTTTAAGGCATAACAATGCTCTTTGATTCTTTCACGAAGACTTCTAGTGGTCATCCCAATGTAAAATGCTGGACAACCAGAACATAAAGCTATATAAACAATATTACAAGTATTACAAAAAAAAAAATCTACTGGGAATTTTAACGATGTAAGGTACATGTGAAAGTGCTAAGTATTGACCCTCATAATGCACCTACAAGCACTGCAACTATTATATTTAAAAGTTCCATTTTGTCTAGAAGTGGATGGGAGAGGAATTGGGGTACTGCTAGTCTCTAACAAGTTTTTAATGCTACCATTTTTCTTATAAACAAAAAAGGGGTATTGGCCAAAACTTCAACTAAATCACTATTCCCCTCTATCACCTTCCAGTTCTGTATGGTAGTTCTGATCGTACTCCTCTCAACAGTCATGCCCAAGCTACATGTGGGCATTAACTTATTATTCAACACACTATCCCTAGTCTTTATTATTAAAACCTTGCAAAAGTATAGGTGGAAAATCCGTATTCCATTTTCCAATGATTTCTTGAGCTGCTTTTTGTAATTGATCAAGGGAATAACCTCTTTCAAGAAGCAACTGGGTAATAAAACCAATTTTAACCTCAAAATCTATATTCATACTGACCACACACGAGGCCCTTGTAAACAGGCCTCTCGGAATGTTCTTTTTAACAAAACTAGGAGTGATTACTCTTGTAGTGAAGGTAACTGTTAGAAAAGGTGTTTTTCCTATGTATCCTACTAAAAAATTGATGATCTTGGCTATCCCAGGCTAACTCAACATCCAAATAACGAACCTTATGACAACTAATGTTAAGTTCTTTCAACAGGGTAACATGAGAGGTGGTAGAACCTTTTAACAATGAAAAACATTGACAAGATGACTATAAAATATAATATTAGAAAAATGATTGATGGTGGGCATTTTTTTATTTTACATGAGATGTATCACTTGATGCTGTATGCAGATGGTCATCTAAGAGTACAATTCTTCTCATCATAACTTAAGATTTCAGCTGCAAGACCTCACTTTTCTTTGTAAAAATACAAATGACTAAGGTCAAGGAAGGTCGTACTAAATCCAGTCAAAACAAAACTCATGCTCTTTGGCATCCAGCAAAAAACTGCATTATTTCCCTTCTGATTGTAGCCACTAAAAAACACCACATACTTTAAATACCCAACACTATAGTTAGTCCTGTCCTTATTCTTCCAACTCCAAATACAAAATTCCAGAGCTAAATTCAACAAACTCTCTACTGGACTGGTAAATATCTCCTTTCTTCAAGCCCTTGAAGCAGGTAAGTCTTTGGAAAAGGAATCCTCATTGACCAGATAGCACTGAGCCTACCTATAACAGATCCTGTCAGAAATGAGCCTCTCTCCATTAACTGACCACTGTCATGTTGATTTCTTTTTTTTTTTTTTTAAACTCTGGCTACCTGCTAAGCAAAAGGCAGATTATCTCGGCTACTTCCTGTTAGAACTGCTAAACAAAATGTTTCCCCCATTCAGCTAATTCGGGGTGAGTGAAAACCTACACAATATGGCATCACAACCTCCGTCATCACCATCTCGACACATACAATGTTAAAGGAAAAAGTGAAGATAAATCCTATTTAAGGAAAAGCGCAATAATCACAATTTCTACACTTTAGAGACCAAATTGTGGGAAATGATGCCTCCCTCTATCAGATACACCACAAACTTTTCAAAGTTCAGGAAAAATCTCTAACAATACCTCCTAAAACTGAGAGATTAATGCCTTAACACAGGAATAACATGATTGCCACATTCTCTCATACCAACTACAGAAGTGTCATTGCACCAGAAACAAATACACATGTAATGTAAATATCTGGTTTAAATATCTTTAATGTCAGCCAAGAACTATTTTTTTTCAGTAGCTGACCAAGGCTTGAATTACTTTTCATCTACACAATTTCCCTTTTACTGTGCAATGAAAATTGTATTCCATTCTTTTACTTCGCACCCATGAATAACGCTTTATTTTTCTTGCATGAACTACTGGATTTCAATATTCTTGGGTGGATTATATTACTCTGTTCTAGTATATGTTCCAGGAACTACTGTAATCCATTTTTCCTTGTGTGAAATGTATTCAATTATATTGCAATATCCCTGCATGCACTCTAGTAGTAAAAATATATCATCTCTTGTGTCTTTACACACAGGATGAGCCTGACATAGATACTTGTGAATCCATGTGTTAATCTGGTCAATAAATCTAAATAAATGTACAGCTTTGTATTGTAGAATATATTCGACTTTGTCTGGTCTAGATTTATGACACTGACTCTGACAATTATTGAAACAATGAAAAGTGCAGCGAGGCTTTTGGGGTGGGAGCTGGAACTGATACAGTGCAGAAAGGCTGAATGCTGCTTCAGTCTGTGTTGCTTGTTTCCTCTGCAATAATGCCTGGGAGTGCTTATTGAAATTGTGCATCTTTGACATTTTCTTTACATTTTTTGAGAATAATAATCACATCATTGCTGCACATTTCAGACTGCATGTCTCTCTATATAAAATGTTGTGTAACCTTCAAAAAGCTTGGAATTTCAATGGGTAATGAAAATGATGTATGCCAGCTGTACAAGCTGAAGGTGATGGTGTGGGTAAATTGGGTGAAATGTATACTGAATAGATGATGGAAGGGAATGGACTCAAGCACTTTGGAAGCTGTCAAACCTGAGGATCTGCGTGCAAGTTATAGTGCAATAGGGTATGTTAGTGACTGATGTGAGTATGGTGAATGTTGGAGGTAATTTTATCTATAAAGGGATGTTTTTGAGGTGAGACACTTAACAAAACTCCACAGAGAGAGGGCCTCAAGGGCATTGTGTGATCTAGATAGGCTGCTACTAAAATGGTATAGACTGGTACAATTGCAGATACACTAAGATACAGGATAGTGGTGAAGAACTGCAATAAGTGTGGTTACGCAAGGCATGGAGAAATGAAAAGAAGGACATGGGCTTGCAAAATGGGGAGAAAAAGCCTGAAGGAAGCAGCAGCAGGGAAAGTAGGTGCTACAGTATGAGGATAAAAAACACTGGTGTCTGAGAGGAGACAAGTTTAATTTAGGAACCATTAGAAAAGGAGATAAGGGTAAGATAAAGAAAACTCGTTAACGCTAGTTGTAGGCAAATTGGTAAAGCATAGCTAAGAAGGAGTACATACGCAGAAATGTTACCAGTGAAGTGGACAGGACCGAAAATAGCATAGGCAAGGCTGCAGGCAGTCAGCTTGGATTTGAGAAAAGAGTGAGTTTTTAGTTGTACGTTCTGTAGTACAAGTCAGTTAAGTGCTTTATAGGGGCAGAAAAGAACAGTGAAGCTATAAACACAAACATAATTCAGGGAAAATGACTCAAAAGCAAGATATTTCCACATTTGTCCATACGGGTACAAAAAACTTCCAAAGGAGCTATGCATAACAAACGAAACAGGGACAAGTATGCATTGGTTGTGGCAAAGAGCCAGACAGAATGGCAGCTTTCTCAGAAATGGTTTAGTTCCTGCAGCTAGTGCTCCTGGAAAAATTCCACTTAATACTGGAGTTCCTGCCTCAAAGTGGGAAAAGGAACCATTTAAAAGAAAAGTATCCTGGGAGGAAGGCAATGAAAGACTGCAATAATCTGTCTCTCTTCAGCTCCCAGCTACAACAGTGCTTTATGAAGGCCGGGAATGTATACCAGCATGGCTTCGACAGTAATATGAGCAGAAGGTAGACGAGCTAGGAAAGACACAGAAGGGATGATGGCTTAGGAGATGAATAAATGCAGGAAAATTGAAAGCTAGAAAGGAAAGTGGAATTAGAGGTTCAGTAAAATGAATGTCTTGATGATAGTGCTTCAATCAAGGTAGAAGCTTTGATTAAAGTGAAAAAAAAATTCTCAGGTGTACACCATCATAAAAATTAAGAAGGCAGACATGTCTGGATAAGAAAGACCTGCACTGCCTGTATGAAAACAAGGTGTGGTAAATGTTTACTATAATGGTCACTGCTGCAAAAATTGATAAAATGCTTCATGCTAACTAACAGCTGAAGTCCACATCCTTCTTCAGTTTGGTATTACAAACAGCTCATAGATTTAGTCTTGAACCATGAAATTAAAGGTATAAACAGAGTAGGTGTAGTACATCCTGTTCATTTAATTTTTGCTGTATTAAATAAAAGGTCAGTCTGCCGAAATCTCTGCTAGTTAATTGATAAGCCACATGACTCACTAAATTGTTTCCTTTTTTTATCTCCTAGTATGTTGGAGAATATTTTTTCTGTCTGTGCTTTTTCTATTAACAGCCAAACAGAAAATTACAACTTCATTTTGCAGCCATCAGATTCAGCAAAAAGTCTTTCATTTATTGTTTTTCCTTTATTGGATACAGATTATCAAATTTCTTGTAAGACAGAATACTTGTTATAATAGGTCTCCTGGTTAAAGTTGTTAAATTTTTCAACTTTATTAGAGCATAAAAAATTAAGAAACTACATGTTTCTTTTAAGTAACTTGTACCTGTATATTTGTTTCTAAAGTGTAAATATTTATAAAAAGGTAATAGTTTGTCAAAATTAAGAGTGGTCACAAAGCAATTAAAAGCCAAAAAATATGAAACAAATAATCGGGAGATCTTGAGAAAAAGGCAGCAGTTCTTGAAAAGTTTAAGATTGCCATATTGTATGAGATCTCTGTTAAAAAAAAAAAAAAAAAAAAAAAAAAAAAGGACATTTTATTCAAATTTGGAATTCGAGAAAAAAAACTCTAACATTGGATGGACTGTCACTATAAGGTTACACCCTCGTAATAAGTGTGTCTGGCATAACATCAAGATCCATCCACACTAACAGGTCAGATAGTACTAAAACTGACCATGTTTAATTCTGTGTAAAGAAAGGGGCGATGGGATCATCTCCATCCAAGGATACAACAAATGTAGCTATTGATTACATAAGTTTGGTTTAAGTGCATTAATGGATTTCTTTATAGCAATATAAACTAGGACTACTAGAATTTTTTATCTTACTTTTGGTACAAGCTGTCTTCTGTGGTATTTTAATCCCTGTAAATTACAAATTCTCACAAAATAAGGGAATTATTGTATCCGTTATTTATGCATAAGTGACTGAATGAACTAATGGATAACATAAAACGGCACCGCATGCTGGATGCTTCCACGTTGTAACAAGTTTCCCACACATCTGAAGTGGAACATGATATGGCTACTGTTTCTTGTTTGGCTCTTAATTAAAAGTACTTCTTGGTACATTTGCTCTGGCAGGCCTCAACATGTGTTTAGGAAGTAGACCTATTTTGGTTAGATGTCTGCTCATATGCCATTAAACATGCAGGTAAATAATAAATATCGAGCATCAGAAATCTATCTACCAGATATCTGATGCAGTTTCTTATGAAAATTCAGAGCAATTAACATATATAATAAATAATGTCCTACATTTTTGCAAAGATGGTGTACTTTCAGTACTATTCAAAGCCTTCCACACTGGGGAGTTTTAGGTCTTACAAATCTTTTTCTTGTTTTATTTCCTCCAGTATGATCTCTAGCTCAGAAGCTGATTTACTCTCTAACTTACTCTGATCGGATTTTTCCTCTTCAGAGATTAGGTGCTACCTCTTAAGTGGATAAATCCCCTTTTCTGTTCCTTCCCACAGAAAAATATCTCATTGATTAAAGAGAAAACAATCTTAGGTAGATTAACTAAAAGGGCTTATCTGTCAATTTCTCAGGAAACATGGGTTATAAGCTACCATAGCAATATAGTTCATTGTTAGGAAAAAGAAATAAAGCAAAAAGACATGGTTTATGGTATCATCGGAGTCTTTCTCATAGAAATAATAACTGGTAAGGTTGGCACTGACATATAAATATACATGTATTTGCTGAGTAGTGATTTCATACCTTCTGCTTCTGGCATTTTCATTGGACTATGTGCATGACTTGAAATACTGACATTACCTGATGATAAAGCCATAATTGTATATGGACCTTTACAGCAAAAACTGAAAAAATTAAAGCAGTTAGAAAAGAAGTTTTATTTTTCCATCTTAAACCTTTCCAGAAAATTTTGAATCAAATCATGTTTCTGCCAGACAAATCAGCAATGGTAAAGACTACTCCATTAGTGGCACTGTGTAATATTATTCCCATTTTCTGCCTAACATATAAAGCTATGTCAAACCCAGAGCTGTTGGACATGCTACACCTAAAGAAATCCCAATCCCTCCAAGCTACACACTCTAGGGACCTAAACCTTGTCATCACAGTAAACGGGACACTCTGGAGGGATAAATTCCTGTCCCAGAGACTTCCTATACTCGAACAAGCTACCCATCTATGTCAAGCAAAGTTCTTCATTGGCACTCTTCAAGAAAAATCTTGATGAGTAGATGGGAAATAGGAAATACACCCCTGGGATCACTTCTGTGTCTCTGCTGGACAGTGGCACAGGAAAATAACTTTCTTGGGTGGCGTAAGTTATGGTACCTTGCTGGCTAGGCTTGCGTAGGCCCTTGGGCTGATAGCCTGGTGCCCTACCTATGAACCTATAACCCCTGAGTGGAAGGTGCACCTAATTTACTGTAAAGTGCTTTCAAAGTACAACAGACCCTGGAGTCTAGCAAGTACTGTCAGTCTTTTGATTCCAGTGGTATGCCTCTCCCAAATACTCCAAAATATCAGCAACAGTTCAATCTGCCTTCATTCACAGAATTACTATACTATTTAAGTGAAACTCACACATATGATCAATAAAGAGAAAGGAATTTTCACATGAAAATTTAAAGATCCTGATCTGAAAATGTGAAATACAGTATCAAATCAAAAAAATGTAAACTACTAGTTCCTTTGCCAATAAAAGATTCCTTTGTGGAAAAATAGACACCACAGAGATTTCCTCATTTTTAGAGGAGTATATAGGCCTCCTGTTACCAGCTTCCATCCTTCATGTTTTTACTGCTGCGCATTCAACTACATCAAATCCACATATACCCTAAGTGACTGACTCATGTCCCTTTACCTCGGATCAAAGTCTAATTATCTCCTAATAAGAACAAGTCAGACATGTCTTATCTGTCAGTAACCTCTCTGAAGACGATCCTGGATGCCATTTTTTTTCCACAGTAACCTTCCACTGAACAGGGTGCATCTGATGATGATCGACATTTTCAGATATAATATATTCCAACACAGATGTTCTAGGAATATTCTCAGAGATGCGGGTTACATGCTGTGTTGCATGTTTATAGCCCCTAATACACGATTATACAATAGAATTGCAGTGGTGCTTAATATGCGTGGAATCTATACGTATGTTCTCATCCTACTGAATAAGTACCACATCAGTACCAACATGCGTTGTATTACTACCAACCACTGTGAATAAATGTACTAGTGCATCAGTTTTCATTAACCAAATAATGTCCATTATTGTATCTCAAACCAAGAAACCTCTGAGAGAGTATGGCAGAAGTCTATATTAAGGACCTAAATCTTATAGAAGTATGGCCCCATCTCACAAATGGCAATGCATCTACTTCAGGAGACATGACTATTTGTATAGTCAGCAATTTTACCTGGCTTTGATTTACTTCAATTCAGCACTGTCAGTTTTTTTTTTCCAAACTATTGCATACAGTGTAAATGTGATGCATCCAGAAAAAGAGACGCAATAATTATTTTCAGCATGAGTAATTTGAAAAGAAGAAATTCATCTGGTCTTGGTATGCCACCCAATTCATCTGCCAATATTATTTATTTATTTTATTTATTTATTTATTGCAGTTGGTTTACCAGGATAGTCCATTGGGCCACAAGGAACCCGTTTTCAATGGAGTCCTGGGGAGAAAAGCTCCAAAAATACATTTAACATTCTTAAAAACATATATTCACTCAAACATTTAGTTTAACAATAGGTAAAAAGAAAGGAATCAAAAAATGTAACAGCTAAATATAATGTGCAGAAAGTACATAATAATTATATTTATTATGTGACAGACTAATTGCGTAGACATTCTTATGAGGAAAATTCAGATTTTGCAAATGTAAACTAAATGGGCTGTTCCATAAAGGAAAAATGTGGTAATGCAAGACCAGATCTCTTGGGCTCACTTAAGTAAAAACGTGTGCATTGCACTAGTTTCATCTGCAGCCAAGAATCAGTAATGTCGATTTCCCTGAGCTAGATGCAGGCTCTAGTGTATAGATCTCTTTCAAAGCATGCGTTACTAAAGCTCCTCTAGAAGGTAAGATGGATGAAACCCAACCATATTCTCTGCAAGAGGACAGTCCTGTATCCTTCTAACGATTGTCAGCCAATCAGCCCAAAGTCTGAACACTACAAGTTGTTAATCAACATAAAGGCAAAGGTGTGAAATGAAACCTTTGATCTCTAAAAACATGGGGATTGTCGGTGTAAGGCAGTCATCTTTGCTCTACATTCTGCATTACTTAAAATATAACAGTAGAAGAGCCACCTGAGAAATCATGTTTCTACATTGACTAGCATTGTAATTTTCTTGGAAAGATCAGATCCTAGATCTATGTCAGTTTCAGTCCATATGAACTTACAGAATCGTACCACTTTATGCATTGGTGCCATTGGGTGCTCAGTAGGTCTGCTTCAGTGCCCGGCTCTTCATGTATGCATCTCTGTCCTCGCGTGACTTTTCATGTTGAAGAAAATAATTTTTCACAAGAAAATGACATCCTGCATCTTCTGTAGATCAGAGTGCAAGTGATGTGTGTACCATATCTTTACGAAGCATATCAAGGCTATACGTGCACTTATAAATTCCAGGCACATGCAGTCCTTAGTGCCATTTTGAAAAAGCAGCCAGAGACAACATGAATGATTGCAGTTTTTAGTTTGTATATAATTTAATTAAGTTAAAGTCAGTTAACTTCTATTGTGATGTGTTTGTATAAAATAAAGCTGCTTGAACAGAACCCACAGAGACTCTTCTATTGGAGAGCGACATGGTGTCAGAACCGGGATCGAAGAGGATGATAATCAGAGTCATGAGGTGCAGAGATGACAGTGAAGGTAAAAGTGAAAGAAAAGAGCCACTAAAGAATCAAAGGTAATAATAAATAGCACAAACTGTTTATTTGATAGAAAAGATACAAAGGGGCATTCACAAGGGCACAAATCGCATTCTTAAAGTGGAAGGCACAAAAAGTATAACTGAAAAGTTTAAAATGAAAGTATTTGATGAAATGATTAACATTAAAGCAAAAATTAATATGTTTAAAGCAAGATAAGTGTGTCCAAGGCAAAACTGGGCATGTTTACAGTAAAACAAGTACAAGAAAAGAACATTGGGCATAAAAAGAGCTTAAACAAGCAAAACAAATAAGGGCAAAAAGGGCACATTAAGCAACCATAAAGCAAGGCAACTGCATGTGTCTTGGCAAAGTGCTGTGTTTTGGCATAACTATGACTTTGTATTGTATCAAGGGCATAATCAAAGTATCTCAAAGTGTGTAAAAATGCTTACAGGGTGTGCTTATTACAGTACATGTATGTCAAAGTGCAAATGTTTCATCAAATAAGTCAAAGTATAGCAATTTCAAAAGGTTTCTTGTGCCCAGTGTGTCTATTCACAAAGTGCCGCCATTACAGAGTGTTTCTTCTACTATAGAGAGTTGCCTAGCAAGTTACCACCATTTTTGGGGCATTTTAGTGTGCTGTATGCAGTTATTCACAAAATACAATTACTTTGAAGTGTTTCTGAATTTTGGGCAAAATATGTCAGATTTATTCACATTGTGCAGTTGTTTGATATGTTTCTAACACTGATAAGAGATGATTCCTTGCAAAAGATGACATTACAAGAGTATTGCTGTGCCCATGAGTTATTCAGTCACATCACAAAGTTCTTGAAATGTTTCTTAAAATGATGATAAACAAGTTAGCAAAGTGATAATAAATTACTTTAGCATTTAGCCTTTTCAAATGATATTACAAAAGTGTAATGTGCCTGAGAAGTGATGTCAAAAAGTCCAGTTATTCAAAGGCAGTATGAGTTTTTGTCCATTTGCATAATTTCAAAGAGCACAGAAGGTATAAATTCAGAAGCACAAAGACATTGCATAAAGTTACAAATACTGGCATAAGTTTCTGGCATATGTGCATGTGTGTACGTTTGTGCTTACTTACAAAGCCATTCACTGGTATGTGTTAATATGGCAGACTGATTTTGAAAACCCCTACCTCTTGTATTTGATCAGAATATGACTAAGAATTAGATAATATTTGAGCAAGAGTCAATAGTTTTATACAAGCAGCTTATGCAGATAAAGATGCATGCACCAGGACATTCATTTTGCTAAACCTTGCTGGGTCAGAGGGGATAGCAAAAGCATTAATATGAAGAAGGTGAAAGCCATCATATTGTTGTACAGGCTGAATCGAAGACTCCAAGTGTTTGAAGCACACGTTCAGAGAAATGTGTAACCCTCAGACAAATACTACATTAGAGAGTCATTTGTTTTACACAAAGAGATCGGAAACCAGAGGAAACATTTGCAGCTTATATAACTAACTTGAGAAATGGAGCTAAAACGTGTCAGTTTAGTGACGTAAAAGATGAGCTGATAAAGGACAGGCTTGTGTGTGGTATTAATAGTGCTGCTGTGAGAAACATTTTACTTTGTGACCGTGATTTAATGTTGCATAAAGCCATAGACATTTGTCAAATCCATGAGGTGACAGAAAAATGCACAAGTATGCTTGCGAGTGACAAGAGCATGGTTTCAGTTGGCTCTAGAGCACATGTAGATAGTATCCAACAAATGGCAAACAAAAGCAGGCCCAAGCATGTGGCAGCTACAGGGTTTCAAAGGAAGGCACATAACTTTCCAGAAAGTTCAAAATGTTTCCAGCTCAAGCTCAGTTTAGTACAAGCATGAATCAGCAAAACCCAAATCTCTCTTTAACTGTCGGAATTGTGGTTCAAATCGCAAGTCTAAAAGGTAAAAGGGGTTAGCATTTGGTCAGCAATGTTACAAGTGTAAAAAATGGAAGCATTTCCAAAAGTTTAGTAAATCAAGTAAACCTCACACAATTATAAAGAAAGGTTGCACAAAAAAAGCAAGTTGATTAAGAAGAGCGAAGACAGTCTGCTTTCAGTGCTTGGTGAAAGAGTTAATGCAGTGAATTTATTGACAGTTAGTGAAGTGTTTTTTACTATCTGGATTAATGGAAAATCCATAGAGGTCAAAGTAGACACTGGTTCAAAGTGTAATGTTATATCAGCAGACACATTTGCTAAAATGAGAACTAATGAACAACTCAATGTAGCTAGTAGTGCAAGACTTGTTACTTATGGAGGTGAAGAAATTCACACCGAAGGTTCAGTGATGCTTTCATGTTATTTTGCCGAGAATTGTTACAGCTGCTTGTTCTATGTAGTCCGAAGACCAGTGCAATCTTTATTGGGTGTCAAAGATAGTTTAAGAATGAACTTGCTTTCTTTTGCCAGAGAAGTTTGTCACATAAGTGCATTTCCGAGTTATAAATTTTCTAAAGCCATTATCTGAAGAGTATGCTGATGTTTTCGATGACAAGTTAAGCAAACTTCCAGTTGTGTATCCCATGAAGTTAGACCCAGAGGTCACTCCAGTAGTCAGACCAGCAAGAATTGTTCGGATGACTATGCAGGAAAAAGTTAAAGCTCAGTTGGATAAAATGGTGCAGCAAGGTGTGATCTGTCCAGTCACAGAACCAATTGAATGCGTGTTGTCCATGGCAGCCACTCACAAAAAAGGCTTTGATAAAATCAGAATATGCATTGACCCAAGAGATGTGAAAAAAGCATTAAAGAGACCATAGCATCCAATGCAGACAGTTTAAGTTGCAGCTCTAATCCTGAATGCTACTGTATTTTCAGTCTTGGATACAGAGAGTCCATTTTGGCAAGTAGATGCTTGATTGCAAATCCTCATTTCTAACTACTTTTGGAACTCTGGCAGATACAGATTCCTAAGGATGCCATTTCAAAAAAATTCTGCAAGTGAAGTCTTTCATCGCCCAATGGAGCAAATTTTTTTGGGTTATCCTTGTGCCATAATAGTAGATGATCTATTGGCTGGGGGCAATGGTGAAGCAGAGCATGACAGAAACCTCAAAGTTCTCGACGGAGCATGTGAAATGGACATGAAGCTCAATCCTCTGACGTGCAAATTCAGACTTCCAGAAGTTACATGGATAAGACATGTGTTTAAGATTACAGTCTTGAGATCCAACCAAGTAAGCAGCTATTCTTGAGATGTCGGCGCCAGATAATGTATAAGCTCAACAGCATTTCCTAGGCATGGTTAACTATTTAGGCAAGTTGATACCAGACTTCAGTGAGTTGACACCACCTTTAAGAGAGCTAACATGCAAAAATGTTACATGGACATGGTTGGAATGGTACCAGAAGGCATTTGAAGACCTCGAGCAGAAAATTGCCACCCCACCTACATTAAGATACTATAATGTGAATAAACCAGTTACTCTCTCCTGTGATGCTTCAAAATTTGGGCTTGGCACAGTTATACTTCAAGAGGGCAGACCAGTAGCCTATGCATCTAGAACACTTACCCAAACTGAGATGCAGTGTGCTCAAATTGAGAAGGAGCTTTTGCCAATAGTTTTTGCATGTTCCAAGTTTCATTATATTTATGGTCAAGCTATTCAGATTGAAACTGACCATCAAACTCTAGTTACTATTTTAAAGAAGCCTGTGCAATTCCGCTCCAGTGAGATTACAAAGAATGATGCTCAAATTGCAAAAGTACAATTCAAAATGGTCTACAAGAAAGGCAAATAGCTCCACCTGGCTGATACCTTATCCAGATTGCCCAGAAATATGATAAAACAGCTTAACACAGAAAATGTTGACTTTGTGATGTCAAGCATAATTTATCCACCACTAGACTTGATTTAAGAGATTATACTAGACTGATCCAATTTTACAAAAGCTTAATCACTACATTAGTGTTGGATGGCCATCAAAACAATGTAGTGTACCACCTGAAGTGTAAACCTATTTTCCTTACAGAGATGAATTTTGATGGAAGATGGTATTATTTTCAAAGGTCCTAAAATTGTTGTTCCTGCTTCCTTACAACAAGAATATATTCACATTTTGCATCATGGTCACCCAGGATCTGCCTCCACTAGGAGAAGAACTAGAGAATTACTATTTTGGCCTTCATTACCAAAAGACATTGATAGAGTACTTTCTTCTTCTTCAGTATGCAATAGTACTAGACCGCATTTGCAAAGACAACCGCTTCAGCTAAGTCTAGTTCCTGAACTACCTTGGTCTATAGTCACAACTGATATCTTTGAGTGGAACAATCAACACTAGGTTTTAGTAGACTCTTATTCAAATTGGTTTGAGATTTATCTACTACCTAACCTTGCACTGTCCAGGTCAAGAGTGTGCAACAACTATTTATTAGAAAAACATAAAAGTTAAGCACTTTCGTCCCCTCAAGGACTTCATCAGAATCTGCTACCATTTAAAATCACATGTCTTGTATACAACCTACATCACCCAATCACATTATATCCTCATGTAAATTTTTTTAACTCATGAGTGTCCATCATATATTGCAGCCAATAAAAGTAGAAGTCACTAATGAAAGCAAAGAAAATATATTGCAAATATAATAAAAACATGGTAAAAGCCTAAGTATAGCCACATTTCAAAATGTGCCTGTTGTAAAGTGATCTGTTTAAATACATTTGTTAATATTTAGTTAAAATAAACAGTATATATAAAAAAGTAATACACTTCTCAGTTTTAGTACAGGGTTAATGGTGACATATTCATTTAAACTTGGTTTGTGTGTTGCATCCAATCTAAATTGCCATAGAAGTTCCTTGTATTCTGTTTTGGTTTCCCAAGCTCCCCTTCTACTTCTAAATACCAAAAGCAAACTTCTTATGGCCTTCACATACACAAGTGTGTTTGTACAATGCATTGTGCCTGTTGCATTTCCTTATGTTGTATAAGTGGTTTTCCCCAGATAAAATGAGCAACAAGAGTCACAGAGGGTTATATACACCACACCACTAGCAATTTTTGTGAGTAAATTGTTGCTCAGGGCAATTTTTCCTTATATATTGGCAGTAGTTACACCTACCACATTTAGTGGTTTCAAATTTGTGGGGTTTGGGGTCCCTCTGTAACACTGGTTTGTTCCTATCAACCTTGTATGCAAATGTAGGTGTTTCTTCTATGTGCTGGAACAAGTCATCAGTTTTCAGAATAGCCCAATTCCTTAAAATGATGTTCTTTATGTCCCCGTTTCCCTCATTGAACTTAATAACCATAATGTTTTGAAAACTCTTGGTGTCCATGTTGATACTCTGTCCTATACATGTCCTATAAGTGCACGAAGGGACTTGGCCCATAACTCTATGTATTATTGTCTGAAATTGAAGCCGCATGATTTTGATGTCTACTATGTTTTATTCATGTTTGTCACCCTACTGAAAACTGCATATTATACTTATCTCTAAATGTTTCTATTGTTCCTAATGTATTTATACTCTGCTTTCTGGAACTTTTATCCCCGGACCTCCACTGAAAATGGACATATATCCAGTCTGACTTTTCCAGTAAGCAAATGTAAAATAAAATAATAAATAAATAAAATACTCTTAAGTCAGGCTTCCCTGGTATACATGGGTATCTAGTATCTCTGTTGCTCTCCGCTTCTTCCCTAAGTGTTCTAAACAAATCATGTGGGTACCCCCTTTCTAGGAACATGGATGTCATTTTGTCAAGTTCTTCTTTGAACAAAGTTTCATTACAATTCATCCTAGCCTCTCAGATGAATTGTTACTTTTACAGTACCCTGGGTGCCCACAGTGAAGAAAACAATTGGAATGTGTGTCCTTTCTGTGTCCCGTGGTTGTGTAAACTCCGTCAAGAGTTCTAAGGTGAATGACCAGGTAATTTTATATTGTCGACATTCTTGGTATGTGTAAACCTCATGAAAGTTGATGTACCCTGAAGGTAGTTCAAGATTGACTCAATTTCTATGGGGTTCCTATTCCATACAAAAAACAGGTCATCTAAAAGTCAAAAATGAGACCATAGTAGGGAATAGATGGAATCTAGTATAGCTTTTTTCTCCCATCCTAGCATTACTGTATTTGCAAACGTGGGAGCGCACGCTGCTCCCATTGCCATTCCACTAACCTGTTTGAAGTATGCACCTTCAAAGTACAGGAAATTGTTGGTTAGTACAAGTTCCATCAAGTCTATCAAGAAACACGTGTCATGAATAGAAAACAATTTGGTTTCTAGGAGCGTATCCTCAAATAGTTCCAAACCTTCCTGGTGGGGTATGCTGGAAAAAAGATCAACAATGTCAACCGTCAGAAAACTAGTTTTATCCTTAGAACTGTTGACATCTAATTAATTTAGCTAAGTCGTCCCATGAATCTCTTAGGACATGCATATGTTTGCTACATACCTGTTTTACCTTCCTGTCTTATATAAACAGCTAAAGGGTATGTCTTTTTGATCTTTGTGCAGCTACAATTTACCTATATGGAGGGTCCTCCACACTTTTCCATACTTTGGGGATACCAAATGCCAGTGGAATCAACAGATTCCTGTTGCTCAAAAAACCCAGGGTGTCCTGAGTTATGAATCCCTGCAAAAGGGCATCCTCCAGGAATAAGTCAATTTTCTTGTGAGTTATATTAATCTCATGTCTCAAAACTGGGATGTGCATACTTTCTTCAAGAGCATATTCATCCTTTCGCCAATGGAGTCAATGTGAGATGCGATCATTGCCCCCCCCCCCCCTTGTCTGGTTTCATAACCCTGACTGATTTGTCTTTAGATAATTCTTCGAGAAAATCTTTTTCTTTGATTAACTTGTTTAAATTCTTCTTGTTAATGTATGCTGCATAAAGGACCCTTTCGCAAACTTTTTTCAAAAGTCTGAAAAGCTTTACAAAGTTGGGGGTTAAAGATACTCTCTTTTTCTTGAGTGAATTAGTTGTTGTGGGGACTACTTTATCCTATTTAGGAAAGACAAGTTCAACTGCCTAGTAAATAACTTCAACTCAGACATTGTATCAGCTATATTTTCTTTAGATTAGGGAATACATTTTAAACTTTTTTCAAATAAACTGAAATAACGTGGTGTCATTTTCCCTTTCTGTATAGTTAAAAATGTGGAAACCATTGTGAGTTAATATCTTTCCACCTGACCATAATGTGAGCCCATTTGTTGTTTGTTGTCCTATATCCTGTTCATCTGCCTCCCCCCCCCCACACTGTGATTCATTCTCCCTCTCGTACCTGGTCTTATTTGACCTTGGGGTAAAACTGTCCCCTACCCCTCAAGTGTTGTATCCTTTCAAACTGTCTAGGCAAAGAGGGAATTTGGGGGGGGGGGGTTGATTCCACCTGTTTTACCTACTTTCATTCATATAACCCTCATCGTCATAATGGTCTCCCTCTTCAGAACCCTGCATAATGTATTCAACTCATTGTTTGCATTCAAAGCTGACCCAGTACCCTCATGTAAAGGATATGCATTCCCTTCCCTATATTAATTACTGTCCCTCATTAATTTCTTTTCTTTCCTCTTCATTACCTGTTCCACATGATTGTTGACATAAAAGAAAATGTTGTCAAAATTGTTCTCTTATTCAAAAAATGACAAATCATTAGTGATAAACTGTTCCAAACCTAGTAACCTCTTTTATAAGAACTTCAATATGCTCATTGTTAAATTTTACTATCAATTCCAATAATTCAATTGCATGCTTGTTCAGTGGCAGCTGGTGACTTCAAATTAAAGGGGGCTGCAGGAGACAGCTGAATGGGTAAGGCCAATGGGAAGGGGTGTGGCCAACTAGAAAGGGGTAAAACTATGCTCAAAACCGCAACAACTGGAACTTTAATTAAATATGCTGCCCTGGGTGCCAAACTTACGAGAGTCCAATCAAGACAAAATGAAGTGTAGAAGAAAAAAAAAATCAATACATTGGCTACATGACAGCTTACTTAATATCTAGATGGAAACATAAAGGTTGTGAGGCATGAAAAAGTAAATTACTTTTTAAATAAATTACTGGAATGCCAATCAAAATCCAGCATAAAAAAAAAACAAGCAGCAATCAACTCAAACCACTTCTCCTTGCACTGCAGTTCTAATTATAATTTATATTCAGCTTTATAAAATTACCAAGTAACATGCTGAAAGTAGCAATCTCTGTGATACCCTCACTTGTAAAAATGTTTCTCATCCAAAAAAGACCTGCTGCCAGACAACAGCTATCTACTTGTTTCATGGGGAAGACATGATCAAAGCAAAAAATGAACAGTAAACAAGCTCAAGATAAATTGCTTAAAGGATTGGGGCACAAATTATGGACCACACATGATTGAGTGGCTTTCTGTTTAGTTTACGGGTAAAGCCTGCAAAGATGACTGCAAGTCTCCAACAAATGTAATGAGCTTCTGAAAATACTGTAATCCTGTCTTTTATTACAAATACTGTCGTGTATTACAATACCTAAGGCTTATACGTTATCTAGTTATGTAAATATTCTCTGCATGGCAACAACAAAAAGGCTTTCAACGCTGGTAATTATTTAACAGTAAGCATCTTACAATCTCAGACAAGCTTACCTGATGGTCATTAAAGCATTGCTACTTAAACACAGAGCAACAGAGCCCTGCGACAGCATGCATTTTCTGAATAATAAGAAGCATAAATCAACAGTATAAAAATATGACAGAAAAACAGAACATTCTGCAAAATCAAGGGCCAATGAAAAGCCACTGTCGTACTTGTGTCTACCTTGGATGGGGGAATACTCTCCACACTTACACTGCATAACTGCTCCTTGCCTTCCTTGGACACATCCAAAGTCACTACATGGGGGAGTGGGATGCAATAAGTATGTCACAATTTGAAATGTCTCTGGTTGACTGTGATGTCTCTGACACTCGTACCTCTCAACCTCAGAGCAAGACATCTGGACAAAGCCATACATAGAAGTGGAATACATGCCCAGAAATAAGGGCAATTTTTAAATATTGCTCTTATAAACTTGGAAAGATAATAGAATAGTAGAAGGCCTTGCATTAGTATAAATTTGGAAAGATAATAGAACAGCAGAAGGTCTTGCATTAATATGAATTTTCTGAAGGGTATGAAATCTGAAACTCAAATGTCTGCCATTATTTTCTAACTTCAATCTTTAATGATTTGCCACTAATTTGCCAGAAAACCACAATTTTATGAAAAATGGGCCAAAAATGTCATGCAAAAATATAAAATTGCCCACAATACAGCTGATAACCTGTCAAAGAAGGGACACCTTTTTAATATTAGTACTGTTAACTTGAGCAACTAACAAAATCAGAGAATCTACATGCATTTCTGAAATAAAAGTAATCTATAACTCTGATCATTACAGTTATTTATAATTGTAAACCCTCCACGTTTTCTTCCAAAATTGCCATTTTGCGGAGGGATTATTAGGGGGAGAGCAACATTTTGAGACAAAATTGGGGACAGTTAAGAGGTTTGGATATTCCTAATTCTATAAAAGTGATTTATTAGCACGTACCTCTTGATGCAGGAAATCTGGAAAAGGCCAAATATATTGGGGGAACATACAGACAGTACTAAAAGTTGCTCTTGTATAAACTTAAGACAGTTGATAGAATAACAGTTCTTGCTTTAGCATGCTCACATCTGAAACTCAATGTCTATCTTTATTTAGTGACTTCATTCCTAAATGATTTGCCAGAAAACCAGAAATTTTATGAGGAACAAACTAAAAATAAGAAGCAAAAATCTATTCATTCTGCTAAAATCTGGACAGTTGAGAGGTATAGTTCAGCCGGGGCTGTCTTTTTGAGTTTGCTGCCCTTCTGTCCCTCACAAAATTATGGTCGAATGGAGCCTCCCCCCTGCAACCATTCCAGTGTCCCATTCCTTGGTTATTTCACCCCATTTATCTTGAACACTGTAATGTGCATACTGATTTGCTTTTGTGATGATTTGGATTTTAAAGTTTTATTTTGTATTTTACAGCACAAACACTAATGGATATCTGCTAAACAAAGCAATGCAGTCTCACAATGAAAATAGACTTAGCATTAAAACATCTTTGCCCTTGAAACTCACATTTATTGAAACAGCATTGAAACCCACATTCAAATAAAATACATTTTGCCAGTTGCAGATAAAGATTAACTTTGGGCTGTTTCCAAATCATAGCCCCTTTGCACACGAAACATAAATGTGTTCTTTGATACACCTTCCTCATTGTATTAAATAAATTATATTCCTTGTACAATACAGTACAGTTGTTAAAGGGCATTTTAAATGTATTGTTTGAAGGTTGTGCATCAGGGCTGGCAAACTCTGCATGTAAAAAATCTACTGCCAATCATTAGCGGATGGGAGTTCCGCTGTGGCGACCCCTAACCGGGAAAAGCTGAAAGACACAAACAAAGTTTTGAACATTTTTCCAGTAAACAATGCATGCACCAATACTGACAAAACTGTCCAATTCAGAACATTTCCATCATAAAAGTCTACTCAAACTTCTACAGTCCACCTGTATCAGTAAACATGTACAATCTCTGAAAAAGTAAAAGTCATCTAAATAATTCCACATTAAAGAAATCTGTAATGAATGAAGAGGTTGCTGCTAGCAAACAACTTTATATTTCATTGTTTCATCTGTAAATAAAGTGCCTGTTGCCCTTGAGGAATAAATTGCCTATGTTGCATTAAAAACATAAGCTAGTAATATTGCAATAGGGAATGGATGGCAAACTGATAAAGAGGTTCATAGTTACTAGGTATCTTTGCCAAAAAGGACTGCAGCATCTACCCCACAACACAGTACAGCATCAACAATGCATCTATCTCCTGTGCAAATAGCACCCACAACCTTCTACATCAAAAGCAAGTACACTTCCTGTTGTTGTGCTATTAACAATGCAAGCTGACTCTGCATAAGCAGCACTAAACTTTTGTTCCTCTGCAGCTCTCAGATCCTTGCAAAATCTACTCGACACTCCACTGTATCTCTGAACTTTGTGGCACAAGAAATCTGTGAAAAGCCAAAATTTATTGGGGGGGGGGGCAAAAGCCCAAAAACCAGGGACACGTTTTAAACATTGCTTGTATAATGTTGGAAATTTGTTAGAATAAAATGCTGTGTTACCCACCATACATTTTACTGCCAAGTATTGAACCCAGTACCCTGTGCAAAACAGTCAGAGCAACATACCACTAAGACTGAAACTTAAATGGCTACCATTTAGTGAATTCAGTTCTCACCATAGCTGTCAACCTCTTAGCACAAAACACTTGAACATAGCCAATAAAGAGGGAATACAGCCCCCAAACATATTCAGTGAATTCAGTTCTCAACATAGCTCTCAACCTCTTTGCAAAAAACATGTGGACAAAGCCAGTAATGGGAGAATACAGCCCCCAAACATATTCAATGAATTCAGCTCTCACCATAGCTCTCAACCTTGGCACAAAAAACCTGGACAAAGCCAATAATGGGGGAATACAGTCCCCAAAATAGGGACAAATTTCAAATATCCATGTTATAAACTTAGAAAATTGCTAGAATAAAAGGTGTTGTGTTACCATGTACTTTCTGAAGAATATGAAGTCTGAAATTCAAATGCCTGTTATTTTTATTTATTTAACATTTGCTAACCAGGAAAGTCTGACTTGGAACAAAAGCCAATTTTCATCAAAGGCCCAGGGAGAAACACACATGTCTTTGTAAGATGGGAGGATATGCAGACTCCACACAGAAGGCAGCCCAGCCAAGAATCAAACTAGAGAACCCATAGCAGTCAGGCAACAATGCTACCAGTGTACCACTACACTACTGTGGAAGGAAACAAAAATACAGAAACCACAGATTTTATGAGGAACAGAACAAATATGAGGCACAAATCTGCAAATATTTTACAAATGGTGGTGGGTAGGGAATTCAGGCCCTTGCCACCTGCACCCAAGGTACAGGATTCAACCCTGGGGTATTTTCTAGCCACCAGTATATAGCAACTGGGGCATTACACACACATGAAACTTATGTCCTAGCTAAATTTCCCTTTTGGCTACTTGTGCAAGACAAACTTTTCTGTAGTACTGACTGAATGGTAGTACTGTTTCTTGATCTATTTAAATGAGTGGTTGTAACTTTTATTTTGACATCACTGAAGTGTTACAATAGTTTAATCCACCAGTCTAGTTTACTCGACATAATGCAAGCCTGCTAAAATAAACATCCCAAACATAGAACAAGTAAGTTATCCTGTCCTCCCCAATATGATATTATGCATTCCTAATAAATAACCATATCAGGTGTCTAGATCTCAAACAAATTACATGCATGTGTAATGTTAGTTCTAATGCATTAGAAATGAATGAAATAAGTTACAATTTTTCCCAGAAAAGTAAACTTAAAGCAGTTGTGTAGTACAGCAAGATGTAGTACTCTGAGTATTTTTACTGTGCTATTGAGTACACGTGCCATTATAAATTATAATATATAAAAAGGGTTTGTCATCTACATGCTGGAAAGTAAAACTATATAACAAGCTTGAACCACAAAAACCAAGCAAACAAGTGAAAAAACTGTAAAGGCAGCGAATCCAAGAAAAAAAAGCATTATATAGTTTTGACATAACATCTGTCAACCAGATTACCATTATATGTACAGAGCACATTATGTTATATGTATGGTCTAGAGTATTGTACTTTATACATGTGCATTTTATATATGTTTGCTTTTTCACTTATGTATTTATATTTAATTTTGATTCCTGCTTGCTTTGTCTTTTTGTCTTATGATTTTTTATCAAGTTAATAGGTTTATAACATATTTTCAATTAATGATGGGTTTTAGCATAGAATTGTGTGTTGTTTTTTAAAATATTGATTGGCTTTTGTCATTGAGCCAACTTTCCCATATAAATAAGGTTTTAAATTTGATACTAAGTATTTCTTTAAATGTTGGAAAATCATTGTGATGTCATTGCCAATTTAATTATTTAATATGGTAATGGAAGTTCATTGTTGTTTCAATTTTGTCTGAAGAAGGTGGGGGAAACTTCCTTGCCGAAAGCGCTCACGTATTAAAGGGTTATTTGACATCCTGCCTGTTCCTTGCTTCTTGGATTCGCTGCCTTTACAGTTTTTTCAATATAACAAGCTTGTAATTTTTATCACTTTTGTTTTATTTAGTAAAAGTGGTTTCTTTATTAATAATGCCATTCAAACATGACAAACAAAATATTCCCAGTGTTGCACAGTATAGTTCACAACCGACTACAAATTATTTTACAGCAGGTTAATCATTGTAGTTCTGCAGAGGTACTCACTATTCATTATTATTACCTCAGAAATTCTCTTTCAAAAAGCATCATTTTATTATTCACAAGGTTTAATTTTCTAGTATTTTTGTTAACCTTTAGTTGCTCCTCAATCAGAGTAAGGTCCGTTTCCCAAAATTTAAAATACGATCTACAGTAATGCAACACAAGAAATAGTTAATACTTCATGCTTCTTACTTGAAATCATTTTAAATCTTTGCAGTAACAAATAGGAGTAAAAAAAGAAGAAAGAAAAGCACAAATTGAGTCAAAGGGAATGTTTTGCAGTGAACACTTTCTAGTAATGTTCTAAGTGTAAACAGCTCTGGGGAAAACCCAAACCATATGGAAGTTGTCTGCATCTAAGACAAAGGCAGCACTATACTGGGTTACACTGAGCAAGTCCTGTGGCTGTGACTTGACAATATGCAATATTTTTATTCTGGCACTTACATACTCTCACTCTGACACACACACACACATACACACAGACACACACACTTTGGTCCACGGCCTTCCATTGCTGAATAACTCCATATATTGTTAAGCTCAGCTCCATGCTATGTCTCGTGAGATGTCACTAATCCCGTGAAGTCCTTCCTTCCTGCGAGAGCAGGCCAGCCTGCAGACATTGCAGTCCTATCCCTTTCCAGTCTATGCAGTTGTAACTAACTGCATAGCCTTCTGGGATGCTCTTGACTGCTGCGTTTGTAATCTGGACTGCTATTGAACCAGTCTGGAGCTCTGTGCATGCTCTGGACAGGTTCATAAGCAGTCTGGATGTCGGAAATGCTGCAAGTGCGCATGCACAAAGGTCTGTGATTTTTGTCTTTGTTTTTTTATTTTCTTATCTTTTATTTTCTTTCTCCTTTTACAGCTAGGGGGGCTGCAGTCCAATAGCACGGGCCACCCCTGTGCTTGTTAAACATGTTCACTAAACAGAAATCTTCTTTAGAACCTTTTTACTACACCAAAGGGAAATTTGTACATTCTTAACCCTATAGGAATTTCTGCATGTTTTAAACATTCTTTTAGATAAAAATCTTCTATTTGCAAAGACCTCAATGTTTCAATTTAGTTTTAAAACTTTTAAGTCTTTCTTTCAAACTAACCTGCTTGTCATTCAACTGTCTGTTAAGTAACTGCAGTCTTAGTAAACTTGTAGTCCTAGTTCAACCAGTTTTTAAAGTCCCTGCTGCCATCGTAGTTTGTGTTGTGTGCATTTGTGTTATCTCGTGAATCTGCCCTCTTGTTAGCTTCACACAGCCCTCTACTCTCTCTGTTGCTGTAGCCTCTTCCATTGTTTGTAAACTCCTCTGTTCTGTTCCTGGAATTTATCAACGGGATAGAGTGCATGTTGTCAGTTGCTTCCCTATTATGAATACTACTACTACTAGGAATGTGAATGGAAAGAGAGTTCAGCATAATATTGATTTGGTTGACTTGTGTTAGTTGTTCAATTAACTATGTGAGTAAACCGATAGAATCGGACTGTATAGATGTGTCAGATTCCACCTCCATTTTAGATCATAGTGGTACAGTCTGTAAGTAACTTGGAGAGGGGTTGTAAGAGCTTGAATTCATTCCTTTTCAGCGTATCAAGAAATGGGAGCAAACTGGCTTGTAAAAATCTTTGAGCCAAAGCACAGTTAAGTACCTGTGTATTGTAAAATAAAGGCTTGTTCCTGGATGTCAGCCTTTCAACTGTACTGTCAGCCCCAATATTTACTTCTTATCAAATCACTTTAGAGCAAACTACTGAAAATGTTGTTACAAAACAAATCCCAGGGTGTCACTGCAACTCCATAGATGGAGGAACTGACCAACACTGCTAGAGTGAGGTCAAATGCACCAAGCAGTTCATACAGGTGGCAGCCAAGCAGTCCTATACAGTAAACCAAGCCAGCACGATCGTTTCACTACATAGCATAAGCTCAAGCTTCCTCAAAGGAAAAAGACAGGTACCGGTTTTATGGTTATTGGTACTCTACTACACGGACAACACACAATGGTGCCTACTACCTAACCTAACATACACTGCTGTTCTTGCCAAGTTAAAACGTCACTTCTCAGTTTATGGTAGTCAACGCAAAGTTCTTTCTGACAATGGTGCTCAATTTACTAGTCAGTTGTTTCAGAAATTTGCAAAAGAATGGGACTTTGTACATATCACTAGTAGTCCTGCATATCCTCAGTCCAATGGTCTAGCTGAATGAGCAGTGCAGAGTGCAAAGCAATTACTTGAAAGGTCAAAGTGTGACAATACAGATGTGTTCTTGAATTTGCTTAATCTCAGAAACATACCCCGTGGCGATATTCTTGGCTCACCAGCTCAAAGACTACTTTCCAGGCAAACTAGAACTACGCTACCTGTGGCTTCAGTTTATTGAAGCCTAAACCTAAGAACAATAAAACTATTAATATTCAATTGTTTAAGAATCGTAATATCCAGAAATCTAGTTACAATAGATAGAGCAGATTACTTTATTCATTGAGGGAAGGAGAGATGGTATGAATCCAGATAACGAAAGGCTTTGATCAAATTGGACAGATTACTGGCATATGTGCCGAACCAAGATCTTTAGTAGACTCCCGAGGGTGTAGAGTATAGGAGGAACCATAGACAACTTCTTCCTGTACCAGAATCATCACCATCACATATTTTCTGTGATGAACACTCCAAATCTAATAGTGAATCTGACAATGTTTACATACCAGAATGTGTTCAAAATTCTAATTACATTCCAGAAAATTTTCCGAATATTCCACAGGTCAAACAATTTACAGAGACCATTCTAGTTGATAAATCTAATTCCTAGTTTTATGTCACATGATGTGGATGAGTATCTAAGCCTAGTGTGAAATACATAGCAATATGGACTTGATTGTATGTATGTGTATATATAATGTGTGTGTTTTTGTGTGTATTTGGTATCCTATAATGCATGACATAGAATTACCTATGATTTCTGCATGCCAAATAGTCTCATAACATTTTACGATCTATTTCTCAGAGGGAGATGTAGATCAGAGTGCAAGTGATGTGTGTGCTATATCTTTAAAAAGCATGTCAAGGCTATATGTAGTTCTTTCTGCTTTTTCCCAGTAAGGGGTCAGCACAGCGAAACTCTAGAATGCTAATGATTGGCAGTAGATTTTTTACGAAAAGCCGAGGTGCCAGCTCGACTCCCAACCTTCAACAGAAATCATGCCCATTTACGCACGCATGTCTTTAGAACGCTACCCAACCGCGGGGAGAACATGCAGATTCCACACACAAGACACTCCCAAGCCAATCCAAGAATCAAACGGGAGAACCTCTTGCACTGAGGTAACAATGCTACCCCCGTACCACCGCGGCATATGTACACATATAAATTCCAGACACATGCAATCCTCTAGTGCCATTTTGCATGCATGATCACAGTTAGTTTGTGTATAAGTTACTTAAATTAGTAAACTTCTATCGTGATGTGTTTGTATAAAATAAAGCTGCTTTAACAGAACCCAAGAAGACTCTTCTATTGTGCCCTAGATAGGAAAGTGACATCATCTACATGAGAATTAAAATTTTGTGACTGAGAAATTAACTCTACATATTTTAGAGCCTTTTCCTAATAGAGACAGCAAGCATTTTGTTGGAAAGAATTTTCTTAGTCAGAATTGCTTCTACCTGTAGAATTTCTGAACTCCGTGCTTTGGAACATTTAAAAAAGCTGACATGTTTTTTATAAGAACAGTCTGTTTCAGAGGACAAAGCACTCCTTTAAGTCTTATACAGGTCTGTGGCATTTAACTTGAACCAGTCATTCCTGTAGCCAGCCTGCATTATTGAACAAGATAAGGTGAGGACTCTTGCAGGGTACAGATGTGTGCAGATGGCACATTTGCTACACTAAAAGGATAGTCATACAAATACCACATCATCTGTTTGTGCCATTTATGAAAATTTACAAAGCAAACCCATTAGGAATGTAATTATTATTATGATTATTATCTTGACTGTTTCATGACTCTGGGAGAGGTTGTAGCTTACTTATTAAAAACCACAGTTGCCAGTATAGCCTTCTTTAAAAATGTACCTGCCCAACATATTTTTGAGGATTCTACCTGTCGTCCATTTAATACATCCTATGTGCATCATAAATTTCAGGATCCAGAGCATACTACCCTTTATACTTCTTTTACATGAAATGTTGTAGACTATTCATCCAGCATTGAGAACTGAGAACTTTCATTGGTACTTTCCCAGTAATGGTGTGAATTTTTACAGCCAGGCATCATAACATATGAGGTAATTATTTCAGGGCAGACTTTCTTCTCCACCCTGTGGTGCCAAACTTGTTTTACAGCAGTGATATGTCACCTGTTGAAATGCTTCAGGCTAGAGACCGATGCCAGTCCCTGACTAGTAACCATTCATAATATGGATTCCTACAGATTGTTGAAACTTGTACTGCTACAGTGAATATACAAACACTATAGATATATAGATATATATATATATATATATATATATATATATATATATATATATATATATATGTGTATGTGTGTGTGTATATATGTGTGTGTATGTATATGTATATGTATATATATATATATGTATATATATATATATATATATATATATATATATATATATATATTCTTTCAAGATTGATTTTTAGATAGGACATGAAAGGCAAGTAAATTGGACATGGAATTTTATTCAGGAGAGAGAGAGATGTAGTGCTTTGAAAGGAGCTCATATTTAAGAAACAAAATTAGCTTCTTTGCCCCTGGGGAGAAAATATCAAATTGGGCATTTGAGGGCCAGATAAATGTTTGCATCTATTCAGTTTGTAAGGACACAAGGTAGAACATTCCTGAACAATCGCAATGTAAAAGGCTTGAATAAAATCTGCTAATTATATAAAGAAATAAGGAAATAGAGTAGTAGGAAAAGGGTGATGTTAGGTGAGTTTCTTCTACTCTTAATTTCAATATCTGATTATTAAGGACTTGGAAGGGAAAACAGTACTTTAGAAGAAATATATCAGGAGGGCTTTGTTGTTGTGTTTGTATTCAGAACAGGATGGAAAAGCTCCAGTTTCTGTGAATATCTATCCTTCCAGGGTAGGAGGCAGGCAAAATATATAAGCTTGAACCAGATGCTGCCAGAACTTGTAACTTGAAAGTATTGCAGTGTGCTATGTGGAAAAGACTGTATGGATGATTTTATTATACGTTTTTGAGGGGTGAATATAAATTTCAGGTATTGCACACCTCAGAATTGGCTGTTGCCAGTTTTCTATTATTGAAGTAATTTTCAATTTCCTGGGGGGATATGTAATGTCTGTCACCCACTCTGTTATCTTGGTATTACCAAAACATGTTATCACTTGATACTCTGCAAGTTTAGATTTTTTTTTACTTAATCACTTTGGGTGCAAAACTATTTGCTAAAAATATTAACAGACTGACAGCTTATTAGTATCAAAAATTATTGCACAGAGAAAGTAGAGACTTTGTGCAAGCCATGTTAGGACTTTATTTTTTTATACTTTGTGGTTTTTTGAAAATTCTCATTTTCTACATCTGACAGTTAAGTTGTCCTTGGAATGACATTTAGTTTGATAGTATTGGCCCTGTGTATAGGATGTAATATAAACATTTTGACTTTTCAAGAATTTATTTAAAGGTATACATGCCACTTGAAATACATTCTCGGCTATAGTTCAATAGGAAAATATAATCTTTCTGTATAAATGGATACTACACAAGATTGCCCACTCTCATCTTTTTCATAGGTGTGTACTAGGCTAATGGTCCCGGAGCCTTTACAAGCCTAACCCATAGAAGTGTCCTGGCATCATGCTGCCCGATTTTAGTTTCCAGTGCATCTATCAAGTAGAGCCACTTGAGTGATGCCTGGGGTGAACTTTCTATTTCCCATCCACTCATCAAGATTTCTCTTGAAGAGGGCCAGTAAGGTGATTTGCTTGATATCTATGGGAAGAAGATTCCAGATCATGGGCAGTCTCTGGATTATGAACCTGTCCCTTCATGTTCTGCTGATTGTGGTAATGAGGTTGAGGTCTCTGGAGCATGTGGTTCAGTGGGATTGGGATTTCTTTAGATGTAGCATTTCTAACCGAGCCGGGTCAGACATGGCTTTGTAAGTCAAGCAAAGATCACCTCTTAGTAGACGACATGAGACAGCGAATAGCTGGAGTTTTTTGAGTCTGTCCATGTATGACATGTGTTTAAGGCCTAGGATCCTCTTCGTGAGGTGCTTTTGTGGCCTTTCCAGCTGTTGCATGTGTCTAGTGAGGTATATGCCAAATGGTGAATTATTCTCTGTGATTGGCCTAATGAGGGAAGAGTAGAGAGAAAATACCTCTTTCTTCCTGTATGCAAAACGTTTGGTAATGAGATGTGCCAAATAGAAGGACTTTCTGACTACAGTGGCAATGTGGTGGTCAAAGGAGAGGTTGCTGTCAACCTGTGTCCCCAGATCTCTTATAATGCCTTCAGTGTTCAATGGGCAACTCCCATCTATGTGGTAATTTAGTGGGAAATGAGTTTTTCCCAAAAAGGATGACGATGCATTTTTTGGAATTAAGCTTAAGGCCATGGTTTTAACACCAGTCATTTGTCTCATTGAGGCCTTTCTGTAGGATGTCTACATCACTTGGGGAGTTAATAGTGGCTCCTAGCTTGGAGTCATCTGCGAACTTGGTCAGCCTTATGAGAAGTAGATGCTAAACACGAGAGGACCCAGGACTGATCCCTTTGGGATTCCACTTGTGACTGGTCGGCAGTCTGACTTGGAGTCTGCTACTTTCGCACTGTGGGTTCTATCTGTGAGACAATTTGCAACCCACCTAGTGATACAGGTGTTGATGACTAGTTTGGTGAGTTTATCAATAATTCCTGAGTGGGAAATGGTATCAAAGGCCTTGGCCAGATCGAGGTAGGCTGTAATGAACTGCCCTTGCCCTCATCCATAGCTCTGGTGACTGAGTCAAAGAAGTCAATGAAGTTGAGCAGGTATGATCTACC